>NC_133775.1:18376921-18398193 GCF_003597395.2 Chelonoidis abingdonii
GCTCAAGTGTACCAGGCATGGATTCCTGGTTGGTGGCAGCGAGATAAGATCCAAGCTGGTAATTAAGCTTGGAGGTTCATACTAAGCACCCAGATTTTGGACGCTAAGGTCCAGATTTGAGAAAGAGGCTTATGATATAAGGGTTACGTATTTAAATAGCCAACAAAGAATATGACCTATTATAAACTACACAGATGCTCATGTGACTTACTATGCCTGTCCTAAGTTTGAATTTTTCTTCTTTGTGATGCTCACAAGATAATCAGGTCCATCCTTTCTCTGCCTGTGGAACATAATAGTCTAGTCTCTTGGGGGCCTCATTTTCTTTAGTCTCATTTCCGACGTTGGGTTTTGTGTGCAGGTGTGGGGTAGTGCTAGTGGCCTGTGATACACAAGAGATCAGGCTAGATGATCTAGTGGTCCCCTCTGGCCTTTAAAGGTATGACTCAAAACATAACAATGAAGCAGCACTCTCTCATAATCGTCAACACCTTTACAGACATACATCTTAATTATGATTCTCCCCCCACCCCTTTTAATAAATACAAACCTAACAAAATTTACCTAACCTTCACTAAGGTCAAATCCTGTCCTGGTCAGTGCAGCTAGAAGAAATGTTACCCAGTGGATCCCCTACAGTTGAAAACCCATCAGCCAGCGCAGAATTCTCTGAAGTTGGCCAGAAATGGAGAGATGGGAGGATTATCACTCTCTGCCCCAGTAACAGCCCCCAGCTAGCAGACACTGCTCTCTGCAGCACACATACCAGCTGGAATAGGGGACTGGACATGTTACCCTAAACTAAAGTCCTTGGAGTTTCAGTGCACAGGCATGCATGATAGTTGCCTGAATACCAGGTACAAATCCTGCCCTGCTTTTTCTGTGGTATGGCAGAAGTTCCCATGAGCCTTCCCTCTCCCACTCCACAAGTACAGCAAAAGGGCAGGATCTTTGCAAGGTCTGTCTCAGTTCCTCCCCCTGGCCCCACCACTAAATTGGCCTGCTCTGAAACATTTACACATCTAAAAAGGAGAGAGAAAAAAATGTTCACCTGTCAGGTGCTATAAAACCAATCTTCTACTAAATGTGCCAGAATAATTTTTCTCCACCTCAACTACAGTTAAAACCTTCAGTCTATTCATTACTGTCTTTTTATAGTATTTTTATTTAATAAAACCTATTAAGACTACCATACAAATCTCTTTACTTATGCTTTTATCTTTTAACTGATCAATTTTTATATTGCTGACATCCCTTCTTCACCATTTGCTCATTTAAAAATTCATAGTATATGAGCTATGTCTCTGGAGAAAAAGTCTATAAAATTTGTTACAGCTGGCAAATGTGTATGAGTCAGTGATAGCACATGACTAAATGCTTCACAGAAAATAAAATTTGTTTCTGTAGTAAGCAGAACTGTTTAAATGTTATTTATTTTTATGTTTCAAAGAAAATATATTGTGAAGTGCTGCATTGATTTAATACACAACAATGTCTGTGTACACGCTGTACAGGGAAAATTTATGAAACCTTTGCACAACTCCTTTAATTGAATTTTCCAAATCTCTCACCACACACAAATAATCAATATCTTCTGCAGAGAAAACCAGTCAGAATTATTACAGTCTTTCTTTTCAATTTTGTTGTCATCAGCACATATAGAGCACCTGGATATTTGTAATGTCTGGATAGCAAGTTATTTACACCTCTTAAAACATAAGATTGCTATTAAGTGAGTTCAAACTGTTTCTTTATTTAAAATAATTATATTTCCAGGAGAATACAGATAGAGTATTTATAGTCATGTAGGAGTTGCTATACATATTCATGTTGCAATGAAGCAGTAGTTCTTTTTAATTTTTCATTAAGCTTCATACTCTAAAGCCTTGATCTGCCAGATTATTTTTTTTAATTGATTCTGAAAAAAGTAGATAGGAAAATAGGGAATAAACAAAGGTGTGAAAGTTCATGAATCAATGTGGTTGATGATACCCACATAGAGATGGTAAGTTGACAGTCCAGTATATACATATGTCTGAAGTCTATAGCTGTGTGTATCATGCATTTCCGTCAGCCAATAGTTAATAGCTTAATATTTCATCTGCATAGCACAGGATGTTAAATCATTGGAGAGGTTTGTAACTTACTCCCCCAAAAGCTCCTGTCTCTGACCTCAGACTCACGCACCTTCCAAATTTCAAAATGTATTTTATATTTACACTCTAAGGTGCACATGCAACACAGTAAAACCAGAGCCTGCTGGGAAAGATTTTTTTTTTTAAAAAAAACAATGAAGAGAGAAAAAACTGTACACTCTGGGTCAAAAGAAACGGTCTACAATCTCTCTTACCGATCAGTGGTATTTCTCTAATGGACAAAGTTAGTTTCTCACTTCAACCAGGACAACCACTTGAACCTAACTAAAAATTCAATGGCATTGCTGAATTTGGGCACTGGTTAAGACACTTGATGGGCCTATAGGCTGGAGAAGGCAAAATTTTTTCCATGAGTACAATTCCAAGATGTAGGGAGGAGGACACTTGATGGAATGAGAAAAGAGCACTATTCAAGCTTAGCCAAAGGAACAGCTTTTATCCAGACACTGCAGGCAAAAATCTCTGAACAGCATTAATGACTCAACTATGCAAACAAACAAAACAAAGGGGAAGCTGATCTTTGTCTACTAAAGAAATCCCTTTTACAGTTTGCTTGTTCTTAATTGTCTAGTGTGTAAGTGGAGGATAACGTCCAACTAGTTTAGGGTTGTAAACACTCACTAAATACAAGAGGATGGAATTATTTCTTGAAAACAGATGGTTGGACAACTCTTCCACAGGCTGTTTGTGCAGAAATATAAGAGTCAGATTCTCTGCTTCATCAAGGTGAAGGCTGGTTTTGGCTCCTTAATTCTCAAACTGTTCAATGAAGGTCATAGTTAGCAGCTGAGTTCACGCTCTGAAATTGTCTTTCATTGAATAGTGACCTGACGGTATTTAAAGACAAGATTTAGATGAGACAGGGATATGAGACAATTTAGCTCGACTAGTGGTGAAGGTGAGGTTTCAACTAAAGGTCTCTCCCCAACCCAAGTGGCTTTTTAGGCTTAACAAAAATTATCCAGCTACGTATTTAGCCTCCACAAAGGTGATGGCCAACACCTGATATGGTCAATACAGGGAAGACAACAGCATGTCTCCTGATATAAATCTTGTTTGGGTATAATTGCTGCCTACTTGAGTACCTTGCGTTGCTAGAGGCAACTTCTTTCTGGCTGCTGTTGAGGCAGTGAGTTTGAGCAACAGTAGTCTAGTAGCAACTGATGGTTGAGAGCATGATGTTTGAGAATTTTTGCATGAGTGACCGAAAGACCCAGTTGGAGCAAGGTGCACTGCTAGCATAGAGGAGCAGTTATTTTCTTCTTCTCAGCCTCCTCTGGTATATAAGGTATAACTAACCAGAGCCAAGAAAACTGCACCGTCCATCATATGAGGCACAGCAAGACTGTGGAGGCTAACAAGAACCTTGAAACCCCCAGATCAGGGGTCGGCTCCCACTGGCTGCGGTTCACCACTCCAGGCCAATGGGGGCTGTGGGAAGCGGTGCGGACCGAGGGATGTGCTGGCCGCAGCTTCCCACCGCATGCCAGAGGCTGCCGACCCCTGCCCTAGACTGATGTCTCATACAGCAGTAACTGCCTGTTCCCATGTGATTGAGTGAAAACTCATCTGGTTAAAGACTGACTTCGTCACCTGAAAACCAACATTGTTAAAGAGTGTGTACAAGGAGAGGAAGAAATTGGTTCCATTGCCCTGTACAAAAAGAGGTAGGAAGAAAAACTTCCTTATTGGTGCTGAAGAAGAGTAATTGCAATACAAATACCAAATTTACCCAACTTTTTGCAAGGACGAGTATCTGGAATATGGGCTCATTTTCCTATTTTAATATAGCCTAGAGCTTAAGGCTCTGAATATAGTTTTTCTTAATACTGTAAATATATGATCTTCTGGGACTCTTTAGCCAGAAGACTCTCTATTGCGCCTTGCAGAACACAACAGACTCATTCATGGGCATGGTTCATGCTCACTTTAGTGATACATTGTTTTTATTTACAGGAAATGTAGAGAAACTATTAATATTTTGTAACTGCCAGCTGAAGCTGCTTCACTGTTTAGAATTTTATCATCGCCAATCCTCTAAATGCTCAAACTGTTAAGTGCTCTTTAAAATATGCATAGTGCAACCTATATATTTATTCTCAACAAACACAAAGCATGTTTTGGACTGCAGCAAACTGACTAGATTTCATCTCTTGGCAGTTGCTCTAAAGTTTGCTTACATTTTATTCAAAAACATTTTGTTTACTGTAAATGCTAGTCATGGACAAACAATGATGCCATTTTTTATGCTGATCACATAAAATGATGTACTGAGTTCTACATAATGCTGCCCATTGACTAAGGAATTTTTTGGATTAAGTTGTTTTAAGCAGAGGTTGTTTATGTAAAGTAAATAAATTTCATGCCTCGCCATGTGATGATAATGTGACATTCCATGTGTATCAAGCCACAGAATAGTCATAGGTTTCAAGTCTTGGGCATAACTAATTAAAAATAATTATGAAAAAACCACATCCAAAACTAAAAGAGCAAAGTAAAAATATCTCCAAATACTTTCTTTTATCACACTTTTTCTTTGCTCCTCTTTTTCCCATATTTTTACAGAGCACAATGAAGCTCAGTCCTTGTTGAAGTAGTATTAAAATGGATAAAGTTTAATAAGTTACTAACTTTGTTACAACTGGTAGCTATGCTTCTGCCCTACTTTCAGACAATGAATTCAGATTCAGGGTGAAAAATTTCATCTAACGAGCTTGATAGTTGGCATGGGCTAGTTTCTGTAGCACAAATGGGCCTATACATTTGTTTCATTGTAGCAGCTAGAAAGCATTCCACAAGAGAGGCGCCAACTGCCTGTCAGCAATGGCCCAAGATGCTCTCCATTGGTTTTCACTGGCCAAAAGGCTCAGGGGACCATTGTGAAGATAGCAGTGCACACTTCCCCTCATGCTTTTCAAAACCTCAGCTTGCACAAATGATCACATTCAGCCAAAAAATATGGTGCAACTTGTTTCTTCTCTCTCTTAGTCTCCTCTGAGCAAGCAAGACTGTCTTAAATTTCATTTTTTTTCCACTGTAGGAGGAGAATTCCACACAGCAGGAAGTATAGGGATCTGCAGCTGAGCAGAGGCAATCCACACTGATTTGATGTTGCTACCTGGAACAGTTTCTGTTGGCTGGAACTTATGGTGGACAAAAAGTTCATCTTCCTTTGCAGTTACAACATAGGACAGTAAAAATTCCCTCATTTTTATTTTTTTCAATTACACTTATCTACATTTTAAATTATTTGATGGGCTTTAGAGCAAGTCTCTTACCCTCACATTTATTTGCCATCAGAGAATAACAGGTACTTGACTGGGTTGTGGGTGGGTAGAAGCAAGAAGAACACATGTAGAGGTCAGTGGTAGTGGACTGACTACTAATCGCTACAGTGTTTCATCAGATTATTTCTCCACCAGGGAATTTCAGAAGTCCATGAAATTCAAAGAACCTAGTTTCTTATCTGGCTTTACCCATCATGGTATTAGAAATTAGTACTCCCCTAGTGAGACTCCAATCATACCTGTCTGTTACATGTCTCCCTAAATTCCATCAGGTAAAAACATAGAGGGAAGTTTGTTTACATCTGAAAGAAACTTTGTAGTGACAACATACTTAAGTTATGAAATGAACAGAGGTGCTAGAAGCTCTTAGTATGAGATGCACTTCAAATATTTTATTGGATATGGATCAGCTATTGTTCAAATTCATGATTGTTGTTTACACCTTTGCTACAAGAAAGATGGATTTTTTTTTAAGTTTAGAATTTGCAGAATGTGGTAGAGGTTTTGGGGGTTCAAAGGCCTGTTCCTAGGAACTTAGTTTTGCTTGTTGTATACATTAGAAGGTATTATTATTTATTAAACACAGAAAAAGAAAGGAGGAGGAAAAAGCAAAAAATTTGTAGCTTTAATAAACCAAGTCAGTCTTCATATTAAATTCCTTTAAATATATAGTCTCTTCTTCCTCTCTCTATATAGACAGATTTTAAAACAAAAAATTCTTTCTTGGATGTTTTTTTAAAATGGCATTAAATGGTTTTGTTGGGGGAAAAGAGTATTAATCATATAGTATAGCTCTCAGGCTTTGCAGTTTAAGTCTGATCCTGTTTCTTCCTAAACTAAACCAACTGCACAAGAGAATAGAATAACAAGAGACAGGAAAGTGCATCTCTCTCTCTGTTGCTTGCAGATTGGCTGATGGAAAACCACAGATACATGACCCAGTTAGCTCCTCTTGGACACCAGCTCTACTTTCCTGGGCCTGGTAAATGATTGGCTAGGATCATCTTATTTCCCTTTGGCCAGTAGAGGGGGGAGAGAATTTTTTATTGTGATCAGGCCACTCAGGAATCATTTTTAGCTTGCCAAACTGGATATGCTCAAAAGTGGCAAGGTTATATTTACTTTGGCTGGCTAAGCAAGACTGTTTTTAGAGAACAAGCAAATAGAGAAAGAGGACAGGACTAATAATACCACCTAGCTCTTATACAGGGCTTTCCATCAAGGTACTTAAATAGGAGGTCATTATCATTATCCTCATTTTACAGATATGAAAATAAGGCACAGAAGGGGAAGTGACTTGCCTAAGGTCACCCAGCCAATCAGTGGCAGAGCTGGAGACAGACCCCCAGATCTCCAAGTCCCAATCCAGTGTTCTATTCACTAGGCCAACTGACTCCTAACAAAGACAGGAGTGAAAACTGACACGAAGAAGGGGGTTTGCATCTTGGAAGTTGCTCAGGGTACAGCCTTGGAAATAGATACTGTTGTTTTAGTTCCCTTTCCTCACTTGATCCAGTCACAACATCTTTCAGAATCAGCAAAAAGGCCCAGCGACAAGATGGTAAATCTCTGGTTCCCAGAGTGGAGTGTGGGTTACTTTGATGGTGAGGCTGCTGCTGCTCCAAAGCTTCCTCCTACATTAAGTGCCACGTGCTTTCCAGAAAAGAAGTTCCCTTAAACGGTGTCAGTCTCATCTCATCAAAGTTTTATAGTCAGAACAAATTTGCAATAGTTATGTATTGACACTTCTTCACATCTTAAAGATTACACTGGTCTGTTGCTGGAAAAATTTATCAGAAAGCTTGGAAGCCCCCAATCAACAATACATTAATACTAACTCAGTTCACACCATTTCTTTGTTTTGTACTCTCCATTTTCTGTATTTAGAAACTTCTTAGCACGTTTATTTCTCTATCCCACAAAGGTATTCATTCTAGTGTCCTAGGACACACGCATTCTTTCTCCACTGCAGTTTCAATTGCATTTTTAATCAATTCTATCAGGATTTGTATCTGTCAGAATAACTTATGAAATGATGTAACATTTAGTATTTCAATGTCCTCAAGAGTGTACTAGTCACCTCACAATTTAGATAAGATGAGATGGTCTCTGACACAAAAAGATGCAAAGAAAGTGGTGTGTGAGGGAAAACAGAGGATGAACAGGAGCAACTGGTAGACGGTATGTTTATAAATAAAAAGGCTAAAGAGCCTGATTGACTTCAGTGGCCTTTCAATCAGGCCCCAATGCACTACTAATATGTAACTGCCCTCCTTCTGCATTGTTTCTGAAATAGGAACTTCTGTATACAACTAATCAGGCTAAAAAGAAACATGAAGTTTCAAAGAACAAAAAAGAAAAATTAGTTTAGCCTATATATAGGAAGGAGACACAAATCTGACATGGTTCTTTGCTAAAGATTATTTGAAGACTTTCAAAAGGAAGTCACTGAAAGGAACCCAATGATAGACATTAACCATCAAAGCAGATGCTATATAACAAATTTAAAAATAAATATTACCTCGGGCAGGATGTTTTGCATTACTCCTCTTCAGCAGCTTTTGTTTTTCTGCTTGAGCCACTAATGAATAAAACACATTTAAAGGTCAAGAAAATTTTACTCTAAAGATTTTAATGAAAGCAGTTAAAGACAAGATACCTCGTCTTTACCCCCCCCCCAGCAGATGTATTTTTTAAAAGGATAATAAAAACAGCACATATTGTTGGCTAAAAACCATAATAAAAAATAATCTGCAAAACTCAAGCACAACATCTCAAATTAGTGCTTATGTCCCACCCATTATTTTTCTTCTAATCTTTCCCTCTGATGATAACATGGCACTTTGTCTCAAGTTCAGAGATGAGAGGAATGGTTCTTCTCCCTGTTATGGTGAGCAGAAATGCGTGCATGCTCACAAAGGGTGCTATAGGTTCATGCAAGTTTGACATCTTGTTTACATCAGTCTCCTGGACCTGGCAATCTCATGCCTTATCCTGAATGTACCTGCTCTGGTTAGTAATGTAAGCACAAAGACAATACCAAACACTAGCACACTGTTTACAAAAACTTCTATTTGTATTACAATAGCACTTAGTATTAGTGATTGTATTCATGCAAAATTTAAAATTAATGTATTTGGAATAAAATCTGATACGTGTTAGTTGTCAAATTATAGTAAAGAGATAAAAATTGTTGAAGCTTACTTAGCACTTTGGTCTTCTGAACTTCAGCTTTCAAGTTACAGGATGAGTCTGAGACGCCAAAAATATTTTCAAGCTCTCTACTGCCCTCTAAAGCCTGAAAGTAGAATTAAAAGCAATATTAATTTTATTCCTAAACCAACAAATTGCTATACAGACTAACGTAGGTGAAGTAATATCTTCTATTGGATCAACTTCAGTTGGTGAGCGAGACAAGCTTTTGAGCTTACACAGAGCTCTTCTTCAGGTATTACCTCGCCCACCCTTTCATCTCTAAAGTCCTGGGACCAACACAGTTACAACGCTGCATAAACAGTCTAACAAACATTTTCAATGCAACTTATAATTAACAACCTACTCTAGCAAAGGGTAACATTTTCACAAGCACCTACGTAACATAAGTAAATGAAAGATAGTGGGACTTAGTAAGTAGGTCACTTTTGAAAATGGAACTTGTGTATTTTTGAAAACATTATTTGAAAACTCCTGTTATGTTTGCTTCATTTATATATCTTCAGCTTTTTAAACAAAGAGATTCACACTTGATCCCCAGAAAAACAATTCTGGTACATGTATAAATTTGCCTTAATATGTTAGTAAAGAAAGAAAATCTAACAGCTTTTAAGAATCTCTTGCATATGGTCTTCAACTTTAATAATAAATCTAAAAATCCTCACTGTATCAATTTCATTAGCAAGGCCAAGATTTTATTTTTAAATGTATTTGTAAAAGCAAAATTTAAAATCTTTAATTAAAGAATTTCAAAAATAGTGCCAGGGTGTCAATCTAAATAAGTCTTTTTGAAATAACAGTGTGTATGTAACAACATGTGTAAGTAAAATAAAACAATTTTAATATGCTGAATTATTTCTGAGGACACTGAAGAACACAAGAGAACTTTGTCATGAATTTATTCAGTACGAGAATATGAATGACAATATTGTGTGTGATAAACAGACGTCATCAAAAGTTGACATATTAACAATGAATTTAATAGAATAATGACTTCAGCACAAATAGATGTTTAATTTTCAAGTCCTTACATACAAGAATAGGACTGCCAGAAGCTAGAACTGGATGACAAGGGCTGAATCACTTGATAATTGCCCTGTTCTGTTCATTCTCCCTGAACCACTGGCCACAATCAGAAGACAAGCTAGATGGACCATTATTATGTTCTAATGAAATCTATGCAGCAATAATTTATAACTCTGTCAATGCTCCTTAGTAGTGACCTTACATAGTATAATTTCTATACAACCTAGACACAGGGATACAAGTTAAAAACAGACCTTTTGGCTCATTGGTACAGAGGTATAAATGTTGCTTTCGCTGCAAGATTTGTCCCAGATTCAAATCCTGGACAAGCAAAGATTTTCCTGTGTCATACAGGAGGTCAGACCAGATGATCACAATAGTCTCTTCTGGCCTTGGACTCTAAGAATAAAAAACTCGTTGTGCCAGTGTACTTTGAAAAGTGACTTGGGAAAAAAAATTAAATGGTATTGTCAGCTTCTATATTTGTGTCTCAATGATTTTCTGATCAAAAGCTTTCTTTTCTCTCCTTTAAATCTCAAAGAATACTGTATATAAGATTTCATTTTCTTCTAGTTTCTTTTTGAAGTATATTAAGAAAATTAATGCCAGTAGAGACACACCTGTAAACTTGTTAAGCTTTGTCTCATTTTCAGAAATCTCACCAATGAATTTTCAACTTCAGATTGCAACACCATAAACCTACATAAAAGAGAAATGATTTAAATCAATGATGTCAGCATCTATTGGGAATAATCATTTAAAAAGTCTTTCTTAGAGGTCCCCCCAACAACAGTAATGTCTCAGCATTAGATAAACAATAGTTTATCCTGATAACACTACTGTGAAGCAGGAAAGTATCATCTTTGTTTTAAAAATGGGGAACTAAGGCCCAGAGAAATTAAGACTATATCTACATTACAGCAGAACAAGCCTCCAACTCCAGGTAGACAGACATGCTAGCAGGCCTTGAACTAGTGAGCTAAAAATAGCAATGTGTATGTTGCAGCTCAGGTTCTCAAGCCTAAGGGGTCAGGTGAGCTTGAGAGCCTGAGTCGCAATCTCCACACTCTTTTTAAAAAAAAACAAAATTTTAAACCTGTTCACTCGAGCCTTTGGGGTTGGGAGGCTTGCTGCCACGTCCAGTGTGGACATACCCAATCCAACTTGCCCATGATCACATAAGAAGGCTGTCGCACAGCCAGGAACTGAACCTATGCAGTCTCAATTCAGTGACTTAACTACTAGACCATCCTTCAGTCCACAGACATGTTCTAATACTGATGTGAAGATTAGTCAGATTTTAGAGGTTGATGAGCGTAGTAAGAAAAGCAAAGTACTACACAATTGGATCAGGTTCTAAATGACAGATTATTCAGTGTATGATTGAGGATGTGCACTAAATACTTTTGGGGGGAACCGTCAAATGTTCTTATAACAAAGATTTAGAACTGGTTCTTTTTGCAGCATGTCAGCACAGAAATCAAATAAGGACAAATAGAAAAACATCCATTCACTTTTCTTTTCCCCAGCAAAAGGAAGGATCTCATTGTCATACTGAGCCTTATGGAAAAAGAAAGTTATTATTATCATCACATTTTTACACAGCAACAGATGATTACCCAGACGAGGAAATGCCAATGTCAGTGTATCATACAATATATTTTTCCCCTCAGAACATAAAGCATATGGAAATTCACATAAAATATTACTATGTAGGTGTCTGCACATGTGCTTTATTGACATGTCACTAACCACTGTTCTCAACTTCTGCAGTTATTTTTAAACATATTGAATACAAACATTTACATGTCGAATGTGACCATGCTTCCTTGAATGGGTTTGCACTTGAAAGGTTACCACCACTTGGAAACAATAGTATATATATTGACCAGAGATTTACTGTATCATGGGAAGAATATATTTGCTTGGATAAAGAGTTTTCCACACTAAAAACAAGACATTTGTAAATATTTGCCTAAAGAGATTATGATTATTCAAAGATTTTTTTTTTAAAAGGTCCAAAGGGAGCCATTATGATAATCAAGCCTGGTCATACAACCTCATTCAAAAGTTTCTGCATCAAGCCCATCATTTCTTTTTGAGCTACAACATACCTTTTAGACCATACCTTGACTTAAAACCTTCCAGTGATGGAGAGTCAACCAGGTTAATTATTCCAGTTGTTACATACTCTCTTTGGATTTTAGTTTACGCATGAAGAAAAAAACCAACTGTTTCATATGAAGGAACTGTAGTGAATTCTTCCACAATTGAAAGCATTTTAGCTGATTAACTTTGACATTCATTTGTGACTTCCACACAAATTCAATGTACCTTTAGTAAAACACGTATGGAGTGTAACTGTAGGTCCAAGGATATTAGCGCGATAAGATGGGCGACGCAATATCTTTTATTATACAAACTTCTGTTGGTGAGAACAATAAAAGATCCAGTAAAGGATATTACCTCACCCACCTTGTCTCTTTAGTAAAATGTTTTCCAAAAATTAATAAAACCTACAAGTAAACCCACAGCTTTTAGTGTAAAAAAATTAAAATCATGAAAGAGGATTTAAATGCCATGCTCAAAATTAAAAAGATCAAGGTAAATTTTAAAATTGGTGTCCCTTTATTATAAGTCAAAGCAGGTTAAGTTCCAGTTCTGCATGGGAATCTACTAGCATGGTCCCCTGAATTTGTGCAGATTGAGATGAAAGGTCAGGACATAAGACCTTTCTTACATTCTTAAATTGTAAGGTAGGTATCAGGGTCAGTGTATGTGGATCCCTTTGCAGGAGTGGGTCTTGGTTTTTAATGAGCACTTAATGAATTACAGTCACTGATATAGCTGAAGGATTTTAATTCCTAACAACTAGAGTGCTGCTTACTGTTCTAGTGGGCTCCACCACTTAAATGATATTTAGTATCCTGCAATAAAGGAATCCCACATTTAAGCAAAAAGATGAAGCATCTAGTATAATAAAAAGAACCTTCTGAAATACCTTTATCAAAAGGAAGGGCTCTAACTCCAAGCACAAGAAAAAAATATATAATGCTTATTCAAATAAAGGTTGCAAATCATAACTGTTAGAAGAATTTTTGGAAAACTTATAGAAACTACTTAATATTTGGAGGAAGTGAATAAGAATTCCTGTTTGACTGAAGCTGCTAAACTTTCAGTTATAGGCAGGGATGGTAGAGCCAGCTATTATTAAAGTTGCCTGACAATTATCAGACTTTTTTTCAGTTGTTTATAACTTTACCAGACTTTATGCTGAAATTTTCCATGCCAAGTGTCTGTCTCACACTGAACTTTTCGGGAAACTTTCAGACAAAATGGTTCTGCTGTTTCCAAGAATGAGGCTAGGAAAAAATAAGTTTTGTCCATTTAAAAAAATTCTCATGACCTTTTCTTTGAAAAGCTTTGGAGCTCCATGCTTTGGAGCAAGGGCTTGAAATTTGGCAGAGGGTAGCCTTTGTATCACCTTGTACCTTGTGCCACCCCTAAGAAAATCCACCCAGATTTGGCTGCATTATAAACCTTTGGGGGAAAAAAAAAATCACAATTTGCATATGCTCAGTAGTGGTTACTTAGATTTCAGCATCTAAAATCTCTGAAAATTCCATCCTTAGTTAGCATGCTTGAGCCTCTCAGATCTCCCAGTGCTGACCAGACTGCACATGCACCATTCACAGGATTCTTACCTCCTCCAGTGCACAGGGTGGGTGGACCTGTTCTGGAGATAAGCCAAGGTTGTGTAAAGAAGGAGACCATTGTCTGCAGGACAAATTGAACAATGAGGAAAAAACAAAATATTGAAGAGCTGCTCAGTAAGTGAGCACTGTCCATCCTGTCCACTGAATGAGGCAAGGGTGCAGTGGAAAAAATAGTATGCAATCATGTAATTAAATACTGTATCAATGCATATGCACAAGAGGAATAAATTACATTTGCACAGGCATTGACTTCGCAACCTTACTAGTGTTTTTTAATGGTGGCTTTTTCTGTAATTTTCTAGGTTTTTGTTTTTGTTTTAGATGAACTGAAAAAACAGATTCCCTCAAGGCATCATATTGACACCCATGTGGTTCATCAGCAGGGTGGAAACTTGAGATCCACCACATAGACTTCTGCAAATTGAGTTAACAGAGTAACTGCAGCAGTAGATTGTCATTCTTTATGTGGACCAGCACGAGAGGGAGAAAAGACACACCTTGACAGTGGGTTTCATAGATATTTGCTGACGGCAGAGGAATGATGAGACTCAGGAACCTTTGGTTTCATTCCAGGCTCCTGAGAGGAGTGTACTCTAGAGGGCACAGACTCCTGCCCACTCCCACAAACCTGACCTCTTCTTTACCTTCCCGTCCCAACTGTCCCTGTCTCAGTCTCATTCTCCTAGTCAGTCCCAGTCTTCATTCCTCAGGCTTCTCATCTAGGCCCTATTCCCTTTGTCTAGCCAGTCCTAGTCTCCCCCCATCCAGGCTTGCTCTCTGAGTCTAATCCTCCTCCCTACACCCAATCTCTCCCTGTCCCCACATCCAATTCTCTCTTACCTATTTCCTTGCACAGTTCCCTCCTTCCAGCTCCTCATCTGATCTCTCTCCTTCCCCCCACCGACTCCTAGTCCTACTCTCCTCATTCAGTCTCCCCTCCCTCACCTCCTCATCCCAGTCTCTCTGCCCACCCAGTTCCAGTTCTCCCTCTGCACCCCAAATCCCCATCCAATCTCAGTGTTCTCTGCCACTCCAGCCAACTGGTTCCCAGTCCTGTTTCTCTAACCAACTTCCAGTAACTTCTCTGTCCGCACCCAATTCCTGTCCCAGTCTCACCAAACTCCTTGTTCCAATCCCTTAGTTTTCCTCCCCTTCTGCATTTCAGAGCTTTTGTCTCCTCTGCATTTCAGGTGGCTTCCTCCTCCATGCTGCCAGGGTAGTAGCAGGGGGGGCACTTAGAGCACAGGAGAGACAGGATCCCTGCTTTCAATGCCCAGCCCCAATCAGCTGGGGGCATCAACGACGGGTGAAGTCCAGCTTGACCCGTGTAGCACTAGCTCGAACATGGTTAGTTGCTCTGTGGGAATTGTACATTCACAGTCTGGTCACACACAAGATCAAGGAGGGGACAGAGCATGCTCAGTGAGAATGGAATATACCAAGTCTATTCAAACTGCAATTTTTCAAAGGCTTATACCTTGGCAAAATCTGGATAGATTTTCAAAGGGACAGCAAAAGTCACATTGCTGACACAAAGGCCAAATTTCAAGGCCCTGCTCCAAAGCAAGGGGCCATAGTTTTTTTCAACAAAAAGTTCACCCAGCATTTAACATAGGCACAACAGCATGTGTCTTCTCTAGCTTCATTCTTGGAATCAGCGGAACCATTTTGGATGAAATTTGCCCCCAAACTTCAACTCAGGCAGATACCTGACATGGAAAATTTCAACCAAACTGTTAAAGTTTGGTAAATTATAAGCAACAGAAAACAGAGTCTTATAATTAAGGCTAAGATTTTTGTCAAGGACATTTTTAGTAAAAGTCACGGACAGGTCATGGGCAAAAAAGAAAATTTCACGGAAGCTGTGACCTGTCCGTGACTTTTACTAAAAATATACCTCAAAAAATGGGGATCTGTGGGTCTCCACACTGCCTGAAGCAGGGCAGCTGTACAGGGCCTAGGAACTTTCTGCAGCAGCTAGGGGCTGCGGGGTCCCCCCGTTGCATGCAACTCCAGGGGTCCCCCACTGCCCATGGGACAGCCTTCACCCCCCATATCGTCTGTGCACTCCGGGGTAACCCGATCAGCAGCGGACCGGGAGCTACGGGGGTTTCCTCAGCACGGCCGGGAGCTACATGGTTCCCCGCCAGTGGTGGCGCCTGCAGGCTCAGAGATTCCCACACCGCCCGTGGCAGCTGAGGGCTTGGAGGTCCTGTACCGGGGACTTTGGGATTCCCCAGTCGGCTTGGAGGTTCATCCTCTGCCACCAGTGGCTCAGGGATTCCACCGCTGCCTGTGGCAGCCGGGGGCTCCCCGCCACCCACGGCGGCTGGGAGCTGGGGGTTCCCCTGTGCCTGTGGTGGCTTGGAGCTCCGGGAGCCACCAGGAACACCGGGCATACCTCGCAGTTCCCTGCCCTCACTGGAGGCAGGGGACCCTGCAGCTCCCAACCACCGCAGGCTGAAGTAACGGAGGTTGCTGGCAGTCACGGATTCCGTGACTTCCGCAACCTCCGTGACTAAACCATAGCCTCAGTTATAATGGGCAGTGCCAGACAACCTTAATATGTATCACGCTACCAGCCTCATCTATAATATATTTTACCAACTCTGACTCTTATTCAGCAAAACACTTAAGCATTCCTTCCTTATGCACTCCTTATGTCTATCCCTGTTTAGCAAAGCACCTGCGAAGCCACTTAGCTTGATGTACCTGCATAAGTGCTTTTCTGAATTGATGTCTATAAACGTCCATCACTGTCAGAAGGCTTATGTACTGAAGACAGTTTGCAGCAAGAAAAACAAGATTCATATGGGAACGTTTCAGCAAAACAAATATACATCTGAAGTTAGAATCATGACCCATTGTGATGAGAGGAATCAAAATCAACCACTAGAATTTGGCAATGCATCTTTGCCACAAGCAATGCTTCCAGCAAAATCTAAAGAGCTTGCACATGTGAAACAGTTTGGAAAAACAAAACACATTCCTTCGTGTACCTTAATTACAATAGTGCCATTATAGGTGGGATTTCTAATGATGGGTATGAGAGTTAGGTTACCAAATCCCATGGAAAAATCAGAGTTGGGTGTCCAGCTCCCTTAGCTGCTTTGGAACATCCCACCCTGTATAATCTCAAGTATAAAAGAACAATCATTCTAAGTTTTATTTCTCTAAGGAAACAGTCACTTCTCTAATAACTGAAAATGATGACATTTTATCACCACAGACTGGTATACTTACTTATCATACTCTTCTGTTTGAGATTGCCCTCTTCTGGATAAACTGATTTCTGGGTCATTCAGCTCATCTCTGTCTCCTAGGTAGTCCACATTAAAGAAAGAAACAAAAACACAGATAAAAATGAAACTGGTGTACTGTATATAGTTTGAAGCAGTAGGGAAAAAAAAGAGGTGTTAGCATGCATCCTCACTACAGAGAAATCTCTTAAAAACAGCTTGCTTATGAAACAAGGACAACTATCCATGAACAAACACAAACTTTTTTTTTTTTAATTTTTAATACAGAGGCTTCTGTAGCTTTTAGATGAAGACAATTTGGAACTACAGTATCAGTGACTGGAATTTGGTATGATTCTGTCAGAAATTAAAAGATCAAAAACTGCTGAACACCTTGTTTAAGAATATTTTTCAAAATGCAGCATGTTGGAGAAAAATTGTTACCTACAAAGCACTGCTATGACTGAGAACTAAAATCTCCACCTTATTTAACAAACAGAAAGCATTGGCCTCTACCTTGAACCCCATCTTGTATGCGACTAAAAGGAGACAGTGCAACTTCTTTCCAAATGCTCTCACATAGTACACTGATATTACGGTATTCTGGCCAAGTGCCTGTCATATGACAGGGTGTGAACAAGTCATACTTCTGTATTTCCATGTACAGATTGTTAGAATATTTGCATCTTTCTGTCAGAAAATGGGATTAGAGAGGGAATCACCACAAAACTCCATTGGTATGGCTCTGTTAATTAAATTTGAATTCAAATGTGGTGCAAAGAAAAGAAACTGCCTTTTGGGTAAGAAATCTGTATGACCTACACAGTGATGCTAGCTGAGCAATTATAGATCACAAGCTTTAGACTGGTGTATATTCAGATCAATTTAACTTGAAAAAAGTTTTTCAACTGAACAATCAAATGGACAAGAATTTAGAAAGCTATTGTACTACTAACTAAATCTACTGCTTCTTGATTCGTACCTGCTGGAGCTATTCTGATAGCCATATATAAATGTCAAGAAACATACAGTATACTTATATTGAGGGACAAAAAGCCAACCTTAATCAAATATTATATGTAAAGTTCCTAGCCTGAGCCCCAGGTATCACTGTATGAAGATATTTCCCATGGATTTTATTACAGGGATGGCAAAATATACAGTTCGTCTTTACTGTGTTTAAATTTCACTTCCATGCACTTCAGGTGCACAGCAAGCGAGGAGCTGGATGATTATTCTCTCCCCCTCACCAATGATTTATTCTGAAAATTTTATATAAACTCATCATGATGCTTTCATAACAAAGAAATAATTGCATGAGGATCAAAAGTTCTCAAAGCCAGAAAGCTCTCAAACAACCAGGCTCAATACAGTGTTGTTTTTGAGTCAGAGTCCCTACAAAAATGAAATTCTATCCAGATAAAATAGTGTCTTCGCTTCTGATTGTCCTCTGACAGGTGACGGGGGGGGATGGTGCTCCAATAGAAAAACTGTACTAAATGCCAACAGAGATCTCTCTTCCTCGCCATTCACGTTGTTATGTCAGCTGACCAGACTGCTTGGACAGTGAATACATTATTTAAAATATAAATATGGCTTAAAGCACATTTACAAAAGGATAAAAAGTGAGATCTAGTTTTTTATCATATCTTCAACAATATTAGTGACTATCATCACTATGAACCACAACATTAACTTTTAGTTCAGAGATTTAGTTTTGTTATTTACATAGTGCCTTAGAAGTACATAGCATTTTACATATGTGCAAGAAAAAAGTGAAATCTCTTTATCATGAAAGTTGATCTTATAAATGTAGAATTATGAACACACAAATAAAACTGCATTCAAAAATATTTTTTGTTTGGCCAATCACTCAGGCAAAATTTTTTTTTTACATTTGCAGGAGATAATGCTGCCATCTTCTTGTTTACAGTGTCACCTGAAAGTGAGAACAGATGTTCTCACGGCACTGGTGTAGCCAGTGTCGCAAGATATTTACATGCCAGATGCGCTAAAGATTCGTATGTCCTTTCATGCTTCATCCACCATTCCAAGGGACATGCGTCCATGCTGATGACAGGTTCTGCTCGATAACAATCCAAAGCAGTGCAGACCGATGCATGTTCATTTTCATTATCTGAGTCAGATGCCACCAGCTCAAGGTTGATTTTCTTTTTTGGTGGTTCGGATTCTGAAGTTTACACATTGGAGTGTTGCTCTTTTAAGACTTCTGAAAGCATGCTCTATGCCTCGTCCCTCCAGATTTTGGAAAGCACTTCAGATTCTTAAACCTTGGGTCGAGTGCTGTAGCTCTCTTTAGAAATCTCACATCGGTACCTTCTTTGCATTTTGTCAAATCTGCAGTGAAAGTTTTCTCATAATGAACAACATTTGCTGGATCATCATCTGAGACTGCTATAACATAAAATACATGGCAGAATGCGGGAAAACACAGAGCAGTGGACATACTATTCTCCCCCAGGGAGTTCAGTCACAAATTTAATTAACACATAATTTTGTTAATGAGCGTCATCAGCATGGAAGCATGTCCTCTGGAATGGTGACCGAAGCATGATGGGACATATGAATGTTTAGCATATCTGGCATGTAAATACCTTGCAATGCCAGCTACAAAAGTGCCATGCAAATGCCTGTTCTCACTTTCTGGTGACATTGTAAATAAGATGAGGGCAGCATTATCACCTGTAAATGTAAGAAACTTGTTTATCTTAGCAATTGGCTGAACAAGAAGTAGGACAGAGTGGACTTGTAGGCTCTGAAGTTTTACATTGTTTTGTTTTTGAGAGCAGTTACATAACGAAAAAATCTACATTTGTAAGTTGCACTTTCACGACAAAGAGATTGCACTACAGTACTTGTATGAGCTGAATTGAAAAATACTATATTATTTACAGTTCAAATACTTGTAATAAAAAATAATATACACTTTGATTTGAATTACCATACAGAATACAATAGATATGAAAATATATAAAAACATCCAAAATATTTAACACATTTCAAATGGTATTTTATTGTTTAACAATGCAATTAAAACTGCAATTAATCATGATTAATTTTTTTAATCATGTTTAATTTTTTTGAGTTAATTGGGTGACTTAACTGCAATTAGTCGACAGCCCTAATAAAAATATAAGAAAATTTAAGCTAGATTTAAGTTCAGGAAAAACAAGTTCAAATTCATATGACTTCAATAGGTTTTGCTTCATGTACAAATTCAGAGCTTCTATTTACAGACTCAAATCCTCTCTTCTCTTTTTCTATTTGACTGGTTAATAGGGAGGATAATAAGTCTATAGTGACTTGTGGCCCAAGAGCAAAGAGTTTTTTCTTGTTGACTATAACAAGTCCATTCAGGGGACTACAGATTATACCAGAGATATTATAAATATATATTTAAAACCCCACAGCACAAAAGCCTTCTGGCAGTGAGCCAACTATCATGAGTTGTAAACCATGATAGTGGTACTCTGCATCATACAGCCTATATAGGCAGCTTCTAAGTTACACATCACAATGGCTTAAATTTCAGCTACAATCAGAGACCAACTCTCCCTCTGTGTCCCATTTCTATACTTGCAGACTAGTGGAAGACTTCAGCTGTCTGTCCCAAAGGCTGAACTTGAAGGCATTGTACAGAGTAGTGCCTTCTCAACTGTGAACCCTTGGCTCTGGAATCTGCTCCCAACAAATATCCATCAAAGCCAATCCTTGTCACTTTTGGGTGCAATGTAAGATTTCTCCTTGTTTAGGCTCTCTCCTAATTATTGGACTTTCTTTTCCAAATCAGTTGGAATTGAGCAAAATAAGCAGTCATGATTAAATTATCCCTTGTATCTGCCATTAAGAACATAAGAACGGCCATACTGGGTCAGACCAAAGGTCCATCAAGCCCAGTATCCTGTTCTCTGACAGGGGAATGGCAGGTGCCCCAAAGGGAATGAACAGACAGGTTATCATCAAGTGATCCATGCACTGTCACCCAATCCCAACTTCTGGCAAACAGAGGCTAGGGACACCATTCCTGCCCATCCTGGCTAATAGCCATTGATGGACCTATCTTCCATGAATCTATCTAGCTTCCTTTTGAACCCCACTATAGTACTGGGCTTCACAACACCCTCTGGCAAGGAGTTCCACAGGTTGACAGTGTGTTGCATGAAAAAATACTTTCTTTTGTTTGTTTTAAATCTGCTATGTATTAATTTCATTTGGTGTCCCTTGTTTGTGTATTTTGAGTAATAAATAACACTTCCTTATTTACTTTCTCTATATCACTCATGATTTTATAGACCTCTATCATATCCCCCCCTTCGCTGCCTGTTTTCCAAGCTTAAAAGTCCCAGTCTTATTAATCTCTCCTCATACGGAAGCTGTTCTATACCCCTAATCATTTTTGTTGCCCTTTTCTGAACCTTTTCCAATTCCAATATATCTTTTTGAGATGGGGCAATCACATCTGCATGCAGTATTCAAAGTGTGGGCATATCATGGATTTATATAAAGGCAATATGATATTTTCTGTCTTATTAGCTATCCCTTTCTTGATGATTCTCAACATTCTGTTCGCTTTTTTTGACTGCCGCTGCACGTTGAGTGGATGATTTCAGAGAA
>NC_133775.1:18400029-18466678 GCF_003597395.2 Chelonoidis abingdonii
TGGGGGGGGGGGGGATCGATCTAAGATACGCAACTTCAGCTATGAGAATAGCGTAGCTGAAGCTGACGTATCTTAGATCGAATTAAAATTATTTACTTCACGTCCTCGCGGGGCGGGATCAACGGCCATGGCTTCTTCGTCAACTTTGCTTCTGCCTCTTGCATTGCTGGAGTTCAGCAGTTGACAGGAGGGCGATCGGAGATTGATTTATCGCGTCTACACTACACACGATAAATCGATCCCCGATCCGGCAGGTAGTGTAGATGTACTCTTAGAACCGCCTGTAATATGTCAGTCAATTTTAGTGTCCAGAGCACTTACAGGTCAGAAGACCGGATCAAATACAATGCCTAGTTCTTCTATTTCCAAAAATAATAAAAATCAGTATTATTTTTACCAAAACAATTGAATAAAGAAGAATTTTCACTTAGTTCTTAAAATACCTACCCCTACCTCAATACACACAGCTTCATTCCCAAAGTATACTACGGTGTCTCATTGCCTCTGTAAGGTGGAATACATTCAAGGGCAGAGGGGTTACAGCAAGCTGTGGGCTCTTAATGTAGGGTTTAAGAGGTGCATAGGCACCAGTGCAGGCCCACTGCACTGGGGTGGATTTCACCCTTAGCTATTATATATCACCTTTTTTACATTAGAAATAGCCCCATCTTCCCCTTGATTCAGTCTAAATGTTAAGTACTTTCACTTCTTTTTACTGGCTTTTAAATTATTGCATGTAAGTATTAGCGCTGTAGGATGGATTAAGGTTTAATTGTAATATTTTGTAAAGCGTTTTGAGATTCCTCAGCATGACAAAGTGTTATAAAAGTTTAAGTTGTTCCACTACAATAGCTGAGGGCCCTATCCCCAAGTTATTTAAAATTTAAATTTAAGTACTAGTAGCAAATTAACCATCAGTTATGAGACTGAAATTACCACTGGACCAGTGACGTAGAAGAGCTGAACCCTAAGTACATTTGAAAATTAGTAAATTAATTTAAAAATGAATCTTAAAAAATATACTAGCTATTAAGGAAGAGGAACTGAAGAAGGGATCATATCATTTATTTAGAATGTAATAAATGGGCCATGTACTTCAAGGTAGTTTGCCAATGCACACATAAGTTATCAGCCAGCTCACCAGAGCATTGCAACAACAAATTCATGCACGTGTATTTACATCAGGGTGATTAGATTCTGAAAAATGCAGTATACTTTTAACCAACTGTACCATGCTCTAGGCATTTAGACTTCTTAAGGGCTTTACTTAGTCACTCTTATTCAAAGGAAAAATAATATTTACTGTGTTCTCAAATAGACAGCATTTATATATGGAACTTCTTGTACTTTGCATGGTGTAAATAGGAAAGTCTTTATAGCTAATAAAATACATTTTGTAATACAATTCTCTATTGTTGTATTCTTACATTACTTAGTAAAATCCTAAAACATTTAAAATAAAATTTGAAATGTCTTTAGAGAGAGAGAAGCAGTCTGCTGAAAGGATGTGATGCAGCAGTCAGTCTTTGCCCCCATTTTGTAGCTATATGAATGTAGAAAAAGGTAGTTAGTGCTCCATTACTGAATAATTATCCATCTAAATGTCAGCTGTGAACATGTGATCAGTCTTTTTATGACCCAAAAGAATGTTCCCTTATGTCCATATTTAATTTCAGTATGGAAATACAGTGCAGGCTCACCTTTCCCATTGACATCTCAATACACAAGCCTTTTAGTCCTCAAGGCATTTTTTCCTTTTTATAAAAAGAGATGTATAATGCACACCTAGAGTTGTGCAGCTCTGCAGAAAAGTAACACCTGCTGTACAGACACATTTATGTATGAATTGATGAAGGTATTTATCGACATCCAAATGAAAGAGCTGTTTAAAAACGTAAATGCATACACAATGGGCTAGTGAATAATATTGCATATTTTAAAAGCCCCAGCCTGTTGAATTTTTGAAAAATTCTAAAGCTGCATATAATTCTAACATCAGGTATAAAATTAATGTATTAACCTTCTGGGGTATATATTCAACAAGGCTGAGGCACAGTATCATTATCTGCAGGCACCCACAAAATCTGCAACTGCATTTCTGTGCTCACAAGAACAGATTCCTCTTTGTTCGTTGCTTTCTAAGACATGGCAACACTGGAAACAGATGAGTCCTCCACATCTATCAGTCTATCAAGATGTAACCATTAGGACACAGGATTTCTATCCCACCTCCCTTTCCTCCCAGGGTGCAGGCAAGTTTCCCATGTTAAGAACACCAAAGCTGGAGCACAATTATGGTTAGTATACACTACCCTGATTATCTAGTCATTTTGCCCGAGCCTGATTCCCAACTAGGTTGGTGTACATACCAGTGCTGCCACATCATGGAAAACAATGACAAAGGTATGAGAAATCTGCTTTTCCATGAAATGACTATTGCCATTATGGACAAACGAATCTGATTAGCAATGATCACATTCAGGGAGAGAAGAAGTAACTAGCCAAACCCAATCTAGCTTCGCCATAAAGTGGCAAGAAGGAAGAAACTGACAGAAGAAAGTGGATAAAGAACACCAGACAGAGCCAGCTGGGGCAAGCAGACCTCCCAAGAGTGCTTTGGAAGGACCCCTCTGAAAACTTGCCAATCAAAGGCCTAGTAAATTCCTAAAACATTTAAAATAAATGTAAAATGTCTAGGGAGAAAGAGAAGCAATCAGATGAAAGGATGGGCTGCAGCAGTCAGTATTTGACACCAATTTGTAGCTATATGAACACAGAATAAGGTAGTTGCTTCTCCTTTTACACAAAACTTTTCACAGAACTATGTCAGTTCGGGAGAAACTTCATCAGGAAGGTTTCCCGGGTCCAGGATGGGATTTCTGGTCTCAAAGAAGAGAGAGAGAAAGACCCACCCACACTAGAATTGCCAATAGCCCAGTGGTTAGGGTACTCATCTGGGCTGTGGACATCCTTTGCTTGATTTGAAGCAGTTGCTTGAACCTGGGTCTACCACCTGGGCTACTGGCGATTCAAGGGGGATGTCTGTGCTTCATTTTTTCCATGAAATTTCAAAAGGTCTCAGTTTCATCCTGATGAATGGGAATGAGAAACATTTTCGAAATCTCAAAAACTATCACAGGATGGGAAAAGATTTCCACTTAGCTCTAACATGCAGATTACAAACAAAGGCTGGGAGCTCCCCAACTCTCTGGGCCAAGTGCTGGCCACTAAAAAGGCTACTTTCCACCATAGGGAAGAGAAAGAGAAGAATAGTGAGGGTGGATTCAAAAGGGTCCAAGCAGAGAGCATTTGGCACTAGTTTTAGGCTTCAAGGAGAATCAAGTAGTTAACAAAGGGACAAGGTAACTGCCTTGAGGAACCAACTGGGTTACAATGGAGTAGAACTTGACAGGGAAACCTCCTATAGACCCCCGCGAGAGTGACCTGTATTTTACAGGGCTAGCAGATATTTTTCAAAGGAATTCTGGAAGAACTGCAGAATGGAAGGGATAGTGGAGATTTTGTGAGACCAAGAAAATAGGCTACATCCCATAATAAGCAGAGAAGTATCTTTTCAGGACTTGAGATGATGAGGTCCCTGACTTAGTTTTGACAGGAGGGAATGTTCATGACGTTAAGGAGGATAAAGGTCAAGATGAAGAGCAGGGCTCCTGATGTCGGCAGCTTTTGATTCTAGTAAGTGGAGGCCTAGACCTCAGGACAGCTAGAGGTCTGTGAAATAGGCCAACCTTGGCCACTCAAGCTATGAGAGGTACTGATGCCTGTTTTCTTCAAAACCCACCATGTCAAGGGTGGGGAAAGAAGGAATAAGCTACATCCCTTTCCTAGGACATGGAGAAGTTACCCTGTGGCCTGGGGGTCTAGGTAGTGGCTCTCTGTATCTGAAAACTAAGGAGCTGCATCTCCACATGAAGTAGTCAGCTAAGAGGCCAACTGCTTTGCTGAAGACCTCCCAGTAATGAGATCATTCTCCCACAAAGAGAGGGCTCTGGCACAGACACTTTGCTTCAGGCATGACAACTCAGTACATGTGGATGTGGAGCTTTTATTCCCAAGAGGACAGTGTTCCTTGAACAGACTGATGAATACTGGGCTCCACACCCCCAATCTGCAGATGGCATTTGTAGTTTTGTAGAGGTAGAGGGGTACTGAAGTAGACCCTCATATTGTGAGACCTGCACAGCCAATTGAGAGATGAATTCACTCATTGAGGGGCAGGAACTGAGCAATCCACCTGCTCCTCTGTTGAATATAGGGAGGATAATAAAGGGATCCTGACTCACACTGCTCACAGTTATTTTCAGGAAGGTCTTTGGACCAATACCAGACTGATGGGTAGAGGGTGGAGAACCTGTGGGTATGAAAATAGGGATGAGAGAGTTATCACCCTTCCAGTTCTCGAGCTACTACCATTGAGTGGAGAAAACCAGAGCATGGTCACCCAGTTAGGAGCTGCTCCTGCCATTGCTTAGACCTGAATTCGGCACAAGCTTGTGGGGAGTGGGAGAGCATGATGGGTAGGAGGGATTCAGCTGACGAAGGCTGCAAAAAGAATATTTTTTTGCCCTCCTCTGGCTTTTTCTGGGAGGACGTTTTCTTTAATTTCCTGTTCCATGTTGTTGTGGGATTCCACTGAGGCTTTAAAGAAAGATTGTACTTCATCACAAAGACACCAGCTTTAGCTGCTTCCATTAAGACAGGAGAACAACTGGGGATGCCCAGCAGCAAGCTGAGAGGAAGACCTGGACACAAAAATCAAGCAACTGGACTGGCTTCTGCCTGCCTGATATTTTGGTGAGGTGGACTCAAACACTTGTCCATACTAATGGCAGCACATGAAGGGAAATAAACTTGGTCAAAATAGTGTAATTGTGCTTCTGTCTGATTTGCTATCAAAAACGTTTAGAGGAACTAGTAAGTAGACTTGTAACCACAAAAAAGAGATTGGCCTTCTGAAAATATACTACAAGAGTTTTTAACTCATAAAGATCTTGGAAATGAATGGCTATACCTTCTAGGGCTAATTGGTAATACTTATATACTGAAAATATAAAGTAACGACAACTGTTCTGATAGCTAATGATCTTTGGGTACTGTATTAGCATAATTAAAACACAGTTAATTAATATGACTATGGAAACAATGACAAACATTAATAGATTCATGGATTCCAAGGCCAGAAGGGACCATTGTGATCATCTAGTCTGACTTCCTGTATAACACAGGCAATAGAACTTCCTCAAATAATTCCTAGAGCAGATCTTCAAGAAAAACATCCAATCTTGATTTAACAATTGTCAGTGATGGAGAATCCAGGGAAGGTTAGACTAGATGACCCTTGTAGTTTCTGCTAACTCTGGTAGAATCTATGAATCTACCAGGACCCTTGCAATGGCTAATTGTCCTCACTGTCAAAACAACAAGAAGGGGTTCTTCAAATATGTCAGACAAAAAAGAAAGATCAAGGATGGTGTGGGTCCACTGCTCAACAGAGAAGGTGAGCTGGTAACGGAAGATGACAGGAAGGCAGAGCTGCTTAATGCCTACTTTGCTTCAGTCTTCTGCCAAAAAAAACATGTGATCGGACAACTAGCGAAGTTACCATAGACAATAAAGAAGAAGAGATGCAGATCAGGATAAGTACAGAATACATCAGATCTTCTGATCAATTTGAATGAATTCAAATCAGCAGAGTCAGATGTTATTCACCTAAGGGTACTGAAGAAATTAGCTGAAGAAATTTCTGAGCTACTGGCAATAATATTTGCAAACTCACGGATGAGAGGAGAGGTCCCGGAAGACCGAAGAAGGGCTAATGTAGTGTCCATCTTTAAAAAAGGGGAAAAGGAGGAGTTGGGGAACTATAGACCAGTTAGCCTGACTTCGATACCTGGGAAGCTACTAGACCAGTGTATAAAACATTCAGTTTGTGAATACCTGGAGGATGATGGGGTAATCACTAGTAACCAGCATGGATTTACCAAAAACAAATCATGCCAAACCAGTATCAGATACTCAGGTAAAATAATCTCTCTTCTTCTACTCAAGATTCCTGTTTATGCATCCCAGGATCACATTAGCTTTTTTGGCCACAGCATCACTGTCATAAACAGATAGTAGGAGTTAATAGAACAGAAGTACTTTATATCTCTTTTGACTGTAAAGGGTTAATAAGTTCAGTAAGCCTGGCTATCACTTGACCAGAGGACCAATCAGGGGACAGGATACTTTCAAATCTTGAGGGAGGGAAGTTTTCTGTGTGTGCTGTTAGAATTTGGTTGTTGTTCTCTCTGGGTTCTGAGAGTGACCAGATGTGCAACCAGGTTTCTCTCCAATCTCTCCGATACAGGTTCTTCTAAGTTTAAAATAGTAAGTACTAGGTAGATCAGGTGAGTAGGCTTATGTTTGTTTTCTTTATTTGCAAATGTGCATTTGGCTGGAAGGAGTTTAATTATGTATTTGGCTGGGAGAAGTTCAAATGTGTATTGGCTGGAAGGAGTTCAAATTTGTATTTGCTGAAAGATTTTAATTGGTACTTGTATACTTAGGCTGGGAGGGTATTCCCAGTGTCTATAGCTGAAAGACCCTGTACCTATTCCATTTTAAATTACAAAGATAATTTTTACTGTTTTTCTCTCTTTAATTAAAAGTTCTTGTTTAAGAACCTGATTGTTTTTTTATTCTGGTGTGAGACCCCAGGGGACGGGGTCTTGGATTCACCAGGGAATTGGTGGGGAGAAAGGAGGGAGGGGGGAGAGAGAGGCTAATTTCTCTCTGTGTTAGAATTACTGTCTCTCTCAGGAAGAGTCTGGGAGGGGGAAAGAGAAGGAGGGAGAAGGTGAATTGCCTCTCTGTTTTGTGATTCAAGGAGTTTGAACACAGTAATCTCCCAGGGTAACCCAGGCAGGGGAAGCCTGGGAGAGGCAACGGTGGGGGAAGGGGTTTACTTTCCTTGTGTTAAGACCCAGAGGATCTGGGTCTTGGGGTTCCCCAGGCAAGGTTTTGGGGGGACCAGAGTGTACCAGGCATTGGAATTCCTGGTTGGTGGCAGCGCTACAAGTACTAAGCTGGTATTTGGGGTTTAGAGGAATTCATGCTGGTACCCCATCTTTTGGATGCTAAGGTTCAGAGTGGGGAATTATACCATGACAGTCACGGGAACTCACATTCAGCTGATTATCCACCACAACAGCCAAATCTTTCTTGAGTCACTGCTCCCCAGAATAGCATCTCCTGTCTTGTAAGGATGGTCTACATTCTTTGTTCCTAGATGTATACATTTACTTTTAGCAGTGTTAAAACACATATAATTTGCTTTTGTCCAGTTACCGGGTGATCCAGATCACTCTGAATCAGTGACCTGTCTCTTCATTATTTACCACTCTCCTAATTTTATGTCATCTGCAAACTTTATCAGTGATGACTTTCTTTTAACGACGTTAAACAGCATAGGGCCAAGAACCGATCTCTGCAGGACCCCACTGGAAACACATCCACTTGATGATCCCCCATTTACAATTACATGTCGAGACCTATCAGTTTGCCAGTTTTTAATTCATTTAGTATGTGCCATATTAATTTTATATCATTCTAGTTTTTTAATCAAAATGTCACGTGGTATCAAGTCAAATGCCTTACAGAGGTCTAAGTATATTATATCAACAGTGTTACCTTTATCGACCAAACTTGTAATCTCATCAAAAAAAAGATATCAAGCTAGTTTGACAGGAACTATTTTCCATAAACCCATGTTGATTTGCATAAATTAATCTCCTTTAATTTTTTCTTAATCAAGTCTTGTATCAGCTGCTCCATTATCTTCCTCAAATCAATGTAAGGCTGACAGGCCTATAATTATGCAGGTCATCCTGTTTATCCTTTTTAAAAATGGGCAAATTAGCTTTTTTCCAGTCTTCTGGAACTTCCTCAGTTCTCCAAGACTTATTGAAAATCAGCATTAATGGTCCAGTGAGCTCCTCCGCCAACTCTTTTAAAACTCTTGGATGCATGTTATTGGGACCTGCTGATTTAAAAACGTCTAACTTTACTAGCTTCTGTTTAACATTCTCCAGAGATACTAGTGGAATGGAAAGAGTATTATATCACCATATGATTAGACTACAAATACAGAACAGAAATATTGATTGAAAACTTCTGTTTTTTCCGCATTATTGTTAATTCTACCATTTGCATCTAATAATGGACGAATGCCATTCTCTTTGTTTCTAATATATTTTAAAAACTCCTTATTGTCCTTAACTCTGCTCGCCATAAGTTTTTCCTTGTATCCCTTTTCTTTCCTTAGCAATTTTCTACAATTACTAACTTCTGATTATGATCAACTTTCCCCTTCTTCAATTCGTTGTTTTATATTTTACAGCTGTCTTCACTTCCGCTCTAAACTAGGTTGTTTTTTTAAACCAGCACAACCTTCTTCATCCATTGTGGGATTTTGGCTTTTTAGGCATCGAATAGAGTATTCTGAAATGACTCCCAAGTATCATACAAATTTTTTCTGATTAAATCCTCTCTCCTAGCTGATCAGGCTCATAATTGTTTTCACCTTTGTGAAATTGGTCCTATTAAAGCATCAAGTATAGAAATTACCAGTCTGGATTGTATTCTGCACGCACATCTTAAATGTTATCAAGTAATGATCACTCGTACCTAAGCTATCATTAAGTTTTAGTTCTGTGATCAGTTCCTGTCAAACTAACAAGGTCTAATAAAGAATCCCCCCATGTTGGCTGCAGCACTTCTAGAGTTAAGAAATATCTATAGTGGTTAGAAATTTCAAGGATGTTTTAGTAACTGCAGCATGAGACTTCCAAAATATGTCACTCAAATTCAAGTCCCCTATGATCACACAGTTTACCCCCCTATATATTATAGATAAGTGCACTAGGAGGTGGTCATTCTATTCCCTAGTGTGATCTGATGGTTGGTAGCAGACACCTAGTAATACCCCATCTTGTATATGATCTGTTAGGGAATTGATCCATAAGCAGTCAAGATCATTTTCTTGCAAGTTATCAATGACTGAGAAACAGGTCATGCCATTTCTGACATACAGTGCCATTCCCCTTCCTCTTTTGCCTACTCAATCCTTCCTAAATGGGTGATAATTTATTTTAATTTTCCATTCATGCAAATAATCCCACCAGGGTTTCAGAAATACTAACTAGCTCAAACTTATGCTAGTAAATGAGCAATTCCAGGTCCTCTTGTTGTTACCCAGGCTCCTAGCGTTTCTCTTAGCATAAGCAATTCAAGAATTTCTTCTCTTCATGTCCTAAGGCTTCTTGATTTCGTTCTGAGCATCTCAATTTTTTACTGAGTGCTCACATCTTTTCTCTTTTTTACTGTTCCCTTTTGTTATTAGTTAACACTCTCCTGAATACTCTAGTCTGCCTGTCCCCAAGGAGATTGATCCCTGTTCTAAGGTAGAGGCCATCCAAACTATACAGCCTTACTCTCCACAAAAGGTGGACCAATCTTCCACAAAACCAAAACCCTACACCACTTACCTAGCCAGCAGATATATGAAAGAAAGCACAGGAGTAGAGTTAATTCACTGTACTTCTATCAGGGTGGATAAAAATAAATGATTTTTTTTAAAATAAAAAAATCAGATTTGTTTTGATTCAAATTGTATGTTTTGATAAAATGTTTTTTGAGGACAAAACCTATCTAAAATAGTTTTAATTAAGATACATTATAGCTCAAAGATATCTCATCATGGAATAGGGATTATAAATTCTAATTCTAGAGTATGAGACAATATATTCATGTAATGTTTAAGAAAAGTTTTGTAAATGAGTTCCAATAGCTCATGGATTAGGGACCCAGTCTTATGGGGTTCAAGTGGCTTCTGTATAGATTATTTAGGTTAATCTTTCTATCTACCCAATGGGATTCAGTGCTCAGGCTAGAAGATGCCATCAGAGATGCTTAGTTTTGCAGTTCTCAAACTGTGGATTTGTGTCTCCAGAGATACACTTTTGCTGTTAACAAACATGTTTTTTAAATAAACAAACAAACAAACAATATATAGAGATGAGAAATAACAGACCTCAATCCTACTATCCCTCTGCAAATTTGTGTAGACAATCAATCCCTTACCTCTATCTAAAAGTGCAAAATTTCAAAAAGTTCAATGAATAGAAGATTGTTGGGGGCGGAATAGATCTGGACAAGAAGTAGTCTGTAGATAAACGTGAGAAGGGAGAGACAGGCAGTAGAAACAACAGTGAAACTGTTTGAGCAGCATATTCCAGAAGTCTTGAGGTCTTTCTGAGAGTAGCCTTCATTGATTTGAGATCTACCATACCATTCTCTCACTAGAAGGGAAAACCTATAATGGCAGCAGGCCGCAAAAGAGACCCAATCTGGGTCTCATCTATCTCTGAGTTGTGAAGAATATGTATTAAGGTTATAACAACTAACAAGAATGCACTTTTATGTAGAAATCCACGTTTAAATTGAGTCTTCCTGACTAGTGATTTAAATCAAACCCACCCTGACTTCTATATCACCTTTGAACAGAGGATACAAAAGCATCTTTCAAATATTCATAAAGACTCAAAACTCCCACAAGAGAAGTACGTACTACACCCATTTTACTGACAGGTAAACTGACATATAGAAAAGGTTAAATGACTTGCCCAAGCTCAGTGGTAGAACTGAGAATACAGCTCCTCTATTCTAACCACTAGATTACACTGCCTTCCAAATTAGTAAAACAAGATTTCTTTTATAACATTCTCAGGTAATATGCAGCAACTGCAAAATATATGCTCCCTTTAATTCAGAAAAATAGTACCCACTGTCACTTTAAATGAAAACTGGGAGTTGGAGAGAGAGAATGGGCAAAATTTCATTGTGGGCAAAAGTTGATCTAATTCCAGGAAGGAATGGAGTTGCCCCCACACATGCTAGTGGTTCTATATTGAACAAAGAAAAGAAAAGCCTTCTACAGAATGGTCATCATAATTACCTGAAAAGCTTACATTTATGTGATAAGAGCCCTAAAAATGTTGGATTTCACCATAAAGTTCAAAACTCCTTAAGAGAAAAAAGAAATCAGACATACCAGGTGAGACATAAATTACTAAATCAAGACCCTGATTTAACCAATAATAAGAAATTTTTTGCAATAAGTAAAAGAGAATGTTCAACTAACCATTTGATAGACCATTTCCGAGCTTTTGTACATTATGACTCGTGGGAGATGAAAATGCACTGATTTGGCATGTTCCTGTTGTTGGTGAATATGAGCTTAAATTTTTCTTTCTGGTCTTCAAAGGTGTTGCTTCATGTGGCTAAATAAAGTTTAAAAAAAGAATAAATAAATGTTGGTTCATAGGGAGGTCCTTCCATACCCCTTATGAAACCCTGACAATTCCAATCCCTCCCTCAATTTCCATTCTCAGTGCTTCATAATTACAGCCTCCACACTTCCTGTTACGGCGGACTACACATTGCTCGCAGAACCAGTCAGCATACAATGTCTTAAAATGGCCCAATTTTCTAATGTTTAATCAAGCAGTATAGGCCAAGTTGTAACCGTATTTTCAAAGAGATTCCCAATTTTGAGTGTCCCCGTTTATAAACATCCCCAAATGTACATGCAAACAGTACTTAAACATCCAAATTAAGCTGTTAGATGTCAACCTCTCAGCTTTCATACACAAGTCCAGCTTGTGAGGTACCTAGAGATATAGTTGCCTAAACTGAGTGCCAAGTCCTCTTTCAAGCAGGTAGTCTAAAAGTTAATTCTATTGGGGAAAATAAGTGAATTTGATGTTACTATGGCATGCACTTTCCTTTCTCACCAGGATTTATTATGGTTAAAAATCATGGTCAGAATTTTTAGGCTTTTTATTCCACTAAAGATTTAGCTTATTTTTAATCATTTTTATCAAGTGTTTGATTTCCTAAAAACAAAAGAAAAAAGTCAGTGTTAAGACAGCCAAGGTCAATTAAAACCAAAATTAACTCTCTAGTTTAAAGTAATGTGATTACTAACCTAAAGGTAGTTGTGTACCAAACTAGCGTTCAATATTTTTGCAAGTGTTAGAAGAAAACACATTGACTGGAAGTCACTGGTACAGTAGAATCTCAGAGTTACAAACAGCCTGGGAATGGAGGTTCTACTGTATACATTTTGCTTCCTGGATCAGATGTTAAACTGTTATTCCTGAAAAAAATTGAGCTACACTGCATTACCACTACACAAGAAATTAGGAATCTGCTGGTACATCGAGGACCTAAGTTCTGATGATGATTTGCATCCTACTAAGGAAGAAATGGCAGCTTCAAGTAACATCAGTAATGACTAGGTCAAAAAGGAAACACACAAAGAGACCATCAAACTCAAACAACACTAAAAAGGAAGTCTCCCACTTCACTGAAGCCAGGATTTCACTCATATCGTTAGGAGTGATATAAAGGCCCCAGACACTTTCAAATGGTACAATGACCACCAGTTTTTACCTCTGACTGAATTTTAAGTATTAAGCAACATGTGTAACAGTCAACACACAATCATATATTGACAACTTCAAAGTAAAATAAGTAACCAGCTGACCCAGTAATTGAACAATGGGCCATAAGAATGAAACACTGAACCAACTGGAAGGCCCAGCTTCAAGATTTGCATAATAATATTTCCCTTCTATCCAGCAGCTTTCATACCAAAGGACCTCAAGTCACCAGGCAAGATATCTCTACTATACACACTGCTGGCATAAAAGATGGAAATGGACTGGTGCACAACAGGTGCTGGAATAGTGAAGAGAAAGGGACATTTTGGCTAAGGCCGTTTTTTCCCCATAGATATTTTACTGAAAAAGTTTCTCACATTAAATTTTTAAGCCATTAAAAATACCACATGTAGGTATTTCACAACTTTTTCCTCTCCTTGGAAACAAGAGCTTTCAGAAAGAACCCTTCACAGAAAAGCAGAATAAGAACCAAAAGTACTTTTTGTCATTTTTGTTGTTTTAATTGTTAAATTTAGTTTAGAAAGTTAACTTTGTTAATCCACACTTTCACAAATAAAAAACAGCTCACAAAACAGGAAGCAAGCTGCTCTCCTGTCACTACAATGTATTGTACACCATAAAACTCAATATATATCATGTTTTTTCTGTGCATTACTCAGAATATTTCTTCAATTTCACACATTAGTTTACAGCAACTTTACTAATTGTGTTTATAATCTCTTCAGTTAAGCACCATACATTAATGATAGAAAAAATAATTACAGGGCTATATGACTATTACACAGTTTTGACACCATGGATAGAATATAAAATCACAGTTCTCCCCTTTTGTGCTCATTAATGATCCTCTGATACTTTACGTAGTGTATGAGCTGATTTCAACTTGATTATCTGTATTTTGCTTACCTAAATTTCCCTGCAGTTTCAAATGAATATAGTATTTCTTACTTTTAATCCTGAATGTTGTTCAGTGTTGCTGTGTACAAATGTTCTTCCGGCGAAAGAACCTCACCTCACCCTGACTCCTTGAAACAAAGCGCCAGAGCAGCATAAAGGTCTCCAGAGATACGTTTAGACTGCACCGGGGTGTGAACCTCCCAGCCAAGGCAGACAGACTTGTGCTAGCGTGCTAAAAACAGCTGTATGAACATTGTGGCTCCAGCAGAGACTCAAGCTAGTCACTCAAGCTCAAACCCACCCAATCCCCTAGACTTGAGCTCAGGTGGCTAGTTTGAGTCTCTACCAGAGCTTCAACGTCCACATGACTATTTTTAGCATGCTAGCTAAAGCCCCTCAAGTCCATCTACCAGGGCTGTGAGTCTTACTCCCAGCTGCAGTGTAGACATACCCTGAAAGCCCATGACCCAGCCAGAGGAGAATTCCCCCGTGCAGGAACGTTTGCATGCACTGATACAGGAGCTGTACTGGGACAAGGCTGGGAGCAGGAGGGTTGTTTTGAGGGCAGGGTTGCTACACAAAAGTCTATGGAGAAAGTGCTGAGTCTAAGTTATGCATGGGGCCTCTTCAGCCCTCAAGTAGCCCAAGATCAGGAGGGCACAGAGATGGCTTTAAGACACTTTTGCTGCTCCCTGCCTCCCCCATGTGGGAATTCAGTGCTGCTACTTTTAGAGAAGCAGCTACATTTCAGCAGTGGGTAGAATAACGTGTACTATCAACTAGTTAATATTTATTTATTTACATGATTCTAAAAGTTTTTCAGACAAGGATACTTTCTTATGAGGAGCATCCTTGTTGTCACAAGTCTACAGAGACAATAACCATGAAAAAAGGAGGATGGGTGTGTACCAAATGCCTAATGGTCAATTATATAGCAACCTGCCCACAGGAGAAGTTTCTTCCTAACTCCAGGCAATCAGTGGTTGGTTTATGACAGACACATATGGGTTTATGTCCCTATATTTTCCTCTGTGTAGCTTTTTATGAATATTCTCATTATGCATATTAATGTCTATTTATTTCTAAGTCCTTTGCCCACAGCTGTTAGTGAGGTTATGAGTTCCACAGGATAATTATGTGCGGGACAAGAAAAAAAAAATCCTTTTCAGTTTTAAATATACTGCCTTTCAATTTCATTGACTGTCCTCTTGCTCTTGTATTATAGTGAAAGGATAAATAAGAATGCTCAATTTACCTTCCCAATAACATTCTATCCTGTCCCCTTTTCTTCATCTTCTTAAATTAAACAGTCCCAATCTTTTAATCTATCTTTATAGGAAAGTCTTTCCATGCTTCTCATCATTTTACTATCTGGATATGGACTCATTCTCTTTCTGCACTTCCTTTTTCAACAGGGTGACTAGAAATGGATATAATGTCAGATGATGGAACACTGTTCTGTAGAATAGCCTCATATTTTAAGTAGTGCTTTCTAACATTTTGTTTGCTTTTTTTTTTTTTTTTTTTTGACCGCCTTTGCAGACTGAGCTGGAGTTTTCACTGAACTACCCACAGTGATATATAGGGCTTTTTTCTGAGCAGTTACTGTTAGTTTATAAAACAGCAATTTTTATGAGTTGATCTAACTCATTCTTCCAGTTTGCATTATCTTGTACATATTAACACTGAATTTTGATTTGGTGCTCATTCATCTAGCTTTCCTATATACCTCTGAATTACTCAATCTTCTCCATTGTTTTGAGTAGCCTAAATAATTTTGTATCATCTGCAAATTTAATAATTGTGTATCATCTTTGCATCCTTTTTTTTACAGTTCATTAATATTTTAAACAACCCCTGTCCTAGTAGGAAACCTTGGGCTACTACTGCTAACCTTTTGCCACATTAAGATGAACTGAGCCCATTACTGCCAGTAAAGACAGTTTATCAGAGAAACATTAGTTACAAAACGATATCAATGGTACATTAGGCATCTACCCTACATCCACTGTTTTGCAATATGGAGATCCTGTGCAACCCCACTAAAGCCTCAAGGAGCCCTCTCTGTTTAACCTTGAATGCCTGACATTGCAGCCACCATATTTCTGGACATGCAGGAAGCCTCCTTTGAGAATCTACCTGGGAAGAGAGTTAACTGCAGCACACAACCTTTGTGGCAATCAGGATAATACCTCTGTGGCAATCAGAGTTTCTCTTCAGGGAAAGAAAGTCCAGATCTGTTGCACAGCTGGGCAAATCCTTATGATGTTATATCAATGTTACACAGTTTTAACCACTCATTCCTGACTTTTTATATAAAAAAGCAGAGGTCACATCAGGTGAGGGCATAGTGGGAGACGTTTGGCATTTTATGGCCATGGAGATGGCTCTGGGAGACAAAGGAGAAGCAGCAGTATTGGGATGGGGATGCAATCTATGCAAGAGGAGAGGTGCCAAATAAATGAAAACTTTATTGTATAATCATGTTACAGTTGATAGCCCCCCAATATCTAAATGACATCAAGTGAATATTTTAACCCATTATATTCTGAAAAGCTGATGTAAACAAGGACTTTTATTATAGTCATTTTGCTGCAGAAGGAGAGTCTAGTCTGAAATGCAATTATTCTCTGTTAAAACACTTTTGTTCCCATTTCAGAAAAATAACAGCTTTAGGGTAGAAAAAAAAACTGTGTTTAATTTCAGGCTGGACCACTCATCCACAAAAATGCTACTCCGACCCAAGAAACAGATGCAAAATTACAGTCACAGCTGCATTCTGCACAGAACAAGTTGGGTAATGGTACACTAAACTGCTAATTAAATTGCTAATGATTTTTTTTAGTGCCACTGTGGTATTTTGCCACCTTTATTTAAATAAAAAAGTATCCAGCAAATTTTTAAAATTGCAAGTTTCTATTTTGCTAAATACCAATGAGACTCCTAAATATGTATCACATATAAACAAATCTCTCTAAAATGACATAGCCATGTGGAGATTTACCAGAGGCTCATTTACTGACCAGCTATTTTTTCTAATATACTTTTCCACTAATTTTCCTTCCCTTTAAGGCTACCATTCTCATGAACTCCTCCGTTCTAGTGTTTGTAGCAACACCCCCTGTTGGTACGGGTAGATAATAAACCGACATATGTCATGATATGCTGGCACTGGGAATATACAATGGCTGCATTTACAAAAAATAATAGCAACAGTACAATTTTATTTTTATTGTGATAACTGGGGTGAAATTTATTGCAGCGTTAGTATTTTATTGTTTCATTATGCCAGATTAGCTGAGGGATGTAATTATATCCTTGACATAAAAATGCTTTTAATGTTTTCATTTCAATTTTGCAGCTTATAATATGAAGATTATAGCATTATCATAATTCCATATTGTTACATGTACAATTAGATGGCAGAACATTTGCTTCCACAATTATGGAGCTAATTTCTAATAAATGCTTTCAACAAGGCTCCTAATTCATTCAGCTCTTGGACAAGTAGAGAAGGTAACCAAAAATATGCCTATTTCTTCAGTTATAGCCAATTTCTTCATGCAGATAAATACTTTACTTATTGACAGGAAATGTATACAAAAAACAATAATTTCATGCCAAAGATTTTTAGTAATCACTTCTTCTCCTTAGTGAGACTTTTATAGACTGTCAGCCAATCTGCTATAACATAACCCTAATGAAATGCTGTGTATTTACATAAATTCCATATAATTTCAATCACAAAACTGAATATAGTACTTACGTTTTCTTTTGCAAGGGTCTCCAACTTCAGTGCTCTCTTAACTCTGCAAGCAAAAGACAGACAAGTTTTACATTCCTTCGGATACAAAGTGTCTAGTAATAAGATTCATTATCTGTAGTCTTAAAAGAATTATATTTTCCTAGTTATGAATGCATTAAATTTTCTATGCATTAAATGCTACTTTAGGGAAAGTAATTTCAGGTACAGCAAATTTATTAACTAATTCAAAGAACATGTGACAAAAAGGTTGTTTTTTAGAAGCTGGAACACAAGTGTTTGTACTAAAAAACATCCACCTCTCCAGTATTTACCAGTTCAAACCAAGATTATATATTAAAAAACAGGTATTAGTCTCTTTCATATAAAATATCAATAATTAAAATAACTGTACACAAGTGCACTCCAACTTACATACCTTCTGGGTAGATGTTACAATTATTTTGCCATTAGTAGAAATAATGTATTAAGTATTTAAACATGGATACAGCAAGGTGAAAAAGGTAGTTCTTCCCATCATTTTAGCTCTTAACATGATTCAATGCTGCCAGACTATGCCTTAACTGGGGAACAGATGCTCTATGTCTTTACAAGTCCCCAAACCATAAGAAACTATTTTCTAGTCTTCTTCACTATACTGATTCAGGAACATGCCAATCTCTCTCTGCAAAATTTGCTCTGCTGAACTGGATGACCAGCTGTTAATGACAACACTAGGAAAGGAAAGCTGAATATTTATAATTCTTATATCGTACAGCTGTCTTCTAAAGAGCAGTCATCAAAATTTTATTGAATGCAGGCTAAATACTCAAAGGAAAGAAAGGTCAACATAAATTAAGACTACTTTACCCAGAGACAACTGCAACTTAAGTACTTTCTTAAATCTTAAACAATAGCTTAAAGCATTATATAAAGTAACCAGAAAATTATAAAAATATTTATAAAAAGTCATTCTATAAGAACTTTACTCATTCATTTCGGATTAAACAAGCTTTGGAAAACGCACTTTACTTCAAAATGTAACTGCACAGATTTCACCTTGGAAAAGATAGTTTTGACTCATTAGCAAGTAAGATGACCTCATTTAAAATATACCATTGTTTAGAGTGTGGCACTGTTTCTGAGTTTCAAATGTGAAGGCATCCAAAAAATGAATTACAAATGCATCTTTCAAATATTATTCATGTAATATTATTGTATGAGATAACACTGGTTTACAATTATCTGTGTTTTAAAAAGATAACAGAAAAATACTATATTTAAAAAAGCCAAACATGTAAGATTTACATTTTCTATATTAAAAAAAAAACAAAACAGATTTTTGCCAAGAGACAGTCAAAGGTGTAACAGTTTGATGGAATTCTTTACAACGTGTGTGGGTTTTTTGTTTTTGTTTTAATATAGTGACCCATGTTGCTTAAGGAATGCAGACTCCACTATATCTTCCACCCCAGTGGCAGCAGAAAAACATTATATACATTAATACATTCTCTCGGCTAGGGTGCTCTGGGGGCCAATGTATTTGCATGTTATACTAAGGCATCCCTTCCAGCCCTACATTTCTGATTCTATGTTATGATGGAAGTTTTTATGATGGACTTCAAAAGGAGCTGGAAGCAAAGTACAGCAGAATCTGGACCTGAGGTAGCTTTATGATGAGGACAAATGAAAAACTACATGGAAATCCTAAATTACAGGGATTTGGGAAATTTCTCGGAGAAAAAGTTGTGGAATGGACAGCCCCGTGTTATTTAAAATCTGTCAGATATTGAGTAAAGCAAGAGTTCTAGTCAGCACAAATTTGCCTCTGTTGGCCTGTGGAACCTCTATAAGCCCCTTGAGCTATGCAGCTTTAGAGGCAGATTCTCAGGTAAGTACTTCTACATCAGAAGGGGCTGCGTAATGCCTTCTGTGGTCATCTAAGCCAGTGGTTTCCAAACTTTAACAATCTGGGAACCCCTTTCACTAGAATGTCAAGTCTCATGAACCCCCTCCTAAAAATGAATATTTCCAGGGATTTTCTCCTTTACCTGAGTATAAATTATAAAAGCGGTGATCTTGGAAATATAAAATTTGTTTTTATGACATGCTTATTACACACTATTTATTATTTATCATTACAGTATTTTTATTACATTATGAAAACAGCAACACTCTTCCAAGATCTCACTTTTGTAGCTTGTAACACTTTGAATAAACCTGTTATACACAAGGCTCATATGTTTCATCAAGGAGCACCAGATGTGAAACAGCATGAAGATATTTAAGAAGCCAACTCAAAGAGTTCCTCCTACACAAGCTTTCAGATCTTGAGCAGTCCAAGCAAACAACACACATTACAACAAAGCTTAAATTTGTTGTTCATAATAATTTTAAAAACAATATTAGCTGCCTATTTAATTTTAACAACAGCAAAAAATATCCACCTCCCTTTCCATTTCTTATAAGGAGTCTTGAAGTTTAAATCTCTTCAGTGTAATAGATATGCTTGCTTTGATCTGCTTAGCTCTTGGCAGTTCAAGGGCTCCAGGCTGCTGGCCCTGTGATGCCCAGGGTCCCTAGGGACAGCTCTGTCCGCCATTAGGGAATTTTTTCCCAAGAACCCCCTGTAACATTTCATGAACCCCAGTTTGGGAACTAGTGATCTAAGCCTTGCTCTTTCCAGTGAAAGCATTAGATTCTATCCCACCTGATGCCCTAATGAGGGGCAGGTAAATTACTAATCAACTATCATTCAATCAGGATCATGTAAGACTGGCAGTCTTAAAGTCCAAACCACTGTCCTTGGCTAAAAGCTCTGAAACAAAGTTCATTTGGGAAATTAAAAAGGAGCCCCATTGGGTCACAGGTATCTCCTTCCCTCCCTCCCATGTACATTTAAAAAGATGCCTATGGGGGAGAGGAGAGAAAACTCAACACAATCTAAACCGTGGAAATGAGAACCCCACACTACTTTACGATAGAGAGGGCAGTAGCATCACCTCTGTTAGTTCCAACTCTCTTCCTCCCATGGCTGGACAAAGTTACTACAGCACCAGGAGAGTAGTAAATGTCAGTCTGCACAAGTAGGGAAGAGGAAGGAAAAACCAAGCACATGAAGCTACAGTGTACAAGAGCTCATTTACCTGAGTCCCCTACCCTCAAGTTGATCCAAAATCTCCAGTGACAGAGTTCATTTTGTTTTCTTAATTGTGCACAGTATATGGTGTTAAATGTTTATGTAAGTATATGCATACTGGTAATTGGTACTTTACACATAATACACCTCTACCCCGCTATAACACAGTCATAGAGAGCCAAAAATCCCTACCGTGTTATAGCTGAAACCCTGTTATACCGGGGTAGGACGGCAGGGCTCCAGCCGTGATTTAAAGAGCTCCGGGCTCCAGCCACTGTGGGGAGCCCCAAGCCCTTTAAATCGCCAGCAAGCCCCGCTGCCACAGCCCCGGGGTAGCAGCAGCAGAGCTCCAGTGGTGATTTAAAGGGCCCTGGGCTCCCCGCAGCAGCCGGAGTCCCAGGCCCTTTAAATTGCCGGTGAGCCCTGCTGCCACAGCCCCGGGGTAGCAGCGGCAGGGCTCCAGCAGGCTTTAAAGGGCCCGGGGCTCCCTGCAGCAGCCGGAGCCCCAGACCCTTTAAAGTGTTGGTAGAGCCCCACTGCCGCAGCCCCGGAGTAGCGGCAGCAGGGCTCCAGCAGTGATTTAAAGGGCCCAGGGCTCCCCGCAGCAGCCAGAACCCCGGACCCTTTTAAGCACCACCGGAGCCCCACTGCTACTGCGCTATACGTGAACCCATGTTATAGTGGGCCGCTTTATAGTGAGGTAGAGATGTATTTACTAATCTAAAAAAAAGTTGCAACCATAGTTTGTTATAACATATTGGAAAATCCCTTTAGGCCAGACTGAGAGTATCTTGCTAAACTGGTGAGCATTTACTTACAAAAGTACTCCTAATTACTTCAGTAACTGCTCATCAGAGAGAATATGGGTTTCACCATCTAGCCTTGGTAAGGAAGTGAGATTTTAGTCTCCTGGTAAGCTAAGATTTTTTTTAAAACTTTGCATGTATTAAAGTACATTATAAAAGAAATAAAATGAAGATGAGTGGGGAAAGGTATTTGCATGAGGTGGTAAAAAATGAAGTATATGGCATGATGAAGTGGCTGTATTTCTTCATGGAAAATTTATTCTGAGGAAATCACAATGTATTTTTGGGTGTTATACAGACTCCACTGACACACACTTTCAATCTTACTATTTTCTAACTCACTTTATAGAAAAACATTAAGTTTTACAAAAACCTGGTATGGTAGGTAATTAGTATTGCAAGGAACTAAGTATAAAGAGTCACACATGAGATCACTGATTGAATCACAAGCCTCAAGGCCACTATATCAGTGGTTCTCAACTTATCATCACGGGCTACATACCATGGACCCCCGCAACGCAGTGCTGGGCAGCTGCCCGACCCGAACCCCGGACATTGCGGGGCCAGGTAGCTGCCCGGCTGCAACCATACTGGGCAGTCGGGAACTCTGCAGACCAGCCTTTAGCAGACAGCTGAGGTGGGCCGCAGGTGTGTGCTAATTAGACCGTGGGTTGAGAAGCACTGCATGATACCATAATCCTATTCTAAGTAATGACAGCATGAAGATTTTAATAAGGAAGTTATATTTTTAATTTGAATATACCTCTCTCATTGTTAGTGGAAATACAAAAACATACACTCAAAAAAGAATCTTTTATTTAGTTTCCAACCTGAATACCAGTGTGAAAACAGCATTTAAACTGAGGAAATCTGTATTTCATCTTTTTGTACAAATGTGGGTTATAAAATTTTCACCCTCAATGCATTCTGATGTCACAGTAAGACACCCCTACTAAAATAGCCTTGCCTTAAAACATTATATACAAAACTGATATTTGTAGGAAAACATTAGTCAAATACAAATTCAAAGATTCCTGTTTATTGTGGCAGAATGGTTTAACTATGTTTTATGTCTACTCCACATTGACACAAAATAACCCACACACTTTCCAAGTAAGGCAGTGGTTCTCAAACTTTTGTACTGGTGACCCCTTTCACATAGTATACCTTTGAGTACGACCCCTCCCCCCATATAAATTAAAAACATTTTTTATATATTAAACACCATTATAAATGCTGGATGCAAAGTGGGGTTTGGGGTAGAGGCTGACAGCACGCAACCTCCCCAGGTAATAACCTCACGACCCCCTGAGGGGTCCAGACCCCCAGTTTGAGAACCCCTGAAGTAAGGGATTTGCTCTGGTGTTCTGAATCTCCTTTTCCACCCCTGCTACTGTGCAGTGAGATGTGGGCTGGGAGCAGTCGTCATGGCTGAATTTTGGTGGCACTCTATGTAGAAACACTTAACATTTTCAAATTGGGGTAGCTTAGCTTTAAGCACTTAAATAGTAACCTGCTTCTCCAAGGCGCTGAGGACTCATTTAACTGCTGGGGGTGCTACAGGGAATGACAGCCTATTCAGGTGCCGAATTTAAGGCACCCAAATCTGAAAGTGTCTTCACACACACTGACATCTGTGAGGGGCTCAGCGACTCTAGGGGAACCCTCCCCACAAAGGGGCAGCTTATTTAGCTGGGAACTTTAAGCAGCCAAGTTTGAACGTTTTGGCCACAGCCTGTACAGCCCTTTCCAAGCTGACGGGCAGATGGAAGGGCATTAAGGCTCGACTTCAAGTCAGCGTCCTTGTCTCCCAGCGTCCGCCCCCCGGCTCTTGTCCCCTCGCCTCAGACCCTGTCCCCAGCTCTTGTCCCCCCACCTCAGCGCCTGCCCCCCAGCTCTTATCCCCTGACCCCCACACCCTGTCCCCAGCTCTTGTCCCGTCTCGCCCTCAGCGCCTGCCCCACAGCTCTGACCGGTTGCCCCCAACACCTGCCCCCTTCTCACCACCAAGGCCCCCACGCCGGCTGCCCTGCCCCCGTGCCCGCTACCTACGGCATGATGGCAGCGCTGGGAACCACTCCGCGGACTTCTCGGTTCCCGCCCGCCGTGTCCCACCCAAACCCCACCGGTTGGAAACACCATCCAGAGGAGGCGGCCGGTTCCGTTCAGAACGGGGGCGGCCCGTACCCGACGCACAGAGGCGGAGGGCGCACGGCGGCGGGCCCAGGCCGGGGCAAGGGACGAGAAAAGGAGCCGCCCCCCCCCCAGGTCAGCACAGGAGGGGTCACTCCATCCCCCCACGCTTTCTGCTCTCTGCCCCTTCCTATGCGCCGTCTCTGTGGGAGCCCCCGGCCCTTCGCGCTCCCGTTTAGGGTCTGGGCATGTTCGTTTACAAAGCAAATCGGGAGACGGGAGCATAATCACCTCAGCTGGAAAGAGAACGCGTCCGCCCCTGCCTGTGGGCAACAGCCTCAGTAGCCGAGTGCTGCTAAGGCAGGGGGTCCCAGGGGAGGTTATTACATGGGGGGTTTACAATCTGTCAGCCTCGCTTTGCCTCCAGCCTGTATAATGGTGTTAAATATACAAAAACAGTGTTTTTGTTTTTATTTATGGGGAGGGGGGTTACACTCAGAGGCTTGCTATGTGAAAGGGGTCACCACCAGTACAAGAGTTTGAGAACCACTGTGCTAGTGTCTTAGAGCTCACAGGGGAAACCAGGTGGGATGTAATCTGGAGGGTTAAATTGCCCTAAACTAGGTTTGAAATCTCACTGAAACACACAGAATCAGGATTCTGTGAGCAGAAGGGGAGATGTTTAGGAAGTGGCTTAAAATAATGTTGTAAGAGAGAGAGCTTCTTGCTGTCAAATGAGACCAGCGAGGTTTGCCTTTGCTGTGACGAAATGGTAGAAACTAGAATTTTGATCACAGAACTCATCATAGAAATGTAGAGCTGGAAAGGGCTTGGAGAGGTCATGTAGCCCTGAGGCAGGAAAAAGTAAACCTAGACCATCCCTGACAGGTGTTTGTCCAACCTGTTCTTAAAAACCTCCAGGGATGGGGACGCCACAACCTCCGTTGGAAGCCTATTCCAACGCTTAACTACCCTTGTAATTAGGGTGACCAGATGAGATGAAGAAAATATCAGGACATATGGGGGTTGGGGGTCCGCCAGCGGAGCAAAAAAAAAAAAGCTGAGTGCTGCTGGCGGAGCCAAAAAAAAAAACAGTGCTGCTGGCGGAGCAAAATATTGGGACAAACTGCGTCCCGACCAAAGACATCTGGTCACCCTACTTGTAATTAGAAAGTTTATCCTAATATCCAACCTAAATCTCGCTTGCTGCAGATTAGACTGATTACTACTTGTCTAACCTTTGGTGGACCCGGAGGACAATTGATCACCGTCATCTTTGTAACAGCCTTTAACATAGTTGAAGGCTGTTATCAGCTCCCACCTCAGGCTTCTTTTCTCAAGAATCTTGGGGAGAACTGTTAGATCATCTAGTCCCTCTCCTTTCCTCCAATGCAAAGTTGTTCCTTACTGTATATATGTGTTCGTGCTTCATCATCTGTCCAGTTGAGATTTTAATGACCCAAGCCATGGAGCTTCCACCAGTTCCCTTGGAAAACTATTGCACACTAGACTTCAAATAACATTGGCAGCACCACCTGCTGCACAAATAATAAATCGGTTGGTAATGATTGGGCTGAAGGGCATAAACAACAGTTCATATTTTATAAAGCTAGTTACTGGAAAATTAACATTTATTCTCCTTTTCCTCCTTGACTTTAACCCACTTCCATTTTGTGAGTGTAACTGGTGCTTAATTATAGTGACACCCGTTTGCAGTACCAGACTGCATCACTGTGTCCCTGTGGGGTCCTTCTAATGCCAGTGTAATATGAAAGTGTCAGGCAGGCGGTCTGTGTATTATAAATAGGGTACTTCATCCATGATAAGCGATTATTATCTTTCTTTCCCAAGTGGAAAAGACCTGTATAACTCAGGAATGTGTGAGTGATTTAGCTCTCCTGAGTAAGAATCCAATGAGTCCTGAAGGGGACCCTACCTATGCCGTTATCTTGTTGTTGAACTTGAGATATTCAATTTATTATACGGGAATATATTTTCAGAAGTCAACGCTGGGTAAAATAATGTTAGAGGCTGTTAGGCCAACAGTACAGCATAATTTAGTGTCCCTCTGTGATGGCCTTCTAAAAACCTTAATCACCTTTGGTAAAGAAGAAAACCACTGTTAAAGTTCACTGCTGTTTATGAGCAAAAGGTGTTATTGTCTTGAATTATTTGAATTATTGAAAAAAAATCGGGATTTTCCCCCACTTTGTTTTGTGCAGTTTTGTGGTGGTATTGTAGTTTAAGGTCCTAAATGCTGCAAACACTTATACCATGCTTAATTTTAAGCATCCAAATAGTTCTATTGATTTGAATGGATATGCTTAACTTTACGTGTTTAAAGGATAGATATGTAAAATTTTGACAGTGTTTCCACTGTTAGACAATGCTTTTAAGGAAATTATAGCTAGGAAAAAAATTCTTCTAAATATGGGCTTTAAGCCAGAGAAATTACTTTATTAACTTAATTTTTTTTTACCTTGAATAGAAAAAAGATTTTTTCCAGTAGATTTTCCCTGCTGAAACAGTGTGGAACTGATCAGCCTACTGGTTTCTAAATCTGCTGGATTTTCAGATTTGGGAGGATGAGTCAAATCCAGCAATAAAAACAACAAAGTATAATCTTTCAATCTTACTAAATATGTCTCCAGATATAGCAAGTCTCTAGTAATAAGAAGCTTGCAAAAAAGCCAACACATATGCTATACATGAGGACTTTTAGCACGTACATTTAATTACAGCACTTACCTTATTACTTTAGAGACTAACAAATTTATTTGGGCATAAGCTTTCATGGGCTAAAACCAAAGTGCAACAAGGACTCCTCGTTGTTTTTGCTGATACAGACTAAAACGGCTACCACTCTGAAACCTATCTTATTTTATCACAGTGTTCCCCGACCTTTCCAAATACATGTTACACCTACATGTTGAATTTTGTGTTAAATCTGTTAGCTTTTTGAGTCTAAGACTGTGTCTTACTCTGTTTGTATGGCACCTAACATAATTGTGGGGGTTCATCCCTGGTTGGGGCCTCTTGATGTTACCCTTACACCTGTGCAGTGTCGCTTAGGTCTGTCAGACTCTGAGCTTAAAGACTCTGCCCTGATCACTTTGTATGACCTCTGTATCTCTGTGGCTAAAGTTCTGATCAGCTCCGAAAACTCAAGTATCAGGGAGTAGCCGTGTTAGTCTGTATCCACAAAAACAACAAGGATTCTGGTGGCACCTTAAAGACTAACAGATTTATTTGGGCATAAGCTTTCACGAGTAAAAAACCTCACTTCTTCAGATGCATGGAGTGAAAATGACAGATGTAGGCATTATGTGAAAAGAAGGGAGTTACCTCACAAGTGGACAACCAGTGTTGACAGGACCAATTGGATCAAGGTGGATGTAGTCCAACCAGTAGCACTAATAATGAGAGTGCCAGTGTGGACGAGGTGGCTGCTGGCCTGCCAGAGTTTTTTTTTTTTTTTTACCACTGTTCTGAATAACTCTGCCCACAGCAAGCCTAGACAACAGTGGTTAAAACACCAGAGGACTCTAGTAGCTTGTCCATACAAGTGCTCCCACTGTTGCTATTTGCAGATGAGTTGAGCCAGTGATAGCAACAGTAGGACATTTTAGGAAAAAAGTATAGTGTAGACAATCCCTAGAGGCTTAATTCTAATTTTGGCTAAGGATGCATCACCTCATATGATATCTTGGAAAATTTGCTACTGTGTTTGCATTCAGTGTAGATAAATAAATAATAATGAGTAATACTTAGCACTTACATAGTTTAAATTCATGGATCTCAAAGCACTTTACAAAGGCAGTTAAGAAGCATTATCCCCATTTTACAGCAGAGAAACAGATTCAAAGAGAGTTTAATTGAATCTGTGTGTGAGGGGACAGAACAGAGACATACTTACGCACTATGAAAGCAAAAGCAAAAGACTTTAAATATGTTTGTATTATTCGCAGAATGGCCAGCAGTCCTGGAAGTAATGCATCCCTTTCCTGTGAGAAAACCATATTCTCAGAAAGTTCTCAAGCAAAGAAATCGCAGTATTCTGAAGAGGAGACCTTTTATATGAACTGCAGAGCAGCCTACTTAGCTGTTTTTAAAAGCAGCTTAGAAAATATTAAATCAAAAGAACAACTCTGTTTAGGTAATGAGTAGGAGATAATTTTCTTTACTTGAGTTTTGTGTGTGAAGATTACAATAGTTGGTTTTCAAACCGACAGCCAGCATTTCACTGGTGGAAATACCCCAGCGCGTAATGGAGCTTCGTCACAATAGCTTCTTTTAAGGATTCAGGCAGTTCTTGGTGGGGTTTGGGTTTTCAAGCATCAGTGGCTGTATCTATAAAGACACTTCCAAAGTTTATACCTATTATAAAATATATCATAGTTTTTCAAATAGTTTACAGAAAGTACTTTATCTCAATATTTTTCATTTTCCTCAAATTCTTAATCTATATTACTAGGTATTGGATGGTTTGTTGAAGTGACAACGATATACAGAGCCTTTTACCTCTAATGAGCAAAAGTCAATACCACCTGTCAGCTATTGGAGGGGCTAAGTGAGTTATTTAACAGCAGCACATTTAATGGTGGCATCGTTGCCTACTTAAGGTGGGCCTGGATACTGCTTTGTGGTGGTGACATTTTGCAATAAAGTGTTTTCCTCTCTCCAACAAGTGATAAATTACAATGAGTTATTCTCAGTTCAGTTTCTAGTGGACAAGTGTCCCTAGCACAGAAAATCACCATGGCAACTGGCATTAATTGGCACAGTGGTTTGCAGTCTCATCAGAAAAGTTGTTAATGAGAGATGGACCTCCCCTTTCACACTGAGTCATGGTCCCCCAGATCAGGGTTGAGAAACACTGACTATGTGGTATATGAAAATCTTTCCCTGCCTATGCTGAATGTGTTTTGTGCATAAATGAATGACTTCAGCGTTTCATAAGAACTACGTACATTAATTTAAAAAAAATATAAATGTACCTTAAGTTAAAGCACTTCTCAATTTCCTAAATTTCAAGACAGATGTTTTATTCTTTTATCAGTATTATTTTGGGCTGTCGATTAATCGCAGTTAACTCATGCGACTACTTCAAAAAAATTAAATGCAATTAAAAAATTAATCGCGATTAATCGCATCTTTATTCGCACTGTTAAAAAATAGAATACCAATTGAAATTTATTAAATATTTTGGATGTTTTTCTACATTTTCATATGTATTTTATTCTGTGTTGTAATTGAAATCAAAGTGTATACTATTTTTGATTACAAATATTTGCACTGTAAAAATAACAAACAAAAGAAATAGTATTTGTCAATTAACCTCATGCAAGTACTGTAGTGCAATCTTTGTTGTGAAAGTGCAACTTACAAATATAGCATTTTTTTGTTATATAACTGCACTCAAAAACAAAACAATGTAAAACTTCGGAGCCTACAAGTCCACTCAGTCCTATTTCTTGTTCAGACAATCACTAAGACAAATAAGTTTGTTTACAGTTACAGAAGATAATGCTGCCATCTTCTTATTTACAGTGTCACCAGAAAGTGAGAACAGGCATTTGTAGCTGACTGTTGTAGCCAACCTTGCAAGATATTTACGTGCCAGATGTGCGAAAGATTCATATGTCCTTTCATGTTTCAGCCACCATTCCAGAGGACATATACTGTTTCTTTTGTTTATCATTTTTACAGGTCTCACTTTCAGGTGACATTGTAAACAAAAAGTGGGCAACATTATCTCCTGCAAATGTAAACAAACTTGTTTGTCTGAAAGTGATTGGCTGAACAAGAGGTAGGACTGAGGGGACTTGCAGACTCTAAAATTTTACATTGTTTTATTTTTGAATGCAGGTCTTTTTTATATAATTCTACATTTGTAAGTTCAACTTTCACGATAAAGAGATTGCACTACAGTACTTGTATTAGGTAAATTGAAAATACTATTTCTTTTGGGTTTTGACAGTGCAAATACTCATAATCAAAAATTAAATATAAAGTGCGCACTGTACACTTTGTATTCTGTGTTGTAATTGAAATCAATATATTTGAAAATGTAGAAAGCATCCAAAAATATTTAAATAAATAGTATTCTATTATTGTTTAACAGTGCGATTAATCGCGATTAATTTTTTTAAATCGCTTAACAGCCCTAATATTATTCTACTTCATTGTGTGATTAGGTGACAATCTGCAACAGTTCAACAATATATCTTTTTGGTTTGGTAAATGCAGTTAGTAGTAGTAAGTATAATTACTTGATTGAAAATTATGATGCTTAGAAAAAGTCTACAAAAATAACTCAAAATTCCACAGCTAATTGGGTGGAACTATGAAAACAACCAATTTACGCAGTAAGTTAGTGAAAAAAATGGTTTCTAAGTTGGGCTAGGGGCTGGGAATTGGTTTACTTAAAATGTTTTAATTAGTTATTCTGTTAAATGAATATTTGGAATAGCTTTCACAGTTCCATCTAGAAATCAGTTAAGCTTCAGTGCTTTCAATTTTTGCAAGTTTATCATATATCACAGTATTTGGTGTTTTTTCTTAAAGCCCCAGCACCTGGAGTCCTATGGTTAAGAGAAAAACTTAGCTTCCTTTTTTTTTCCTTATAAAAGTTTTTAGGCCTCATGATTGCAGAGAAAAGCTTGAAAACATGAGCCATAAAAAGGCTAAAAGCCAGGAGGCATATAAAAAGAACCCAAATCTATATTTTTTTTTAAAAACCCTCATGATTTTGAAGCTAATATGATTTTTGAACACTTGGAATTGGCAATGCTGCCGTGTAGCTTGCTAAGGGTTTATCAATAGTAGATTATGGTGTCAGGGAATGGCCTCTTTGTAGAAAACCACAGAGGTTATGTAATCACAGAGCAAACAAAAAGTAAATAGTAAAGCATTCTGACACACTATGGTCAGTCATAATATTTAAGGGCACTGTACTCCTCTTTTCCTTAGCATAAAATTCATTATCTCCAGACTTTCATTCTCTTTAATCTTCGTCCATACTTACATCATGTGAGCTTTTTACCAGGAAGCCAGTTAGCATGTAAATCTGATGGTTTCAGACTGACAGCTTCTCTCCAAATACCAGTACTTGAAATACCATTCTCTAACAAGCATACTCTTTCAGCATATGACTCAGTCTTCTGCAGACTGTCAGGGTTAAGACAGAAGCCCCTGTATAACATCCTAATGATGGCTTTAAAATAAGAGTGGTGTGAACAAATGTCATCTCTTTTTTATATGTGCTGTGCCTTTCATCTCTATCCATATGTTACTTGGGCACATAGCAAGTGTTTAGGCATTTCTGTTTCAAGGTCAGCTAAGAAAGGGCAGTTACTAGTTCACACACAGCTCTGAGAAGACTGGGAGCCTGAAGGTTTTTCCCCTTTTAAACTTGTAAATGTTAAGAGTCATTATAGGCTTATGTAAAAGCTTAGCGTAAATCCTGGCAAAGAATCAAATCAGTGGTGTCAATATTGAAGCATCTGTGGTTACATGATGTTTGGTTAATAACACAAACTATGCTATTAGTTTAGAGCCTGCTCCGACAAAACCTTAGAGGAGTCGTAGTTGCTCACTGAATGTACTATAATCTAATGTCCTATCTTATTACTCAGGTATTTAGCAGAATCCAGTTAAAGAAACATAAATAAAAGATGCGGTCTAAACAATCTTTCAAAAATATGGTCTTGGGAGATATGTTTGTAGCAATCACTGATCTCCCTGGAATGATAAATGATACAGGTAGCAGCATCTTGCTGTATATTTATCAAAACACATTTATTTAAATACAAGTGAATAATCAGTTCATGAAGGGTGCTAGATTGACAGCCCACAAGACTGGGTTATCCACATAACAACACACATTGAGAATGATTGCCCTTCCTTAGCTGACCTTGAAACAGAAATGCCAAAACAGTTGCTGTATACATCAATGTACAAGAGGTACATGAATAAAGACACGAGCTATCCCATATTCACGAGCCTCCATTCTGTGCCCATTTGGTTCTTGGGGGTCACACTTTAGATTAGCAATAAAGGTGCTAATTATGAAAAGGGGTTCTTCGGAGATTCTTTCTTTATATGGCCCACTAAGAATTGTAATGATACCACTAACTCATTTCAGATAGGCTACTGAACAGCTCTGAGCTGGTAAAGACTTACATTACATTACAGACCTGGATAAAAAGCAAACAACTGACTTACCTAGAGAGTTCTCCTAAACCATCTAATTCTCTAAAGTGGGTCAGGGGTTTTGACATCTTACTAACTAGACAGCATATTTGAGTTTAGCTTGAATTTAAGATAATACCTTCTTCACATTATAAACTGATGAAAGCCTAATGTAAGTGAAGATTTTTCAGAAGCTAGCTAGAACTAGCAAATCCAGCTTCTGCAACTGCCATATACAGGAGCAGTGGGACTTGTTGCAGACATTTTATCAGCTTTATTATTTATTTATTTTATTTTATTATTTTATTTTATTTTTTATTATTGATTTTATTTGATTTTTTTACTATCTAACAGTTTACTGGGAATTATTTTTCTTTTTACATTTGAAATTCATGTTTTATAATATGAACTATTTGGTTGGTAGAGAAATAATTCTACAGCTCATTTATGGTAGGCTGTACACTGAGAGCCTGACCCAATTCCTATTAAACGAAACGGAAAGACTCTCATTGACGTCAGTAGATAGATCTAGCCCAGAATATGTGGCTTTACAAATAACAGGTTGTTATATTGTAGCCTGCGGATTACACACAGTGGGCCAAATCCCAGAGTTACTACTTGGGGGAGTAGAGAGGAATTTCCCTTTCAAGTCAGTGAATATTTTGCCTGATTGAGAGTCTGATCTTGCAGGTCTTACTTTTGTGAGTAGTCCCATTGAGTTCAGTGGTTCTGTATACACAAGTAAGAGATAGCTGCTGACTGGATCCTAAGGGCTAAATTGTGGCTTTGCCACAGCCCTGTGTATGAGGCAGCACATAGTTATAGTAGCACTTAGACCCAGCCTGTATCTGGCACAGTGTACTTCCCCAGTATGCCACTGAGTGCATTGGGAGGGAAAGAAACTAAGGCACTGCCTATTCTCACCAACATGTACAGTGGGACTGTAGTACCCCATCAGAGGCTTAGGCTTCTCTGACCTTCATGCTGCTACCCCTGGTATGGATAGCCTTGCACCCTCTTCCTTCCCAGTGCAGGTGCACAGGATGGTAGCATTTATTTCAGGAACACAGGATTGAGTCAACATCAATGTCACAGCTACTGCAGTTAAGCAAAGGTTTATCATTCATGCCTACTTTTGCCTTTGATTGATTGGATTAAAAAAAACCTGTCTTAACCTATGAACTGATTACAGGATAGTTTGAAAAAATCATATCTATTTTGTCTGTCAGTGTCAATGAAGAGTTGATATTATATTTTACTGTGCAGTGCTTCAACAGGCTGGAAGAAATCCATCTCAGAAGACGGTTAATCAGTACTGGACTTCCCAGACCACCACACTGAATTTTGATGATTTTTGTAACATCTTAAAAAAAGAAAAACCAGCTACAAAAACAGAACTGCTCAAAGCATTTTTAAAAGTAGATACAAATAATGATGGATATATTTTGCACACGGAACTTCATAAAATTCTGACAATGGTAAGTATCGTGGAAGGTAAATTACAAATTTTGATATAGAGCTGTAATTTGCAGAAAATTGGTATAGCAGAAGAACCAATCTTTTAAAATTTTAAAAATCACAGAAACAGTCCTGAATATTCAAAAAATGATTTTGTTAGGGGGAAACAATCTATATCTGAGTTATTTTAATGATTTCTTTTTAAGTGTCATACTCCCATGGCTGTCTTTGTCTCCCTCTTTCTTATTTTTTCCCCCTTACAGTCCTGAAGTTGTGTGGTCACCCAACTGCACCTCTCGATTCCAGCCCATAATGTATGAAGGTCAACAGAGAAATAATTAAATTACTTTTTTTTAAGGAAACACTACCTATCTGTTCCACACTGGTGCAGCTGAATTGGAAGCACATAGCCCTTGCTAAGTTCAGTGCCTGTTTTGTTCCAGCAACTTCTATGCAAATCCCCTGCTTTTGAAAGGGCCTTTTGCAGCCTTACAGGACAGTGTCATTAACTTAGTAAAGTTTGTTCAGTTATTATCCTCCCTTCGCACATTTTGTCTCATTTATGCATGCTCAGAAATAACTACCCTTCCCCCCAAAACATGATAATTATATGGTCCATGATCCCATTACAGCCATAACAAAAATAACTCATCACTGCAGCCATACCCCTGAGCTCAGGCCCTTACCTCATCAAGTTGCACAATGTAAGCTATGATAGAGCTAGAAGCATAGTGCATAGCAAGGTTGTGTGTGAATTTACATTGTAGTCGCTTGTTACACACCAAATGGCCAGGCCTTGTGAACCATGCTGCTGCTCACTAAAAGTTCCATAGTATACTTCGATGTGTGCACTATGAAGCATTTAATGCGCAGCAGCAGGATCCGCACAGACAGATGGCAGGACCCTTAACAATCAGGTGCTGTATGAGCACAAATATCGATAGTACCAACAACAGGGAAATGATCTTTGTGTACAAGGTGAAAGGAGCAAATCTTGAATGTAGCTATAGCCAACACCAAGAAGGGCTATAAAATCAGTAGGTCTCATTTAAAGTAAATCCACCATTTTATAAGGATCCAGTGTAAGAGAACTCAGCATGGGCTTAATATAACAGCCTAAATAAGTGACTAAAATGTAAAATACTATTAAATTAGCTCTTGGTTGTAATATGTTAATTAGGTTATATGTAACACTGGGATTGAACCTAGGACCTCAATGCATGAGCCTCTACTTCATTAGCTAAAAGCCACCTCTCTGTTGGTAGACTCATTAATCTCTAAGTGGTTTAGTTGCCACCAGGGCCGGCTCCAGGCACCAGCCAAGGAAGCAGGTGCTTGGGGCAGCGTGTCCAGTTCTTTGGTGGCAATTCAGCAGTGGGTCCCTCAGTCCCTCAGAGCGAAGGGCCTGCCGCCGCCGAATGAAGTGGCGTGGCAGAGCTGCCGACAAAATGCCGCCAATCGTGGCTTTATCTTTTTTTTTTCCCCCCCTTCACTGCTTGGGGTGGCAAAAAAGCTGGAGTGAGCTCTGGTTGCCACTGCAGGGGAACAGCACCACACTCAGCTGGCATGGGTTGCATATAAATATTAATTTAATTGACTAGGAGTTGCTATGCTACAAATCCTCAGTGCCTGGTACGCCTACTAAAGTCAACATTAGTTCCACACATGGAGGGCTGTGGAATGGGACCTTAAATTGCATGAGCTTAGCTATTCCTCTTCCAAGTATTTAGTAGTGTTTCAAATATATTTAAATATCATTTACAATGCTGATCACTATTTTGGGGATTCAAACTCAGACCAACGTAAATGTGCTGCGGATAAGATTTCTGGAAAGAATGTTAAAGTATACTTATTTCCTTTGTGTAATCTTCAAACCAGTGATGTCGGTGAACAATGTTCTTTAGTAGGAACTGACATTTAAACTGTTTATCACAGAGAGGTGAGAAGATGACTGTAGAGGAAGTGAATGCCATCACTAAATTGGCTGATGTAAACAGCAATGGCAAGCTTGATTACAACAAGGTATGGTAAACAAGGAGACAATACTTTTGTATATGATATTGGATTAATCAAATTCAATAGCTACTTCCTAAGCCACACTAATAGGTCTTAGTGCTGATATTTTGAGGTTTGCAGTTTACCAAGTGCTAGAGGGAGGGCTGGTGCAGGTGATATGGTTCCCAAAGTGCTTCATATTTATTTATTTATTTATTTATTTATTTATTTATTTATTATTAGTATTGCCATAGTGCTTGGGAAACCTTGTCATAGACCAGGACCTCATTGTGCTAGGAGCTGTACAGATAATATGGGAGCACCATTTCCCTGGCGCACAATGCACTTCCTTCAGTAATATCCTCAAACAAAGGTCACTTTGTACTTGTGAACCTAGCTATGTTCAAGGATACAACCTGGTTCCAGGGGTGGGACTGGCAGCAGTAGCAGTCAAGGGTGGCAAATGAGAGCAAACCTGGATATTCAGCATGGATTAGCACTGTAAAGCCTTTTTAATCTATATTATAAATACTTCCTTGACTAATGTGCAATTTCTTTTGTGGGAGAGGTTATTGCGTGTACTCAGCATCTATTTTTCAAAATAGAATATCTCTTCAGTTTTATGTTATTTCAAATTGAACCTCTAAGCAATGACTAAATTTTGAACAGTCAACAGTCCACAAAAGACTTGCACCATAAACACAGTTTCACAGAAAAACAACAACCCTCCATTAAAAATTAGACATAAAAACGAGTCCACAAATGTCTAGCAGATAATATAAATCATCTGTTGGGGTGAAATTCATATTTCAATTTCACTTTATAGTGCGACCTCTACTGAATCAAGGTTCCATTTTTACTATGTCACTTCAGAGTGGTCATTCTGATTCATGAAAATAAAATGAGCATTGTGCTTCAAGAGAACCTAGATTTCATCTATTGATTTATCCTGTGATTACTAATGTGTGTGTTTTCCCCTAAAACTGTATTAAAGAATGTTTCACTTTTTTATTGTGCAAAGTTTTGTAAATTATATATGACAACCAGTGAGCAATGTCGTAAGACTGCACTAGAGAAACTAGAAGTTGACAGTAGACTGAGGCATCAGCAATTTGGAAGTCAAGTTGAAGCCTCCTCTGAAAGAGCAACATCACCAATATCAAAACCATCGTCAAGGACCACAAGGAAAACTGATCACAAGCCAGCACCAAAGAGAGGTATTTACTTTTCATGCAGGGAAGCTCCATTCCAGGACTCAGGGCCCATTCTCCCAAGTGAATCAGCAGGTTGAGTAACTTTTTTTTTTTTTTTTTACTTTTTTCATACTAGCACAGACTTGACTAATAATCATTTTGACTTTGGCAACCACAGAAAAGCGCCACTTGGATTTCTGAGCCCCTTGCTCAAATGGACTTTGGGTGCATCTCTTAGCTAAGACCATCAAATTTTTCTTAGGACTAAAATCACTTGATTCTTGTGTGACATAGTCCAGAGGGAAGAGAGAAAATAAGTGTACAAATGTTGCAGTATGTCAGGCTATTTATCTCATATCCTGATAAGAAATGAAGCCTAAAACATTTATCAACAGGAAAGATATTAGGTTGCATTTTTAAAGCAAGGTATTTAAACATGTGAGTAGTATTATTGACTTCAATACCTTACTGAAGAAGGGCCAAGATTACAGGACTATAATGACAGTATATGAAATACCTGCATTTGTACATAGAGCTTATCGGTCATTTTTTGTTTCAATTCAAGGAAAAATCATGCTGAAATTGAAAAAATGCAAAGAAATCCAACACGAGGAAATGAAAAGACTGGGATTGTTTGGTCTAGAAGGAATGTAAAGAATTCTTGCTTGACATGTACAAGGAGACAGATGGTGGTAGTAGTACAAGTCCATAGTCAAGTGATTACATAATGATACGAGAATTCCGTTTATTTTAATGAAGTTTTAGTTTTTTTGTATGTGACTTTGAATGCAAAGATATACAAATACCATTTGTAACATTCTGAAACAATGGAAAACAGCCAGTGTAAATAAATTAATATCTACGTTATAGGTGACAACAGAACTTCTTCAAGCCCTTCATCAGCCCAAAGTTGCAAGGCATCCATTTCTTCCACTATCGGCATGGGCACCAGCAGTAACACAAATTCAGAGCTAATTGAGCCAAACACAGTAAAGGTACTGTGTATGTTAGTTCTGTTTAAATTATGCTGTTTTCGTTTAAGCACACACGTTGTTGCATGTTAAATAGAAGCAGTTTTCCTCTGATATTTTTCTCTTATGTTAGTAGTTTGTCAAGGACAGCTGTACACTACAGAGAGATTTCATGATGCAAAATATTATTAATATTTTTATATATTGTTGGTTTTGTTGACATCTAGTTACTCAAAATAATTTTTCAGGTGTGAAGGTTTAATAAAACAAAGTATATTTTTATAAATGAAACCACTGTTGGATAAAACATATAATGACTTTTTGAGAAATATAAAATTGAATAATTTATTAGATTGGTGAGAACTTTAAATGGTTAAGTAGTCTGAAAGATTTATATCATAAACCTTTATAAGAATGGTAATTGGAAATAAATAACAGATCTCCAAACATATTCAGTTCAATGAGTATTAATTTGTAAATATATCCTGTAGCCTGCAAATATTGGTTTTATATTTAGACTAATATGTTCTATAAGTATTTTTGTTTAAATAAATCACCCATTCAATATAAATTCCTATGGGAGAAAGACAACAAAGTCACTTCGTTAAGTCAATATTTGTAGAGTGTTAATATTGATCTTTTTCCTTTGTTTTCCCTTTCTTGACTCAACCTTTACTAGTTTTCTTTCAACAGAAAATAATAGCTACAGAAATATAAAACATTAACTGGAAATTGCTAGGATACATTAAAAATGTGCACCTTGAGACCTCTGTGTAAAAGGGAAAAAATGGTTATGACCACATAGTATAACTACTGCTAGAAAACTGAACTGATTGTTCTCATGAGGTACATTTTGTTTCAAATAACAACTCTATATTTGTTATTGAACTCTAAAGTCCTTTATATCTTTAACATTGCTGGATAGTGACATTTGTTCTATATTAAAATTTAAAAACATGATCTCAGAGGAATTTTTTTTCAATCTGTTTAGGTACCTGCACTCCCATGCAATTTAACCACAGTTCCAGCATGTTCAAACATGATCTGTAGTGTGCAAAATCATATAGGTTTCCAATATTGGACTCCTCTTTATTTTCACAAGCAAATGAAGTTTTAATGAAAAGCAGTTTCAGAAAGTGACCATTAGTGATTACCAGCATATCTTTCATCAGATATTAAACTAAATATTGGTCAATAAAAATAAACAGATGTAACTGGCACTGCTAATTTGTTGAATCCATACCACCTAAGGGCCCTAGCCAAAGCCCACTGAAATGAATGGACAGACACCCAATGATTTTTTGGGCCTTGGATCAGGACCTAGGAGCATACATTGTTCTCATTCTTTTTATATTCACGTTTATTTTTCTCCATGGTTCATCTGTTTTCTGGGACAATTAGAAAGTGTTGTTTTGGTGGACTTGGACCAACACTAGTGTTACTGTCTGATAGCTGAACATAGTGTAATTCAGAACACTTTGAACCTTTATACATTAAAATTGCCATGGACAAATGTAGCGTATTGTACCGTCTGCACAATATAACCCTTCCAACTATTCTTTATTTAGTGGAGCTGTGTGACAAATTCAAAGAAAGGCATGTCCAGTATTTTAAGGATCTAACAAATTATTTTAAGGAACACCACAGACTCCCAGCTATTTATCGTCTGTGTCCACAGAAAAATTAAAAAGGGGCCTCTTTTTTCAAAAGCAAACTGTATAGATAAGCTTCCCCTCCCTGCAGTCTGCATAGGTCATATTCTATGTGGCACCCACTCAGGAAAGAATAACAAGAATCAGGCATCAAGTATAGCCAGGTAAAAACAGTTTGCAAAAAATTAAATATTGTTAAGTCTTATGAGGGCTGAGGATGGTCACTTGGGTCAATTCAGGCACAAGTCTGGAGTCAGGAGAACTGTGTTCTGTTCCCAGCTCTTCCAAAGACTACCTGTGTGACCTTGGGCAACTCACTTCAACTCTCCATGCCTTAGCTTCTCATCTGTAAAACAAGGATAAAAATGTTTCCCTAATTCACAGGGGTGTTGTGAAGCCGGTCACATTAAGGTACGTTAATAATCTGTCACACGCATGTTCCAGACATGAATAGTATTATAAGTGGTTATGAGCGTATTAGTGGAAGGTGTATAGATGGTGATAAGCAACCTATTGGACTCTATCTATATGTGTACACTGCCTCTGGGAGGTGTGATTCCTAGTCTGGGTAGACAGACTTGAGCTAGTGCACTATAAATAACACTGACAGTGGTTCAGGCTAGCCGCCGAGCTCAAACCCCAGGGGGCTGGGCAGGCTTGTATTTCGGTGACTAGCCCAAGCCACGAGTAATGCCACAACGTCTGCATTGCTATTTTTAGTGTGCTTGCACCAGCTGAGCTAGCACAAGTTTGTCTACCTGTGGTGGGAATCACGCCTCCCTACTGCAGTGTAGACACATCCTACAACAAACTGTACAACAACAATGTAAAACATTTCTTTATTTCTATGAACCATTATTATTTAGTTAGTTCTCCATGCAGATTTAAAGCAAGACTAAATAAAACGCCTTTTTTTAAAAAAAAATGAAAGCCTTGTATCCTGTTTTCATATTGTACTGGTGCATCTGGCAAGTGTATCACTGAGAACAAGCTTCTCCTGCCAAGAACGCTCACCTTCAACATTCTGCTCTCTGTGTACGTGAGAAGCTCTCCACTGACATCAATGGAGACCTGGACATATAGCAGAATACTGAAAAAGAGATCTGAGAGGAGCCTTCTACCCCAAAGCAACATAGTTATATACTGTTTTTTATGCAGTTCATGTCCTGCATTGAAATGTAATGGAGAAAAACAAAAAATAAGCACAACCAACTCAATTCTTAGTGAAGTATGTGCCAAGATACTGCCGTGACCTATTCCTGAAGTGATAAATTCTGCTCCCTCCATGTGGAGGGGCCTCTTGCAGTGGAACTAGTAGGATTCTGTTTTGCTTGAAGTGTATGAATAGTCCCTTGCACTAAAAGATGCCTTTTATTTGCATTTATGTGTAGGTAACTAGACATTTCCTATAATCCCCATAACGCTTTAGAATTGGAATGCCAATATATAAGACTTACATAAAATTAAGTATTCTACGGTGATGGGTACTGAAAGCAATAAACATTTTTCTGATGTTTTCTCACTGATTAAAGTAAACATAAGTGTATGTTTTCCAGTTTACCTTATATTTTGTGCTTTTCCATTTCACATTCTCCATTACGAATTGAAATAAAATACACTATATGTAGGCTGAAAATCAAGCCAGGAAGGTATAATTCACATGTTTTTGCAATGTGATATTGTTGATAAGTTAAAGAGAGTATAGCACCACCTCATGCTCTGTTTAAGCATAACAAGCCAGTATTTGAATTCTCAAGGGCTCTCAATTTATTTCATAGTGTTGACTGCATCTGAATGGAGAAAAGTTGTCTCAGGACCCACTTAATCCCTGCATTTTGGGATTATAGCACATCCTTGTGATAACTCCCTAAATTACTTAACATGAAAAAGTAATGGTAGGAAAGTAGTAGCTTTTTTTAATGTGATGTTACAGCTGGAAACAAGGAGAACCATCGGATATGTGGTGAGGTGGCTCCCCACAGACCAGCAATGGTCTGCGGATCAGTTTGCGTACCCCTGCCCAAGTAAGAAAGGGGAGGTAGGAAATTATTTTTTAAGGGGCATTTTTGTATGTGATTGTCATAAACAGATAGTTAAGGGTTAATGTCTCTTTTACCTCTAAAAGGTTAAGAAGCTCCGTGAACCTGGCTGACACCTGACCAGAGGACCAATAGGGGGACAAGATACTTTCAAATCTTGGTGGAGGGAAGTTTTTGTTTGTGCTGTGTGTTCCTGTGCACCAGGTCTTCCCATCTTCTGAAATTCGAGTGGTCTTCCATGTTTCCAATATAGTAGTATAGCGCATGGCATGGTTGGCTGTCTTATGTTTGTTTTCTTAACTTGTAAATGTGGTTTTTGCTGGTCGTATGTTCTGTTACTTGAATCACGGCCTGAGGGGCGAACTGTCCTCTAAGTCTATATGAATACTGTGAGTATTATAAACGTAAAAAAGCATTTATCCAACATTCCTGATTTATACATTGAGATAATTTTTACTAGTACCTGTTATTTATCATGTTGTGTGAGAAATCCAGTGCGTCTATGTAACTGCACAGGGATTTGGTGGCCCGAGGGGAAAAATGAAAAGGAGGGGACTATGTTAATTCCTCCTTGTTTTAAGATCCAAGGAGTTTGGATTGGTGTAAGCCTCTCAAGGCAACTCAGGGAGGGGAGAGTCTGGGGGGAAAAGGAGGGGGATGGTTAATTTCTCCTTGTTTTAAGACCCAAGGGGTTTGGGTCTTGGGTTCCCCAGGGAAGGTTTTGGGGGAACAGAAAGTGTGCCAGACACAGACTTCTGGCTGGTGGCAGTGTACCAGATTTAAGATAGTAATTAAGCTTAAAAGTGATCATGCAGGTCCCCACTTCTTGAACTCTAAAGTTCAAAGTGGGGAAAAAACCTTGACAGTGATAATTTACTGTATTTTTTTGATAAGATACAACACATTTGGCTGCTCTTTAAACAATTTACTGTGTACCTTTAAAGCTCCTAAAACCCAGTCCTACTATTTCATTAGTTTAACCCTTGAATTTCATCTCGCCTGAAATGCTGATTGTTTGTTTTTCAAACATTTGTGTAAGCTATTAAGTTTAGAGACTAAAGTGAGTTAACCAAGAGCTTTTGTTTAATTTCATCAGCTGTGTCAAATTTCAAGGACAAATCTCATTTTGCGGCATAAGGATTTTAGGGTAAATAGAAGTTATGTGCATACTGTAACAACAGTTCACCTGGGGAGGAATATTCTCCTCAGTAATGATATAAGAGGCTATCTTGTACATTCTTCCTTTAGCACTGATTTATGTTAACACTAATCTTAGTATAATTTTAAAATGTTGATCCTAATTTCTTTTATAGGTTTATGGAACTCCATCTTCCACTCAATCTCAACCCCTTCACCACTGATCTCCAGTTGTTTTTCACCTCTCTCTCTCTCTCTCTCTCCCCCATTTGTTCTTTGCAGGTTAGGTGACTCTTCCCCATCACATTTCTAGGGGGCAGGATTTGTTTGGTAAAGGGCAGTATAAAACGTTGAACAGACTCTATTCAGGGGTCTCACTGAGATCAGGTCTTTTTCTTTCTATAGGTAAAAACCAAATAACTAACTATCTCTCCTAATTCCTGTTGAAATGATTTTAAAAATAAGAAGAACTCTAGCATGTTAGTTTTTTATATGAGTAGAACTCTGCAGTAAAGACGGTAGGTTAGAGGAAGGGACTTGGATACCTAGTTCCCATTAGAGATTGCAATTCCAGATACCTATGGAGCTTTGCGTATCTGAGCTTAGAGTTTTTGGTACAGTGTAGGTTGAGAAATTCTGTTTAAATGGAAAAAAGACTCTATAAGAATTCTAAAACATACAGCAGCAAAGAGTCCTGTGGCACTGTCATGGTATAATTCCCCACTCTGAATCTTAGTGTCCAAAATATGGGTACCAGCATGAAATTCCTCTAGTCTCAGTCAAGAACCAGGAACTTACGATACCTGTAGCGCTTGCCACCAACCAGGAATTCCAGTGCCTGGTACACTCTGGTCCCCAAACCTGTCCCGGGAACCCTCAAGTACCAACCCTTCTCTGATCTGTACCAGCAAGGCAATGTAAAACCTTTCCCTCACTGTTGCCCTCACCCAGCTACCCACGTCACTGAGTTTAGCTTGGGAGATACACTGTGATCCAAACTCTCGGATCTTGAAAATACAGAGGATGATAAAATCACACCACTTCCCCACAGCTCCACTTCTTCTCCCCATCCTCACGAGCTCTCCCTGAGGAGAAAGTATCTCCAACCACAGAGAGAAATAACCTCTTCTCCCCGCCTTCCTCCTTCTCTCACCAACCACACTATTCCCTGGTGAACCAAGACCCAGTTCCTCCTGGGGACAGCACACCAGATAAAAAAAATAACAATCAGTTCTTAAAACAAGAAAATGCTTTAATTAAAGAAAAAACCAGTAAAATTATCTTTGTAATATTAAGATGGAATATGTACGGGATCTTCAGCTATAGACACTGGGAATACCCTCCAGCACACATATCATCAAGTACATAATTAAAGGACCTTTCTCAAGCGAAGGAATACAAATTTGGAACACTGCCCAGACCAAATACCCTATTGTGCAAATAAAGAAAGGACACAAAACATAAGACGCTAACTCGCCTTAACTCCATACTCACTATTGATACTCCTATCAAAATATCGCTCGTAATCGGAGAGGATTGGAGCGGAGAAACTGTTGCAAATACTAGTTCCCCTCTGCGAAGCCCCAGAGTGAACAACAACCAAAACTAACCACCACACACAAAACCACTCCCTCACCATCTTATATAAGATTTTGGAAATTCACCCTGATCCGCCGGTGGATTGGTGCTCTGCTAGGTGACAACTAGTCTTACCTGATTGGTACACAAAACCGTCCATTATAGGAGTTGCAAAAGAAGATATAGAAGAGCAATTCTATTCAACCCTACAACTGTGTAAGACAGGATCACCTTAAGACTAAACGGAGTATTGGAGCACCCAAAGCTTCGTGCGGTGAAATATCGACACTTTCTCTGTCCAGATGCTCCACAGGGTGACGCCACAGAGCTTTCTAGTAGACGTAGTATAGTTCTATCATCCTCCAAAAAAAGAACCAGGATATTGGTGGCCACCTATCGAGGACTAAAGCGAAGATTTTAGTTTGAATCATTCAAGCTTTCACGGGAAGCAGACCCACTCATCGTAATGCAGAGATCGGAAAAAATAAGTAAGGAGATCTATAATAATTTACATACATGAGAACACCAGTCGGGAAGAGGTGAGGGTTGTCCTACCACCTAAGAGGCAATAAATTAAGAGAAAATCTTGTAGTCACAAAAACAATTTTTCCTCCAATTAATTAGAGCCCTTAGGAAGGTAGTAAGGGAACAACTCACCTTGTCAATGTTCTCCTGTGTCATACTTACTTATCTCCTCACTGGTATGTCCAGTTGGTCTAGATGCATCCGATGAAGTGGGCTGTAGCCCACGAAAGCTTATGCTCAAATAAATTTGTTAGTCTCTAAGGTGCCACAAGTATTCCTGTTCTTTTGCTGAAACATACATTTTATCATCAGCTTCTTTTCAAGGGCTAAAAAAAAAAAGTGAATTGAGCATAGTCTCAGTTACCACTAAAAAGTGGTCTACATTACAAACTATAAGTTAGCAGAATTTGGCATGATTGGCAGGCTGAAATGAAGATAATGTATATGCTACCAAAGACTCTGGATGCTGAAGCTGAAATAATTGTCACTAGGGGTCAAGTTTGAGGTCATTCACATGGCATTGTCAACATGCTTGCATCACAGATGTACAATAATAAAGTACTTTGCGTTTACAATAGTTTCCAGATGCTACCAGTATCATAAGATTCAGAATTATCAGTATTCACCCATATTAGCTTATAAAAATAAAGCTGCGTTTCCAAAATTTTGTTAAGAATATTTTTCTTCCTACAGTTTGAAGTTATTGTTTCAGTTGGATTTGTTTCTCTGGTTTCTTTTTGGGGTTGTTCTATTATTTTGTATAATTGTTTCTTAATAAATGAATGATTCAGAGGCTGTATGTGGAAGTAGAGAAAATATTTTTGATAGGATCTGCAGAACGTTTTTTCTCCCAATAGCTGTGATGACCTTGCTGAAGGAAATTTTACTTCTCTGTACTTTTATACTCTTTTTACAGATAATTAAAGCAAATTTATTTATCTCAAAGTGATATTGTGAGTCTTAATTTGTAACATGCCATTAGATCCTCAGATGAAAGATGCTAGCTATAAAAGGGCTTGATTCTGCTTCCGTTGTCTTTGTGGTGCAGTATTGGGTCCCAAAGGAAGACTTATGTTACTCAGTGACTGATTAGAGATATGCAGTTATGAATGGGCAGATCTACTTATAGGGCCCAATGCCGCAAACACTACCAAGTGTTGTACTTGGTGTCATTAGTCTACTTAGGGTAGCAAACGCTATGGGCCCAATTTTGTGTTGCCCCTCACTTGGTGTAGTCGTTACACCAGTGCAAAACGCTGTCTAGTCAGAATGGCTGCATTTTACACTCACTTTCACTGGTGTAAAAAGTCACATAAGGTGAAGTGCAATGGAGAATCTGTCTCTAAGTCCAGGAGTGATTACAGAATAAGGGCCATAGAAAATTACCAATATCTTAGAACAAAATTAAATAAGTAGTTTACCAAGGGACACGGATCTATCATGAACTGTTGTTATGGTGCATTATCCTTACAAGAAACATTGTATTTATTATGCTCTGTTTTATTGTTGTTTAAAACAGATGAGATGCAAAAACTACAATGGAAAGGTTCCAGAAGCTAAGCTGTGCTCAAAACCAATGTCAATAGACTAAAATGTCAGAAGATAGTGTTCTCCCATTGCTAGGAAAATAGCCACAAAAAGCTTGAGGGATTTTCAAAAATAGGCAATATCAGTTATTCCTTTCTTCCCTCAAGGTTGGAAACATCCAGTGACAACACTCCTATAATGACTTTGTTTCTGTTTTCCAAGTGATAGCTTGAGGGAAAATTTGGAACATGCCATTTTTAAAATACCTAGTCTATAATTGTTGTTGTATCTTTGCAGTAGCAACATAACTTCTCTAGAAACCTTGTACGCAAATAGTGCAATCTTCCTTTTTTATCTTTCCACTGGCTTAATTGTTTTCAGTAGGAAGAGGGAGAAGAATTCATATCCACTTTAACCAAATTCTGGCAAGCCGTGTGTCAGAGTTCATGGCAACTGCACTTGGGTTTCCCCTTACTGACCCAGCAAGTGTACCCATTCTCAGGCTTCCAGCTCCCCAGCTATTGCTGGGAGGAGACACATCTCACTCCCTTCTGACTGGAGTATTTCCAGTTCCCTGCCCAGCCCAGACACTTTGCCCAAATGTCCCTGCTTGCTTCTCTTTCAAGACAGATAAGTGTAATTGCTACAGATATAAGTTGTCACAAAGACTTCCTATGCAAGCCTGCTTTATTCATAGGGTAAAAAACACTACAGAGAAAACATATTTCAAAACAATAAAAGAACATACACACATGCTAATAAGCTTACCAGAATAAACCCCAACCTTAAAATGGACTCTAGCAGGATCAGTTCTTAACCCTCCTTCTCTTCCCCCACTGAAGGGGAACCTTGTGGTTACCAGTTCAGCTTCAGATCAAGCACACAGTCTTGTTAGGCTTCAATGGGTCCAGTCCTTTTAACCCTATCCTAAGGATTGGGGCCTTCCACAGACCAGAAGACCTGTCCCTTTGCTGGATCAGGAAAAAGGCCATGAACCAGTTTAAAACCAGACTATTTATCCAAACCCCCTTCTTTTGTCTGTTGGTCTCTGAAGAATCTAGTTTGATCTACTATATGCAGCTCTCTCCAGCGGGATGGTTTCTCTGGAGAGTCACAACCTGAGTTAATTGCCTAATCACCCCCGTTTTCCTATTTACCCTTCCCCTGGATGTACATAAAGTTCCACAATAGCACATACGCAGTTGCATTTTTAATACAATGGACCCCAAAAGTTTAATACAGTTTATTTTAATTCAGTAAAGTTCATTCAGGATATTGCAGAAAATTGTCAATTTGTTGCATCCTGAATGAAGTGTGTGTGTCAGACCAACTTGTGTTAGATTTATGAGGGTGATGCAGCTATATGTTCTCAGGCCCAGATCCCCCAAAGTTATTTAGATGCCTAACAACCCTTGAAATGAATAGGACTTAGGTGCCTAAATATCTTTTGAGGATCTGTGCCTCAGGACCCAATTCAGCAAAGAACTTAAGCACGTGCATTAGTCCCAGTGACTTCAAAGGGACTTTTGCATGTGCTTAAATGCTTTTCTGAACTGAGGTGGATTTAAGTTCATGCATAGCTGAAGGGGGCTCTAAAAGAGTATCTTTAGTGAATAATTCATGATTAATTTATTTGACAAATGTTACCTTGCTTGTGACTTGTCTGAACAAAGAATTCTTGGTTGTTCAGCCAGTTCATTGGGTTCCCTGATTGGATGACCCGATGGAACTAATAACAGCACAGTTTTCAAATTGCATATTCAAGTGTGAAATTCTCAGTTTGGAGTTCACATAATTGGCTAGTTATGTAGCTCAAAATTCACTTTCCACAAATATTTCAGCAGCTGAGAGTAAAATTTGTGAAGCAGGTTTGCTAGAATATCCGCAGAAAGCGAATACAAAAGAGGTGTACCTGCTGCTTAATTGAATTATTTAAAAATTCAAAGGAGTATTGCAGGAGATTTTATGCAGTATTCACCCAGCTGAAGCTAAGACCAAAATAATTTACTGAGAGAAAAGCATTAAAGACCAAGATGAACTTCTAATATATATATTTGGTTTTGTTTCCAGGATTGGCAGTGTGCACAGTCCAAAGGATGCTTCTTCTTAGAGGAAGATGGTGAAATCATTACTCATAAATATAGGTTGTACTTACCTCAAAGGTCAACAATATATATCACCATTAAACCTTTAAACCTTAGCCAGTTAGAAGGTAAGCGTATTTATATTTTGTTTCTTTGGAGAATCAGCAGGGAGGTCTCAGAAACTGACATGTCCTACTGAATACCCTATGGAACTGCCAGGGGTTGCTCTGAGACAAGGTGGATGAGGTAATATCTTTTATTGGACCAGCTTAAAGCTCGAAAGCTTTCTTCGCTCTATTCCTTCTACTAGCTCACCCAGCAGTGCATCCAGTCACCTGGCTTGGACATTTTTCTCCAAAAAGCTGTCACTTTTTTCTGCTCAGTCATGTGTAACAGATGCTATTGGGTCCCAAACATGGCTGAGAATCTTCTGTAGTGGCTGCTGCTATTCTGCAAATGATTCTGAGACATAGCTGAGAATCAAAAGCTCCTATCGCATCTGACAGAGAAAAAGGAGGTGGTGTATTGACTACATATGAAGCAGGAATATGTCTAGTAGAACAGCAATTCCCTTTTTTATGAGAACTTTGAAAAAATCTTTGAGGTTTTAACAAAGGAGAGGGCAATGCTTGTGGTATGTAGCAACAACCTAACATTAACTCACACAGAATTGCTAGATGGGAGGGAAACTGAACTTGTACTATGGTTTTGCTTTTGTTGTTAACTTGAAGACCACTAAGTAGCTAATTTGTTTGAGTGCACCAGGGCTTGAGAAATTGCACAAAATCAGATGGAATAAAATGGAATTATGCATAGTAGCATATACAGGATCAGGCCTCCATTCAAACTGGACCTAGTACAAATCAAATAGAGGTTTTGACTCTGTGTGTGTGTGTGTCTCAGGTGCCTGCAAGGTAAAGCTCAACAATTATTGTGTCCTATCCTTCAGAGACTTCTGCACCCCCAGAATAACTCCAGATATGTGCTCCATTGTACAGTAATTGAGCATGTGTTGCAATTGTGAATTATTTGAGGACAGTCATGCTGGTTTGGTATTCAACTACCAGGGATCTTCACTGACAGTGTATAGTACGAATACACATTGACACATTGCTCTGTTTATTAAGATTTTTCCACGCTATTAAATAAACAAAAGCTACATTTCCAATCAAAGTAAATTGTAACAAGATTTACAGACCCTCCGAAGAGGGACTCTCAATTGTTGACATAACTTTAATTGCAAATGCTAGGAATGTCTTGTTCAGTAACAAAAGTAATAAACAGTGTTGTTATTTATTGGTAGAAAGGAACTAGTGTAGCTTCTATAGCTACCAAAAACACTTGGCATTTGAGACCTTTAACAGTAATCACTGTCAAAAACTAAGGGCAAATTCTTTGCTCTGATATACCCTGGGGATCTCAAAAGCATATTATAAACTCATTCTGTGTGCAGCTCTTCCATTGAGGTCAGCGGGAGTTCTGCATGTGAAATGAACACAGAATATATAATAGAAAGGTTCACAGTGTGGAACAGAAGTGAGAATTATGCCCTACATTTATGCAAATATCAAATATTTGTGTTTTTGGGAAGGAGAGGGGTGTTTGGTTTTGGGGAGGCGTGGGGTTTGCTGGGTGGTTGAGGGTTTTTTGTTTTGTAGGAAAAACTTCTCCATGGTTATCAGTGGACACAGCTTTGTATGTTCTCAAGGAAAATGAAAGCCAAGAAAACCTACAGCTTGTGAGCTTTACTGAAGCACAAAATAAAGAGGTCAGACATTTTCCTTACATTTCTCATGTTGATTTAAAAAAAAAAATCTTTATGTATGTGTCAACACAGCACAGTTTGGAGCTGCACAGGTTTAAGAGGGCAACATGCCCAGGGGTGTGAGAAGGCAGAAATGAGGAACAACTGCTTTATGCATCTTCCTGTGCAAAACTGTCAGGGCTACCGCCACAGAAGTCAGCAGAAGCTAATGTTATTCCTAGCAATATTAACTTCATTCCACACCTTTCGAACCCCAACACCTGAGGTGCAGGGAATTGCAATGCACAGGTAAAGAAGAGTTGCGGTTGCTCCTGGAAGAGCTGTTTTCCCAAAGGGTAGGCCAGGGAAAAATGTTGAGTTGCTGGTTCTCTGTACAGATGTTCCAAGATTCAAGGGATTTGCCTGGGGAAGCTCAGTTTCACCCTCAAAAGCCACTTTCCCTCTGGCTGCAGGAGGTCAAAACACCACAAGGTCAACCTCATGGACTTTCCCTTCACTCCTCTTTCCCTCTGCCATGGTTTGAGTCCAGCCATAGTTACACATTGGTACATGCTCCTTTCCTGTGGTAAAACCAACAGAGGGAGAAATGACAATGTGAAATCATCTCCTCAGCTATCAAGCCACAGGGAAATGAGTTTGGGGCAGGGTTGTGCAGACATAAACCAAGCAACACTCCCTGGCCTGGGGAATTTACAATCTTATAAATAAGAGAGAACTATTATGTCCATTTTACAAGTGGGGAGCTGAAACAGAGAAAGACTAAGTGACTTGCATAAGGCCACGCTGGAAGACTTTGGTAGAACTAGGAATTGAACCTACGTCTCCTGAATCCTAGCCCTGAGCCTTAATCATGTGACAAGCCTCTCTCTTGCACCTCTTGTTGCTTGTGAACGTTTACAAGGAACCACACAAAACTTTTGTTGCAAATTTGATGCAGGTTGATGAATCAGGGCCAGATTGTGAGCCGGTCTGCAGCTGATTTACACTCTCAGGGGGAAACAGTGAGAAAGTTGGTGCTGTTTTGTCAACCTGCCTCCTCTGGCAGGAAAAGTGTTTTGTTTTGATTTTATTTTCAAGCTTAAAATTTTAAATTGGTTAAAAATCTGTGGGGCAGCAGAAATGTTGAACCATTCCAATCAGGCTGCTTGTAGTCCTACACAGCTATGTATATGTTACTACAACTAGCAGATCCACCAGTTCTCCTGTCTATATACTGGCATGAAAAGCATTTTGTTGGGATTTGCCATCTCTAAGGAAAGAAAATATGGGGGCTCTAACAGTGAGAACCTTCTGTTAATTGATCATTATTGTGGGAATATTAATAATGAAGGCAGGCTTTGGATAAATACTGTAATGGCTCACAGATTTCTCCATTTTCCATTGAGAATAGATGTTTATGTGGAAAGGTGAACTGGGATCTGGTATTTACTGGCTAATTCCATTCACAAGTGGCTGTAAGCTCAAGAAGATAAAAAAGCAAATTACTGGAGAAGCCAAACTGGTTTATAGAGATGGAGATGGAGAGCTGGCCCTTACCAAAGAGTTCAAGTGAGTCATTTTGCAAGGAGACATGTTAGCTGTCATAAAAGTATATATTCTCAGTATCCTTTATGCTGCTGAATTCATTTCTGTCTGGATAACATTGCTTTGGAAACACATTTTTCAATGTATTGGATCATTCACTGCAACAGTGTGAGGAAGGAAGCTGAAGCATTTAAAAACTGTCTTGTCTTCTCTGTCTTTTAGAGCAGCTTTATCAGACATATTTGAAATGATTGATTTAGATGGAAATGGCCTTCTGAGCCTGGAAGAATACAATTTCTTTGAACTGAGGACTAGTGGTGAGAAATGTGATGAGGAAGCCTGGGCTGTATGCAAGGGTAAGCTTGTTACTCTGCTTAATTAAACTGTTCAGTAATGTTGAACTTTTGGTGAGAAGTATCAGAGAGGTAGCCGTCTTAGTCTGGATCTGTAAAAGCAGCAAAGAGTCCTGTGGCACCTTATAGACTAACAGACGTATTGGAGCATGAGCTTTCGTGGGTGAATACCCACTGTACGTGCATCCGACGAAGTGGGTATTCACCCACGAAAGCTCATGCTCCAATATGTCTGTTAGTCTATAAAGAGCAGGACTCTTTGCTGCTTTTGGTGAGAAGCTACCTACATTCATAGACAACATTATTCTTAATATAGATTCATACATATATGTACACTAATTACTGGGTAGCCTAAAGCACGATAGTGTGATAAATACTGCTCCCCGTCCCCATTGTTTTCTATCCGCCACCGCCCCATCTTCTTCCCATGTTTTCCTTTCCTCCACTCACCCATCACTTTATTCTTCTTCTGTCCCTTTTGCTTGCAGTAATTGTGTTTAATAGTCCATCTATAGAAGAAATGCTTCTCATGGCTATTTGTGCATTTCAAGTTTTGTGTGTGAGGCACATGTTCTGAGTAGAAAACTGAGTGCCAAGAACTATAAAGTTCTAATTGTGGGTCTTATACTGAATCCACCTGCTGCAGTTACTCTCTGTCACAGTTTACTCGTGTGTAAAATAGAGATGGTAATCCCTTCCTACTTCACAGGGTTTTGTAAGGTCAGTTAATGTGTGGTTTGAACATGAAAAACAGGACATTTAGTGCATATTATTATTATTGTTTTCACTAGAAAATATCAATTGGAGCAATGCTTCTCCAGATGTGGGTATTTTCCATTGGAAATCAATCTTTTACAACTTCATAAACAGTCCATAAAATTGTCCATATTGTCCTTCTCACAGCTGCAAACATGCTTTCCGAGACTTCTGTGCCTTCCATATTTTTAGGACTCTTACAGCCATGTATTGCTCTTGATCTGTAGACAGTGTTCTAATTAATGCCAGTGAAAGTCCTGCACCTTTTGAGAGCAGTATTTGGCCTTAAATGTCAATTGGCAGGGGAAAAACCACACATTTTTGTGGTATTGTTTAACACTCAAAATCAGTTATACACCTCTACCTCGATATAACGCTGTCCTCAGGAGCCAAAATATCTTTACGGTGTTATAGGTGAAACCACGTTATATCAAACTTGCTTTCATCCACTGGAGTGGATGCTTTACCGCGTTATATCCGAATTCGTATTATATCGGGTCACGTTATATCGGGGTGGAGGTGTATTTCAAAGCCCTGATGACATACAGCTCTGCCACACAAGGGATAAATTCATTAATGATTTTGTGATGCTCAGATACTACAGTGATGGGGCAGTATAAGTGACTAGATAGAAAGATAAGTCAGAGTTAGTTGACAGTGGTGATTTGGCTACAACCCCCTCTTAACCTGCTTAATTCTGGCCACAACATTTTAAATTTTGCAAGTCCTATTGAACATTTCTGTCTAAAACCCCCACAGTATGTCTGGAACTTTTTCTGAACGATAGAGAGGTCATCCAAATACTGTTCTCCTGTAAATCAGTTTTTCTACTCCTGTTTCTTCCCCCTAGATTCTGCACCACCTTTTATACCTTTATTTATATTTGTGTGTGCCTATGAGAAAGGAGGTGTCAGTGAACATGGTGGATGGATTACCAGACATTAATCAGTCGAAGGATTCAGATGAATATCATAAATCTTGAGACCAAAGTTCAAGCAGTTTGTAATAGCATCTCAACCCTGAGATAGATTTATTAAATTGGTAATCCCTTTTTAATGATATATAGTCAAGATTTAACATTGTTATGATGAGAAAACCATTTTTAAAATTCTCTGACATAGGAACATTTCAATTATATGTTTGCTGACACATGTTCTATCAAGAGGGCCCCCAAAGCGCTACAGCTCCACTGGACATTCATTTCCTGTTCCCAGAACTCTCTTTTCTTAAAATCTTACTCCACTGCAGATATTGCCGTGGGGGAAAAAATCATTCAAGCCACACTCTCTACATTTTGAGACCTCTCCTATCTTGGGCCAATGAGCCTGAGGCCTCTGCCATTCCCTAAAATCCTAGGGGAAGCCCTGTAAACAACACACATTTCACTCAAGGGAATCTTTTACCATTTCAGCATTTTATAATGAAATTTGGAGAACTAAAGGCTGCAAGACTAATGGCCAACTCTTGAAGTCCTCACTTAAGTCAATGGGAGCTTTGGCTAAGAAAGGCCAGGGTGGAGACTGCAGGTTTGTATGCCTGAGGAAGAAGTAATTTAAACACTACCTTGTTTCCTTTTATACAGAGAATTTTGACACAAAGAAGAATGAGCTAACAAGACAGGGATTTATGGATTTGAATCTCATGGAGGCCAATGATCGTGAAGGGGATCCTAGTGATCTTTGGGTCACTTTACTGTCACTGGGCTACAATAAAGCACTGGAAATGACAGAGGTATGATAGTTGTGTATCAAAAATACACAACTTCCCATATAACTTGCTGCACGGTTAACTGCAACACTGCTTCTGTCCTTCATAAATTGATTTCAGTGGCCAGCAGTGCAGCTCAAAAGGTTTCCACTATGCATTTCAGGTCTGGCATTCTATCCCCTGGGCTAGCACTGTTGAGGGGGACAGCAGAGGAGGTAGAAATTGGAGCCGCTGCAGTGACAACCCTCAGTGTTTAAAGAGAGAACTAAACTATCTTCCAGAGGTTGGATACCAGTATTTTACAGGGCCTGTTAGAGAAGGGGACTAGGGACATACCTCCTGGAGGGCTTGGTGTGACCTGCTGGGGAGAAGCAGTTCTCAGTGAGGTGGTGGGTGGGAAGACAGAGGCAGAAAATTGTGGCCTGTCAATGCACCCAGAGGTGCAGGGCTCTCGCTGTCCAAGCTCTCCAACATTGCCTGGCTAACTGGGAAAGAATCCTTCCCCTAGTTCAAACCACAAGGGAAGCCAAAAAGCATCTGTGTGTTGCTGTGGAGAGCATTCTTTAAAAACAAATAAATGGCTGCCACTTGTATTCATTCCAAAATTAACCATGAAGGTGTCAGGTGCAGAATGAAGTATCAAGGATAGAAGCAGGGGATAAGGGACGGTGTTTGCACTGAGCAGGACAAGGAGAACCTACCCACAGGTGAAAACAATAATAAATACACCTTCCAAGGAATGTATTTTTACGTTGACTCAGAGTCAAACTGGATTAACTAGCTATTTTAGGGTTTTTACTGCTGCCTCTCACCATAGTGTCATAGCAATGCCCAGAAAGTAACCTGTATCATATATAGGATCAGGAATTCTCTTCCCTATGCACTCATGTGCCCAAGTGGCACTGAGGTTGGCTTTAAAGGCCCACACTTTCTTACTACGCCGTCAACAGAAGATGTTTTAAAAGGGTAACTCTAGCAAAGGGAAGAAAAGCAAAGCTATAAAGACACAAAAAACCCTCTATAAGTATGTGGTAAAATCTAGTATTTATATCTTGTTCCCAAGAAAAGCTGTTTTTATCACCCCATGATCATTTTTTCTTTGTTTACTTTCTCTTAAACCAAAGTAACTCAGAGCCATGAGACTATGTAATTGCCAAAGAAAACCATTCAGTGCACATAAAACAAAAATCTACTAACATAAAAACACTGATGTGGTAGTATTTTGGGATTTGTGAGACTAGAATTAGCCATTCTCATATCAATGAGAAAATTAAAAAAAATTAGCAAATGGTTGTGAGCAATTTCTCAGTGGGTTACACTTCACCACTTGTCCTACAAATATCCCAAACAAAGGATATGTCTACACTACGGGATTATTCCGGTTTTATAAAACAGATTGTATAAAGTTGAGTGCACGTGGCCACACTAAGCACATTAATAGGCAGGACATTAAGCAGTGTGAGGGAGAGGAGCCCAGCATCCCACTGCTATGATAGTCCAGGCAGTACAGAATCTTTTCTTTACACATGAAAGGGAGGGGGCTGATGGAGCTCAGCCCCCAGTTGCTATGATGAGGACGGTTTACCGCCTTCTGTACCATCTACTGGGAATGACCGGGGAGTCATTCTATTTTTACCCAGGCATCCCCGGCCGACCTCACCTGAGACCAGCCAGGAGCACTCACAGGCTGATTATGACGACAGATAGCAGTCATATGTACTGTCTGCCACCGGGGAGGGGAGGGGAGCGGATACTGCTCTTCACTGCCGCAGCATCTCGTCTACCAACAGCATTCAGTAGACATAGGGTGACATTGAAAAAAGTCAAGAAATGATTTTTTCCCCTTTTCTTTCACGGGCGGGGGGAGGGGTACATGACGAGCTATACCCTGAACCACCCCGGACAATGTGTTTGACCGTACAGGCATTGGGAGCTCAGCCAAGAATGCAAATACTTTTCGGAGACTGCTGGGGACTGTGGGATAGCTGGAGTCCTCAGTACCCCCCCCTCCTTCCCTCCATGAGCATCCCATTGATTCTTTGGCTTTCTTACGCTTGTCATGCAGCACTGTGCTGTGGACTCTGTATCATGGCCTGGAGATTTTTTTCAAAATACTTTTGGCGTTTCGTCTTCTGTAAGAGCTCTGATAGAACAGATTTGTCTCCCCATACAGCGATCAGATCCAATATCTCCCGTACGGTCATGCTGGAGCTCTTTTGGATTTGGGACTGCATCGCCACCCGTGCTGATCAGAGCTCCACGCTGGGCAAACAGGAAATGCAATTCAAAAGTTTGCGGGGCTTTTTCCTGTTTACCTGGCCAGTGCATCCCAAGTTCAGATTGCTGTCCAGAGCAGTCACAAATGGTTGCATTGTGGGATACCGCCCGGAGGCCAATACCGTCGATTTGCGGCCATACTAACCCTAATCCAATATGATAATACCGATTTTAGCGCTACTCCTCTCGTTGGGGAGGAGTACAGAAACCGGTTTAAAGAGCCCTTTATATTGATATAAAGGGCCTCGTTGTGTGGAGGGGTAAAGCGTTAAATCAGTTTAACGCTGCTAAAATCGGTTTAAACGTGTAGTGTAGACCAGGCCAAAGCTGGAAAGATGTGATGCTCTGTCTTTCTGCCGTTTGGACACTAGAGAGAGCTGTTCTCTAACAAAGAAGGGTTCTCTGCCTTGTACAAGTGTGTTTTTTGGGTTAGAAGCTTTGTTTCCCAAAGGATAACTACAAACTGTATATCGTGTGCTTGAATCATTTGCTTCAATAGCATATATAATTTAACCCCTCAGTTCCTGGATTACCCTTTCAGCAGCACTTTTAATAGCAACTACAGTAGAACCTCAGAGTTACAAACACCAGAGTTACAAACTGACGAGTCAACCACACACCTCTTCTGGAACCGGAAGAACACAAACAGGCAGCAGCAGAGACCAAAAAAACCCAAACCAAACGCAAAGTACAGTACTGTGTTAAATGTAAACTATTAAAAAAATAAAGGGAAAGCAGCACTTTTCTTCTGCCTGGCAAAGTTTCAAAGCTGTATTAAATCAATGTGCAGCTGTAAACTTTTGAAAGAACAACCATAACATTTCACAGTTACAAACAGTTCCCGAGGTGTTCATAACTCTGAGGTTCTACTGTATAAAGTAAAAATGGAAGTAAAAAATGTGTTGGTGCTAACAGATAGCAGATTCTGATGGTCATTTTAAAAGCAGATGTACTCTTATTGAGCCTACTAAAAGTAATGCAAAATCTCATCGCCTTGTTGGCACACATACTAATCCTAAACAAAAAAATGGAAGCGCAAAGAGTGTTTCCTATCACAAAATGTCAATTTTAAATCTGCATGCAAAAACCTCTCATTTGAATGGTAAGAGTTTGCCAAAATACTGAGGAGGAAAGGGTTCTTTCTGGTGCTCAAATACCCTAGTACTTCATCTTCGGTGCCTGATACATTTTGTAATCTGAGAAGATGAATGGTACAGTATATTTGACTGCATCAAGGCTTGCACTATCAGTGATGGCTGTTTGTTGTGTTGATTTAGTCTAATTTCTGAATTACCAAAAAAGGTTACAAAGAACAGGAGATCCAGAGTTTTCTAAGTCTGTCTATTTTTTATATCCAATGGTGCACCTATATTTGGATAATTCTGCATCAGAGCAACTGTGAAAACAGAGCTGGGAATAAAAATCTGAGGAATAAATTAGGCATTAAGAACTAAACAATATACTGTATATCATTACTGTATTTTTCTTCTATAACAGGCATGCCCCTTTGTCATTGACATCTATGCAGAAAAATGCAAACCCAGAATTAAAGCTGTTTATCTGGAGGCAGGCAGCAGGCAACTTAACAGGGCAATTTGCAAGTCTGTTGTTAACAAAGGAGATGTCAAAGTACTGGATAGTCGTGAAAGTATAATTGTCTATACCTACAAAAGTGATACACGGATCACTTCTGTTATTGAAAATAAGGTATTGTGTGATATTTCTCTTATGCACATTACACAAAATAATTTTCATGTTAATGTTCATTGTTGTTATTCCCTTGTCATTAAGCTTTCTATAGTAACAATTTCCGATATATAGATTCTGTACCTACTTAATAAAAAAAGCCCCTTCTTTAAGGGATTGATCCAAAGTCCATTGAAAACAATGGGAGTTTGTCTATCTACTCAAATGGACATTGGATCAGGCCTAAAGAAAACATTCATTTACTAAGAAGATGTAGGGCATTTGCATACTGTATTATCAGCTGAATTCCTATAATTATAGATGAAGCATTAAACTGTTAGCTTTAAAGGTATCTTCTTTCTGTATCCTCCTGCCAGAGTCGGATTATGGGTTTGGGGGGGCTCTGGGCCAGAGCAAGTGGGGGCCCCTTCCCACCCCTTTCACCTGCAGTCCCCTCTGCACCACCACCCCCCAGTGGTCCTGCTGGGGAGCAGGTTTGCCTTGATCCACCCGCCTGGTGTTCCTGCCTGGGAACAGGATTGGGGCACAGGGGCTTCCCCCGCCTGCCTGGCACTCCAACCGGGAAACAGGGCCAGGATGCAGGGGTGGGCCTTCCCCCACTCCCTGGTAGGAGTGCCAGGCGAGCAGCATGAGTCGGGGCATGGGACACCCCAATTGGCCAGGGCCCTGGGCACAGGCCCCTTTGGCCCAGTGGCTAATCCGTCACTCCCTCCTGCGCCCTGAGGTGCTTAGGTGTCCACCAGTTTCTACCATTTATTTTGAGTCTTGTCCGGGTCTGTTCAGGTTTTTGAGCATCATGCTGAAGGATTTGGCATCTTTCTCTATTGTTGTGCAAAAGATTTACTTAATTATTAATCCAAGCTAATACATGTAAATACAGACAAAAGTGTTCAGTGAGATGGAAGCAGAAATTTCAAACCCTTTTGCTTAGGGCCTAATGCTAAGTCTGTTCACACTCAGTTTCACTTACCTTAGGATTTCTGAATAAGGAAATAGTGTAGTCAGAAGCTAGAATAAAATTAGGGCCTATGTGGGTAGTCAGATTTTTTTAGAAGGGAACACTCATCGGGAGGGAATGACTTAGTGATCTAATAGTAAGTTTGAAATATCTAGATTCCCTGGAACCACAGGTTCAAATCCTGGCAGGACTTTCTCAGCACTTCATCCTTCAGAGGTAGATAAATTAGATGCAGCTTGGGGATTTTTCAGAGAAGCTCTTAAATATCAAGGGCCAAATTCTCTGCTGGTTAATGGAACTGTCACTTACATCAGTGGAGATTTTTGGTTCCACAAGCTTCTCTGCTCTGCACTGGACCAGTTTGTTGAACTTTCATGAAAATCTTAGTAGTTTTATTTTTTGTATTACAAAAGACTGCAAAAGATAAATGGGCAATTTTATGCATATCACCATTCTCAGTCTCCACAGAGTTTACTACTAACCTTTCAAATCATAAATGCAGGCATTGATTGCAAGTATAATGGAAATAATGTTTTATTATTTCTAAAGTTAATTAGAAGAGAATATGCTAGTAAGTAAGGGATGGATTCTGTCTGGCCCTTCCCAGCAGCTATAGGTGGAGTAAAAGGCCTATCTCCCATCCTTCTGTGCACAGGCGACAGGTTATATACGTTTGTGGTGCTCAGGCACCAGGAATATTCTGGGGGCCCTGCTCCAGCAATATTTGGAGCTGGGTCTCTCCCCCGGCCCTGCCTGGATCGGGCCCCAGCCCCCGCGGGCCTCCCTCCCACCCCACTGGGTCCCTGCCTGGAGTGGGTCCTGGCCTCCGCCTGCCACCCCTCCCCCTAAGTCCCCCCACCACCGCGTCCCTGCCTGCTCCTGCTGCCAGAGAACGGCTCCCGGCAGAACTGCTGTCTGCTGCCCCAGGGTCCTAGTGCCTGCCACCACCAATGGCAAGGCAGGCTGCCCTTACCCTGCCCTTCCGCCCTAGCCCTGAGACTCTCCTATGCCCCAAACCCCTCACCCCCAGCCAGAGCCCTCATCCCCCAACACCCTAATCCTCTCCCCTAGCCCTGAGCCCCCTCCTGCATCATGAACCCCTCATCCTCAGCCCCACAGCCCTCATCCCTGCACTCCCTCCTATCCCCAAACTCCCTTCCAGAGCATGCACCCCCTCCCCCTTCCCACCCCCAAACTCCCTCCCAGAGCCTGCACCCCTCACCATGCCCCCACCTCCAGCCCAGAGCCTGCACCCAAACTCTATCCCAAAGCCTGCACCCCTCACCCCCTCCTGCACACCCACCCCCTGCCCCAACCCAGAGCCTGCACCCAGCACCCAAACTCCATCCCCAAACCTGCACCCTGCACCCCTCCTGCGCCCTAATCCCCAGCCCAGGACCTGTACCCCAGCCCCAGCCCCCTCCCAGAGCCTTAAGCAGGTGGGGGCGGAGTTGGGGGGCGGGTTCTGGGCACCACCAAAATTTCTACAAACTTGCCACCCATGCTTCTGTAGTCTAAGAGCTCAGCAGATTTCCTGTCCCTGCACAGAGCCCCAAGGGGCGTAGAGAGTAGGTGGAGCCCTGGCTCTTGTCTGCCCATATATGCCCTAAAATCAACTCTTTTATCAGGTCATGTAATTTGAAATGAAAATGTACTTAACAGTCTCTGCACCTGTTTCCATGCCCACTTGTTATTCACACATAGTACAGAATACTTTCTCTATGAAACATCTTCATCTTGCTTCCCACGTAGAAATGTAGACCCCTCCCAAAGAAAAGATCAGGACATAATAATAATAATGAAAAGATAAACACAGAGTGGTGTTTGTTTTTTTCAGCCTCAGGATATTTCAAACATAATTATATTTGCATTCTAATCTACATAAACCTTTTGTACTGTGAGCATCACAGACAGCACTTCTGCCAATCTTATCTTTATAGAGTCATAGGTAGCTGTTAAGTAGGAGGAGGAGGCTGCTGTCTGATACAATCATATTTCTACTTCTTTTCACAATAAGGAGCAGCAATTGTTAGCATTCTTCTAAAAATCTCTAGCATTTCTCAATGCCCATGTGAAATCCAAATTGATCTAAACATGAGTGAATGACAATACATACTAGCATGTCTTTAATTTAAGTCTTGTTTTCCAGTTTGAAATAGTTGCTTTGATTGTTTTTCTGAGAGCATGTAACATGTTAGACCAGCTCTATGGAGCCAGTCTGGGCTATTTTGTACAGCAATATGTAGCATGTTGAATATACCAGCTCTGCACTGGGCCAGTTGATAATTAGGCCCAGCCCACAGGGGCTTTGTAGTTTGATTGCTATCCATAGAAAAGCTTAAAGTTTCTTCTTATCTGTAAGCTTTCCTATGTAGATTTTGACCATTTCTACTCCCCACTGGGATGTAGAGGTTACAGAGGAGGGCAGGAGAGAGGGTTGGATGAGTTACCTCTCCCCATTCTCTGAGAGGAGTGGGGAGGGATCTTCAGCCCGGTTGACTGATAACACCATTCAAGAGTCATTCACTGGGAGTTGGGAGCAGCATGGCCTGTTCAGTGAGATCCAACCCCACTGTTGCTCAGGTCACTGTGTCCCTGACATGGTGCTTTGACTGTCAGAGGTGGCATTTGGGGTGTAATTCACCGTCTGTGGAGTTGGACGGTCACTTAGCCATTACCCATCTACCCAGAAGCAGGGGCCTGCTCTCCCAGAGTTTGCAAACATTCCTGTCTTTGGAGCTAGGTGGCACCACAGAGCAGCTTGAGGTTCTGTGCTGTGGTTGGGCCATACCATTCATTTCTTAAAAACCAGTTGGACTGTCTCCTGTTTTATTATTGGGTCGTATTTCATTCTCAGAAGTGTGTGCACAGCTTCAGTAGGTGCCATGGACACACACATCAAAGGGCAGGATTTAGCTCATTATTTAAACTATTTTATTTACATCAATTTTGTTGAATATTTAAGAATTATTTCATATGTAGGCAGGTTGTATTTTGGAAGAGATTGTTTGTAATGAATCAATGATCTGCACATAATGAACATAATTACCACAAATCTATGTGTGTCTCTTGCTCACAAACACACACATTCTTTCTCACACACACACACTCACTCTCTCTTTGAGTTGAATCTTGCTCCATCAGCTCCCAAATCAGTCCCCTACTGGTTGAGCTAGAGATCTCCAGTAGTACGTCTAATATCTTGGATATAGGCCTGGCCCCAGAGCATAACATTGTTTACTCATCATGCATGCCAAACAAGTACATTGTGCACCAAATTCTCTGCTGGTGTGACTTGGCAGAGCTTCAAGGAAGTTAGGGCCTGTGCCAGTTTACACTAGCAGAGAATCTAGCACTGTGGGTAAAATCTTCAAAAGCAATTGTGTCACATAGGAGCTAAAGTCCCATTGACTTTTAATCAGACTTGAAGTCCTAAGTGACACAGGTGCTTTTGAAAAAGGACTTAAGTCCCATCTCAGGTTACTTAGGTGCATTTTAAAATTTTACCCTACATATTTAAAACTTTCCATCCCATTATAATAGCAATTTCAGATGAAATAACCAGCATCTTTAAGTTGTTTTATAAAAAGCAGCCATTTAATCATGAAGACTAATGAGACCTCTAACATTTTTCCACTTACAGTCTGAAAACAAAGTGATTATTCATGTCAACAATGAGCAGAGTAAGAACTGTGTAAATAACAGGGGACTCGATATTTTTGCTGTTGAAGTGGCACCAAAATCCATGATGGTAATGTTATTATTTCCCTAATTTAAAATCTTAGTAAAAATATCATATGTGGCACCTTTAGAGTTTATTTTTGCAAAACTTTCTGTATTAATATTGAGTATGTGGATATGACGCAAAAGGAGAAATGTCCATCTACGTAAGAAATATAGTTAAGATGGAGGGTGTGATTTTCAAAATTGTGCACCTTGCATGTGCAGGTATTTCCTTGTGCAGATGGCCAGATAAATGTACAACAAGCCAGTTTTTGCATGCAAATGTCTGATTCGCTTGCCCTTTCACTATAATTGTACATACTAATTATGAATACCTTTCCGCATTCTCTCCTATTTAAAAAGCAAGCCCCTAATGTCAATAAAAGAGAGTTGTCATAGCAGATTGGTCACCAATTAATAAATCTTGCAAATGCTAATGCAAACCTAACACAATTATTTTCAAAGCAGGAGATGTTTTGCCTGTATGAACCGTCAATAATAATGACTATACTTCTTAAATGATTAGTGTAAATTAAATCATGTTTTATTATGTGTTGTTGCAGTAGAGAGATGCACGTTCATTATACTATTATTAAAGAGAGACAGTTAACCTAACATCCATATGCTGCATATAATGTTGTTTATATTAGTGACACATTAGATTATTAAAAATTAAAAACTTAAAAATCCAATTTACTGTAACTAGGCAGTTTCACTTTTGTGCGAAATCAATTTACTTCTAACACCTGCAGTGGCATATTTATTTGTTTTCATTGGCATTATCATCTTAGGTTTTTTTTAAAAAAAGCAACTCTTAAACATTTTAATTTTGGGCCAAATTTAAGTTTCTCTTCATCTGATGCATTTCATGAGCATGAAGCACAGACTTAGTGTGTACTTTAACCAGTCACACACAAAAATACATGTATATGATGTACGTTATGGACTATATAATTTCCAACAGGCAGACTTTTAAAAAAACCTTAATTTATGGACAGTGCTTAGCCAAATGGCAATTTGATTGGCTGACTCCCATTCCAGAAGTTGTACTATTTTTAGTAAAAGTTGAAATATATGGGTATACAAGTTAAAAAAACCTACTCTGTAAAGTGCTAAAAGTACAGTGTCTCTCTTTCAAAGGCAGATCATTCAAACAATATTACTCTGTATTTCATCATTATCGAATTTCTGGCCCTGATCCTGGCACATGCAGATGGACTGTTGCACTCGCTTGGAGCCCCATTTAGATTGATGCAACTCCATGGGAGTGCAGGATCGGGGTTATTCTAACACCTCTGCCGATACCTTTGATCAGATACAGGAGGCTCCATGCTGCAAGGTGTTTTATTAGCTTCATTTTCCACTGGAACCAATGAGAATTGTAGGCTTAGGGCCCCTTGCAAGATTTTACCTATAATGTAGTTAAATGGAGTAATAATACCTATCATTACACAACTTCAATTTGGCATCAGCTAACTTTTTGAATACATACTAGAAATAAAATTATTAATGTTATCTTTATGGCGTTTTAAGTAGTAAATGTTCAGTTGGGTAGGAATTAAGGAAAGAATGGTAACTAAAGATAGTTCATTATATTTTCCCTCTTTTTACATGCAGGTTTGTCAGCATGTGATGCCTTTGAAAGAGCAAGAAGAATGGATATATAATTGTGTGCATTCTCTTGTACCTTAAACACCATGTTTAGAAAACAGTCCACTCTTGGAGCTACTAAAACAAGAACTAAAACAGGATTGTCCTGTGATTAATAGATAAATTGATTAATCTTGTCCACTTCAAAACCAAGACTGATACAGATCATTTATTTTGTATCTATGCTTTGCTCCCATGGTTTCAGCTATTCAAGCCAATGAATCACAAAGCCTGACTTCAATCCTGTCCAGTCCCTCAGATCTGATGGCCAGATATGGCTTTTTGTGACTGCAAAGCCTGCAGCCACAAGCCCCGCCACCGCACTCTGCTGATTTGAGGGAATTAGAAATATATATGCTTTCCTTTGTTGGAGGGGAACACAGCCTTGAAAGCATAAATCAGCTGGTAGGCTTGAAAGGAATAATCATCTGCAGAAGGAACACACACACACACACACACACACTTTTTACATAAAATGAATCATTTATGTTTTGAATGTATACCAAAGAACCAGCTTGCTATGACCTCTCTCACATCCTTAGCTGGTCCTGGGCATAAAGGTAGACAGTGGTCATTGACATGTAGTGGAAGTGCAAGTTATTGTTTTTCAGCTGTGCTTCACAAATGCCAAGGCTGGCTCAGCCAATGATCTTTCCTATAGCTTGCTGTGCAGTCCTACATGTGCAAGTCTCTCTCCAACCAACTGCTCTTTCCTTTTGGATATCCCACCACTATCTCAAACTCCTCATGTCAGAAACTGAGCTTCCCTCTCTCCTCTTTGCCACCATTGACAACTTCACGCCATCCATGTCACGCCACCTCTAATTTGGTGTCAGTTTTGACTCCTCTCCTTTATATCCAGGTTTTTGGCAAACCCAATTTCTTCTTCCTCCCTATCTCTAAAATCTATCCCTTCCTCTCTGTCAATGACACTGTGTTAAAAATCTGACCGGTTATCTTTTACCCTGATTAATGTAACTTCTACCTCCAGGCATCTCTCCTCTCCACTCTCTCCAGAATCCTGCAACTAAAATCTTCCTCTCTCTTGAGATAACACTCCCTTGAATCCCTTCACTGGCTTCTACACATTACCCAGTCAGACTCCCTGTACTCCACTTTCTGTGCTGTGCTTCTCCACTCCTGCCTTCATCTCTGCTCTGATTCCCATCTGCACCTCTTTCACACACTCTGCTCAGTCCTTTCTTCTTCAAGCTTCCTTTGTCTCCTTCTTCCCATATTGACTTATGCCTTTTTTTCATGTTTCAGTCCATGTATGACCACACAACAAAGACTATACCAACACAGCTGTGTAGCTGTAGCTACCCCAGTATAACCCTGTAGTGTAGATGCAGCTTACACTAACAGAAGGGATTTGTCCGTCCAAACTCCACCTTCCCAAATGACAGTAGCTACATCAATGGAAGCACTCTTCTGTCAGCATAGCTGTGTCTACACTGGGGGTTAGGCCCTTCTTCCTTCAGGGTCTCTGACAGACACTCTTTATTATGAAGAATGTTTGCTTTCCTAACAGAACAAATGCTTAGTTATTCCTATGCAGTCTCTTTCTGAAAAATTATTAGTGTGCAGAGTGAGCCCTACTAGAGGAATGTTGAATTTTATATAGAATTATGTAATCATGTGTACCCCTTTCTCACTTTCACCACTTCAACCCTCTTGACTTTATTTTGCAGCTCGCCAGCATAGCCATGTTGAGTTACCTTGTAAGTGTAGACCAGGCTGTATTTCATATAGCTTCCGCTTTCCTGTATGCCAGATGCCATCCCTTTGCTCCTCCTTATGCTGACCTCTTCCCACTCACAGCTGATCTTTAGCTGTTTGCATTGTGTTTAATTGACAAGGTCGGAAACTTCTTGAGGCACGTCCTTATTTTCCTATATGGCACCACAATGATGATAATGCGTATTTCCATTTTTGTATGGTACACTTTGCAATTAAAATATGAAGCCCTTTTACATTTGTGACATTGTTTCTCTACTTTTGGTGTGTGTTTGTAAAGCAGATTCCATGCTACAAATACTGTTGTCTCCAGTAATAAGAGAAGAATGCAATATATCTTTTATAAAATATTGCTGGCAAGGCACTGCAGTCAGTTGATTTCATCTGCCTTACTAGTTACACTTGGAAATATTGAAAAGAAGTCATCCCTTATAATTACAGTACTGTGTTTCCACAAAGACTGGATTCTGTAAATCCAGTAGCGCAATGTGAAAATCTGTGCTGGTTTTCCATCTGTCTGTAAACGCTTCCCTGAGGAAGAGCTTGCAATCTCAATTGGGCCTTTGGGCTCTGGGGTTTAATATACACATATGTGGTTTTGATTGTGTGTTGGACTGTTGTCTTAAGTCTGGTCTACACTACAGACCTATGTTGATATAACTACATTGTTGGGTGTGAAGAATCCACATCCCTGAGCGACACAGTTATACCAACCTTAACCCCTGTAGGCAGCGCTATGTTGATGGGCATAAGAGCATCTTCACTTAACTGCTACAGAGGCGCAGCTGCACCAATGCAGCATTTTAAGTGTAGATGTAGAACTGATAAATGAAATTGTTTTTAATTATTCACTTTATTAATGTAACTTCTGTTCACCATTCACTACACTTGCCTGC
>NC_133775.1:18470931-18714844 GCF_003597395.2 Chelonoidis abingdonii
ATATATATATATATATATATATAATCATAGGAATAAGTAACCAAACAACATTGTTTGCTGTTATCTTTTATTTTATTATGGTATTTACAATAAATGTGACAAATGTCTTGTCCCCTTTAAGATCCTGCTAGTTTTTATTGGTATAACATAGACTTGCCCTTAGTCTTGGAAATATTAAGAGCTGAGGCTCTTGGTTTTATTTTTCCAATCTATCAATGATTTGATTTTTTTCCCCTTTAGTGTTTGATGCTGTTAGTGCTTAACTTACACTTGCTCTGATTAAGCCACTGCTTGTTTCTTTATTCCTTTACATTTAAAAAAAAAAATCTGGGTATAAGGTGTCACACTCAAGCTCCACCTGCACAACATTTACAAAACTGTTGGATTTGGGGCCCAACTTGCCGGACCAGTGTTATTTTAAGCTCCCCTTTTTCACTGGGTAAGCTCCAGCCATCACTTCAGCCTCTCTGGCACACTTCCTTGCCATAGACTCTTTGGAAGTCTTTCTGGAAGTGGAATCACATAGCTCAGCTATGTAGGCCCTCAGGACCAGGCCAGACCCCCTGAAGACACCCCAGTAGCTTAAAAACAGCCACTCCCAGAGATCCCTCCTTGTGGGCACTCTGATTTATAGTTTACCCCTTCAGGGATACATGGTAGTTGAAGTAAATAGGCACAGACTTTGCATGGGGTTTCTAAAATAATAGCTGTTAATTCAAACAGCATAAGAGATTGTGACAAAGTTCCTCCTCTATCTTGGGGGGTCCTGCGCTTATTGGTGGATTTGTTCGCCTCAGAGATTCATCATGTGGGTCAGGAAACAGCCTAGAGACCTTCCCCTCTGGTAGAACCGACAGTCCAGGTCAATTTCTCCTGTGTCTGATCAGGAGTTGGGAGGTTTGGGGGTGGAACCCAGGTCCACCCTCTACTCCGGGAAGGGCCAGCTCCAGCATTTTTGCTGCCCCAAGCGGCGGGGGGGAAAGAAAAAAAAGCCACAATCGACATAACTTTGGCGGCAGCTCTACGGCCACCGCTTCATTTTTCAGCAGCAATTCAGCAGCAGATCCTTCCCTCCGAGAGGGACTGAGGGACCTGCCGCCAAAGTGCCGGACGTGCCACTCCTCTCCATTGGCCACTCCACGCACCTGTTTGCTGCACTGGTGCCTGGAGCCGGCCCTGATCCCAGGTTCCAGCCCAGGGCCCTGTGGACTGCAGCTGTCTAGAGTGCCTCCTGGAACAGCTGTATGACAGCTACAACTCCCTGGGCTACTTCCCCATGGCCTCCTCCAAACACCTTCCTTATCCTCACCACAGAACCTTTCTCCTGGTGTCTGATAATGCTTGTACTCGTCAATCCTCCAGCAATATGCCTTCCCACTCTCAGCTCCTAATGCCTCTTGCTCCCAGCTCCTCACATTCATGCTACAAACTGAAGTGAGGTCCTTTTAAACTCAGGTGCACTGATTAGCCAGCCTGTTCTAACTGATTCTAGCAGTTTCTTCTCAGTTGGCTCCAGGTGTCCTAATAAGCCTGCCTGCCTTAATTGGTTCCAGCACATTCCTGCTTGTTCCTGAAATGCCCGTGTTACCTTACCTAGGGAAAAGGGATCTACTTAATCCAGGACTAATATATCTGCCTTCTAACACTCTCCTGTAGCCATCTGGCCTAACCCTGTCACAAGATATACAGATCTAAGCAAAACAAACACCTATTTTGCATTCCTTGCCTCAGTTTCCTCTTGAGTGTTTTTCAGGATTTGAGTCAGTTTCCTTCCAGGGTTCCAGGTCCCCTCATCATTAGTCCTCCAGGTCTGGCATATCTTCCAAATCACGGAGTCTCTCTGTTCCCTGCAGTCAGTGACAGTGTCCTTCACCTCTGGGTGGCTGCAGTCAAAAAGGTTCCCTCACTCATGATACATGCCCCTTTGTCCCTCTCTCTTGCATTTTAAACACCTGCACTAACACCTGATTTCTTTGTTCCCTTTCTGGGGATTGTCCATTCCTCCAAATCCCGTTCCCAGCAGACCACCTGTGATGATGACTGCATTCTTCCAGTTTAGGCACCCTCCACCTCACCACACTCATTTTTCTGCCAGTCATTAACAACTTCTTTTGTTTGTTCTGTAGCTTCTTCCAGACAGGGATTGTGATGATACCTGATAAGCCCTTATCAGCCTTTGTCTGATTTGCTCTGTGTAGAGGATTGGAGTTACCCATAGAGTTCACAAAATCATCCAGAATTCACAAGTTGAACAGAGACAGGTCCCTCAGATTGTCACATAAGGTCATAAGGAAATAAGCTCTGTAAAAAAGATGACGGCTTTGCTTTGGGTTCTTAGCTGCTGACTTTAACCAACTATCTTCAGGGTGAGTTGGAATAAAGAAGCTGGATGTAACACCCAGGAACAAGTTGAAACAGAAATTACACACTTTGTCTATTGCAGTTTTTATAGTTATGCTAAGTGTCAACATAAAGAACTGTGACACCAGTGACTGGCTTCTTAAAAGGCGTCTGTTTAAACAGGTATTAAATTTATGTGACCTTGTCTGACTGAGTAGCAAGTAGTCTTGAAAAGCTATATTTATCCACCAGCAACTCTTGTACTCTGACTTATTCTGCTGAAACAGTATATTAGGCAGGGAAAGGTCAGTTCTGAAATGAGAGCACTGTTACAGGACTGCCACAATTTACATACTGTAGGTGCCAGTGCTTGGACAGATCGAGGGTGACCAGACAGCAAGTGTAAAAAATCGGGACAAGGGGTGGGGGGTGATAGGTGCCTATATAAGAAAAAGCCCCCAAAATCAGGACTGTCCTGATAAAATCAGGACATATGGTCACCCTAGTCAGATCTTACATGTGATCTGGTTTTCTTTAACCGGTAGGACAGACAGTAAAGGTCCATTTTCAATTTCATTTGGAAAAAGTATAAGTTGTAGCAACATGCGTTGTAAATATTTAACCTTTTGGGCCTGACAAGCTAAACCAGCCAACATTTAGAACCCTTCTCTAAGGGCACTGTGAAAGGATGGCAACAGGACACACCTTTGAAAGGCTTCCCCAGGGTCTTAATAGTACACAACCAGTCGCTGGAAGTTTCATGCCACTAAGAAAAAGCTGGTAGATTGGCTGGGAAACAATAACAAGATCTTGCTAGATTAAACAGTATAAAATGCATTATGCCTGTCACTGCATTCCCCATGTTTATAAAATCAAAGTCCAGCTGGTTGTAGCAGGAATCTGATACTCCTTGTACACTCATTTCAAGACCGCTCTTCAAAAACGTATGGACAAATTTTCTCACAATTTTGCAGAAACCATCTCCTTTGTCTTTGGAGAGTAAATCTGCCATTTTTCTGGCCACACTAGTTTTCCAAACCAAAGTTACAAAAAAGCTGAAATGGGCTTGGACGACACTAGTAGACTGCTACCTTAGCTATAGATGGGGACATATAAAATCTCCATGATAAATGGAGGCATCAGGTATCGCTCGCGCCCATCCAGGTAGTGACATCTTCAGAGGCTACTAACTGATATGGACAGTGCTAAGTCAATGGAAGAATTCTTCCGTCGACTGAGCTACCACCTCTCAGAGAGGTGGATTAACTACAGCAATGGGAGAACCCCTCCCGTCACTGTAGTGAGCGTCCAAGTGCTACAGCAGCGTAGCTGCAGTGCTGCAGCTGTGCACTGTAGCATTTTAAGTTCAGATATTTTAAGTTTTGCTGGTTGGCCAGTACTATCTTGTCTTATGTCCAGCAGATTGTGGTTCTCCACAGTTGATGATTGTATTTGGAAATCTGTGACCAACGTGGCTTGTCCCTGCGTTGTTTCTGTAGTGGAAAGCATTTTTGCATGGACAGGTTGTCAACCTGACTCACAGCTCCCTAGGGAAAGGACAAGTGGGACTGCCTTGTATCTGGCTCCTACCCTTCGACCCATCTGGCTCGGGTGACCCTATCAGGAGTAATACTCCAGCGGGCCTAGCTCTCAGGGTCAGCAGAGCATGGCAGCCTTCCCACCCCATCAAGGCGCAGTCCCTGGGGAGGTACAGGAGAAAATGGAGGATCCTGGACACCCTAGAGGACTCTGACTTACGCCCAGAGAGCACACAAGGGTGACAAGGAAACTGAAGCAGGGAAGGGCAAGTAGGTGTGTACTGTTTTGTCCAGATCTGTGTATCTCTTGTGCTGTGTACAGTGATAAGTAACTGTTTTAGAAATGCTTTTGCAAAGATTGTGTATTATGTGTTTCAGTCATTATATGTCCCTGGAGAGAGAAACTGCAAACCAGTGCCCACAAGAATGTGCTTAAGTGACTGGAGTTTGAGGGTGCAGGATGATCAGCATGGATCAGGGGGCCTTTGGCAGCTGGACTGCAATGAGTCTGTCCCCAGGAAGTGGGACAGAGAGGCCAAAGAAAGAGAATGTAAGAACCTATTCAGACCAAGAGATGCTTAAAAGGACCCAGACACAACAGCCTGGTGATTGTCTAGCTGGGGAAGCTTAACCAGGGGTGTGACTGGGTAAAATGCTGTTTCCAATTAAGTCAATGGCAAACGCCCACTGATTTCAGTAGGGTCAGGACTTCACCCAAGAGCTATCATCTCAAAGCACTCATAGGAAACAAAGAGCAATATGTATCTTCCTTAGCTCTTGTGGCTTCATTGTCTCCCTTCGCCCACCCCTTGTCACCCCAGCCCCCAATCTTTCTCTCTGGGAGACTGGTTCCTTTGCCAGAGCCTGATATTTAACCACCAAGGCCCAAATTCTGCAAACCTCTGCAGCCACCTCTGGTGGGACTGGATGAATTAAATTATTTCCTTGATTTCAGAATGAAAATTAATGCCTTCCTGCTCATGAGACAGACGGACATTCTAAGTGCTTCTTCACCATTCAGAAGGGTAAGAGTAGTGCTATAAACAGCTGTAGATTGAGCTTCCACTGTGTTCATTTTCTTTCAAGAACAATAATAATAAAACATGGCCCATCTATAGTGCCTTGCATCTGAGAATTTCAAAATACTTTGCAAACAATTAAATATTCTCCTGAAGTAAGTATTATTTTAGCCGTTTTACCTGGACAACCAAGGTACAGAGATGTTCAGTCACTTTCCCAAGGTCCTTTAGTGAATCAGCTGAAGAACCAGGAACTGAATTTAGGAGTCCTGGCTTGCAATCCCTTTGGTCTGGTCTTCAGACATATTGGGTGAAATCTTGACTCTTCAGAAAACAATGATAAAACTCCCATTGACTTCAAAGGGGTAAGAGTTTCACGCACTGGCTACATACATCAAAGACAACTGCAAGCTTATAGTGTATTTGCAGAAAATAAATAGTTACTCAGATGCATGTTGTGCAAAAATTCTGTAACACAACTGGTACAGTATGCATCCCTAAGCTTAAAAGGAAGGTGTATGTTGCAATAACACTGATTGTTGGTATCCATTTAAAAGAAAGAAAAACAGACCCCCTGTTGCCTTAGCTTTAGGTTAATAATTGCCATTGACTTTGGCAACAAGCTGTAAGAATAGGAAGAAATTAATCAAAGTAGTTAAAATAAATACTTTACCTTTTAATGTAAGCTCTGGTAGTGCTGCTCCCTCTTCCAAATCTACATTAAAAAAAAAACACCTTCAACTTTAATTTGAATGAATGCTGTTCCATTTGGGCGCTATAGTGCTTTAAAAACGAATATTGATAAAACCATTGCTAAAAGGTCCCACAGAAAGGTAATGTAATATACACCTTGCCATCTAGGAGCTTCATGATTGTCATTGTTTATGGGTTGGATTAAATCTCACTGAAACTGGGGGTTGTAACCACCGCCATCATTTAAAATAGTTATAAGACGCCCTTAATGTCCTTTATAGAACCAGGCGGCTTACACAATGGGGCCCCAAACTAAACCACAGGCCACCCAGGAATTTGAATGATGTGGGCAGAGGGCTGCAAACTATCTCCTGTTGTTTGATTCCTGCTGTGCTGTATTCAGGGAAGCAGGACTGTGTACATTCTTTGTAAGGAAATAGGATTGCACCAAAGAAACACCTATCACCAATTTCTCCCCTTAAATGGAGCTACCTGCACTTAGCTGAAAATTCAAGGTCTTGCTCAGGTCACCATGGCTATTCAGAACTTCATGAGCTATATATCAGAACCTTGTACTGCAAATGCTCAGCTCTGCTTCCCAAGAGCTAAAAGAGAATTGGTTCTAGATCACTGGTTCCCAAACTTTTTGGCATCATGCCCTCTTTTTAATTTTCGAGACACCCTCACACCCCCCACCTCTCCTTTACCATCATCCAACCCCCCCTTTCAACAAATTAAATTCTTAATTTAAAATTAAAAATAAACACAAAAACTTGGTATATATTTTTTATTTAAAATTAAAAATAAGCACAAATAGTTTTTCTTGGCACAAAATTTAATAAAAATAATTTAAAATAAGAAATAGCATAAACAAAACAAATTTAATGTGAAGGATGATGCTGAATTTTCTTCACAAGTTGGGAAATCCTAGGTTTGAAAGATAAAAGTGTGCAACACAAATAGTTTTCGACATCCAGTCAATTCCTTTGTTTCATTTTGTTTATGAAAGTTTCACAGCCTTGCACCCCCCATTGGAATTTCTTCATGCCCCCCCCCCCCAGTTTGGGAACCAATGCTAGATGTTAGCAGCATAGGGCTTATGTTACAGTTGTGCAGTTCTGATTTCAGCAACAGAGGGCAGTGGTGCACTTATACACACACACTAACCTTTTTATTTATTAATAGAAGCAGAAAGATGCAGGCTTCACAGACCTGGTGCTATTTACTGTACTCAGACACAGAAATACATGGTGTGTGCCCTAAAGAGTCTCCAATCTAATATATAATAATATGTTGTCCTTATGTAATGCTTCACATCTTTTAATTGCTTCATAGCCTTGACTGAATTAATGCTCACTTTCACGCCACTCTGGAGGTAGGTATTATTCCCATTATACAGATAGGGAAGAGAGGAGGGTAAGCGATTTATCCAGGATCTCAGAGAATCAGGGGCAAAGCATGTGGTTATGGTCTAAACATATGTTTTGCACTGAACAACAATACATTCAGAGAGCAAAAGTCCATAGTATCCATGTATCCATGACCACACTGTATGCCTTTATTTGAAGAGCTCCACAGCATTATTACTGATTGGTACTGGCAGGTTAATCACAGGTGTGGTGACTGTGTGACTGTGCCAGTCCATAACTGGGCAGTGTCCCCTCCTGACCTCAAGTCCAGTCTTCAGAGCTTGATATACAAGGTCTTCATCTCTGAGGCAGGCAATGTAACCTAAAAGGACTAGCCAACGGTAGCCAACGATGACTTCAGTCCGCTCGAGGCCAATTCTTAAAACTATATCCTTATTACTGATCAAGTCAAGCCATCTTATACCCACCAGTCGCTGCTGGCAACGCATATGAAATGCCTCTTGCCCTCCTGATGTCTTGTTTAAGCAATGTTCATGTTTTGCATCCATATGAGAGGACCAGAAATAGGCAGGTTTGATAAATCCATACTTTTAGATATCATTTCACCCTTGTTTGGTTCCAGACCCTATGCAGGTCCTTCATTGCTGAGGCTGCTAACCCAATACTCCTTAGGATGTCTGGCTGGCTGCGTCTGTTTGCTGACAGTTTACAGCCTAAATAAATTAATTAAATCATATACTACATCCATGGTTTGTCCACAAGCATAGATGTCTGATATCACAACTTTGGGCCGACCCGCTGGATTCTTGTTTTCGCCCAACAAACTCTTAGCCCACAAGCAGCTGCCTCTTGCTGGAAGCTCTCTAGTGCAGTGGGCTCTCAACCTTTCCAGACTACTGTACCCCTTTGAGGAGTCTGATTTGTCTTGCATACCCCAAATTTCACCTCATTTAAAAACTACTCGCTTACAAAATCAAATGCCAAAATACAAAAGTGTCACAGCACACTATTACTGACAAATTACTTAGTTTTTCATTTTTATCACATAATTATAAAATAAATCTATAGGAACATAAATATTGTACTTACATCTCAGTGAGAATAAACAAGTCATTGTATGAAATTTTAGTTTGTACTGACTTTGCTACTGCTTTTTATGTCGCCAGTTGTAAAACTAGACAAATATCAGAATGAGTTGCTGTACCCCCAGAAGACCTCTGAATACTCCTGAGAACCATTGTTCTAATGCATCTCTGACGGCTCATCTTCACTACTGCACTAATAAGGGCTTGTCTACATTACTCACTGGATCGGGGGGCAGCGATCGATCCAGTGGGAGTCGATTTAGCGATCAATCGACGGCAGAGCACTGTCCCCTCGACTCCGGTACTCCACCAGAACAAGGAGCGCAAGTGGAGTTCACAGAAGAGCATCAGCTGTCAACTTACCGCAGTAGCTCTAAGTACATCGACTTCAGCTACGCTATTGACGTAGCTAACAAGCCCCAAATCAGCACCGCTGCATCAATGTGGTGGCGCCAATTAAGTGCTTCTGGTGAAGAGGCACTATGTGGACCATCAAGGTAATTACTCCATCTCAATGACAGCATCTCTCCTGAACATAACACAGTGTAGACATCGCTTTAAGTCGATGTAACTTACCTCACTTCGGGGGGGAGGAGTTGCATTCTGACCAAAGAGGACAGTCTCCCGCATAATCCAGGTCAGCAAAAGAGGTTGCATATCAGTTACGCAATACTGTACTGACTGTAGATGATTACTGCCAAAGATCACCCAGGGGAAAGCTTATAGTGGCCTGATAGAATATCATGGTTGGAAGAGACCTCAGGAGGTCATCTCGTTCAACGGGTCTCAAACTTTTTTACTGGTGACCCCTTTCACACAGCAAGCCACTGAGTGCCATCCCCCTAATAAATTAAACACTTTTTAATATATTTAATACCATTATAAATGCAGGAGGTTGACAGTTTGTGATCCCCCCCAAACTAATAACCTTACAAACCTGATCCCCACTTTGAGAACCCCTAATCTAGTCCAACCCTCTGCTCAAAGCAAGGCCAAGCCCCAGGCAGATTTTTGGTCCCAGACAGCCCCCTCAAGGATTGAGCTCACAACGCTGGGTTTAGCAGACCAATGCTCAAACCACTGAGCTATCCCTCCCCTTACAGGAACTAAACTCCCTGTGGCTCCACCAGTGCCAGGGTCGCCCTTCCCCACTCAGAGCAGACCGGTGGCCAAAGCTATGGGCTGCTGGGTCCCTGCTGCACTGCCCTTCCCCTCCCCTCCCGCGTGCAGGCCCCATCTCCTGCCTGTGTCTTTAAGCGGGCGGAGGAGAAGGCTGGGGGCGGGAGGCTGATGACAGCGGCAAGCCCCGCCCGGCGGCTGCTCCGGGAGGAGGTGGGGAGCGCCGCTGCGCCAGCCCTGCAGCCCGGACGTGCTCGGCCGCCCCAGCCCGGCGTGCACCATGGTGAAGATCGTGACTGTCCGGACCCAGGCCTACGCCGACCAGAAGCCCGGCACCAGCGGGCTGCGCAAGCGGGTCCGGGTGTTCCAGGACAACGCGCACTACGCGGAGAACTTCATCCAGAGCATCCTGGCCACGGTGCCCGCGGCCGAGCGGCAGGAGGCCGCGCTGGTGGTGGGCGGCGACGGCCGGTTCTACATGACCGAGGCCATCCAGCTGATCATCCGGATCGCCGCCGCCAACGGGGTAGGGGGCCCGGACCATGCCCGACGTGCCCGCTGCGCCAACGCGCGCCCGGGCAGCGCCCCGTGCAACTCCCCTGCGGTGCAGCTTGTGCACTCCCCGTGCAACTCCCCTGCAGCTTGTGCAACTCCCGTGCGGTGCAGCTTGTGCACTCCCCGTGCAACTCCCGTGCGGTGCCTGCGGTTCCCTGCGTCACAGCCCCCCTTACTGCTGCCCTCCCTCGGACTGTGCATCGTGGGGGGCAACATGCCCCTGAGTTGTGCCCCCCCCCACCGGGCGAGGGCTGCCCTGCCGCCGTCCCCGCGCCTTGCTTGCCCAACAGCAGCGGGCGGTGCCACTTCTAGCCAGAGCCTAGTCACGGTGACAGCGGGTGCTTGATTCCCCTTTTCCCCATCGCACGTCCCCCTCCTCTCCCTCTCTCCCCCCGTCCGCCTGGCCTAGCGAGACTGAAAACAGCAATCTGCAGTCGACTGGGCGGATGGGGGGCTGCAGGTGGCAACCAATGGCTGGGAGATGAAGGCCCTAGTTATCTTGAGGGTTGGAATCGCTGTGCCCTTCAGGCACCGTCTGGCAGAGGACAGGCTCTGATGGCGCATTGAGGTGCTGCCTACGTGTGGATAGGTGAGTTACTGAGGTTTGAGGGTTTTTCCACTGAGATCCCTGTTGGGGAGGGGTGGCACTGCTCTTGCATTCACCTTGGGGGAAAGCATTAGGTCTGATGCTCTTTGACATTTAAGTTAACCTTTCAGGCATTAGAGATACAGTTTCCCTAGCCTGCTTTAGCAGTGCATGCTGCCCTTACTTAGGCTGGCCAAAGGTTATTCTTATTGACTTTATAGGGCTTTTGTAACCCTGCAAGGCAAGACTGCCTAGCTCCTGGGAATCCATCTGATCTGCATGGCAGAAACTTTTCTGGTTAGACGCAATGATTTGTGTACCCAGTTGCAAGCTCACATTATGGCGTGTATGTACAAAGGCTGCAGTGTTCCCACCCCCACTTGCATTTAAGGAAACAGCTCTGGTCTTGTTATGCTTCTGGTTCCTCATCCACACTAGTTTATACATTAGCCTAGCACTAGAAACCAGGGGCTCAGGGCCTGTTGGTGTGGTATGATTGTGGCAGAAGGCAGGAATGGTCTGTCCCCGGCAGTGAAACTGGCTCCTAACTGCTCATAATACTCATAATAATTACTGCTTTAGTTTCATTTCTTACTATGAAGAAAGTTCTGTCCAGGCCTGCATTTTACACAAGGGCTAATGACAGAAGCAGGAAACTGATGACATTTTCTGCACCAATACAATGGAAGTAAATTGACTAATTATACAGCAGGCACTGTTACTAGAACCTTGAAACTGGGAGTATGGATTTTAATGTTATCTAAGATAACTGGAAATTGTAATCTGTTGATGTGGATATGCACAAAGATTCAGAATTTTAGTTTCACTGCTGAACTATAGAAGCAATCAGATGTCTGTAACTAAAGATGGATGTATAACTTTGTCAGCAGTGTTCCCTCTAATTTTTCCCACCCATATGCGGAATGAATTTTGTTACGTGCACCAATATGGAGGTGATATGTGACACACAGCAAAATTTCAGGGTGGGTGGGAGGGTGAGGGTGCCTCTCCCCACTGCGGCACCCCTGGCTCAGGATCAGTGCCCCGGCCCTGACAGGTCCGGCAGGCTGGGTTTGGGCTGGGGGAGATGTGCACGGCAGGTCACAATGATCAATGTTAATCGTGTCCCTTGGCTTCTTTTTTTAGCCCACCAGGTAGGGGTGTGATGCTGCTAGGATAACTCAGTAGATGCTAAATCTGTGGAGATAAGCCTGGCCTCAGCCGGCTAGTTACGTGAAATCTGACAAATTGATCGTGTCATGCTGTTCTGGGCCTCCTGGCTGTTCAGATGCCTCTCATCAGCATGAGACGCTCTTCTTTGTAGAGTGGTGTCTAGGCTGAGCTGAAGATACTGGCTAGTTGCAGACAGTCACTGCAGCAGTGTAGGAGCATGGGTAATAAAATCCACTGAAGCCAGTAACATCTCACAGGGTAAAAATGTAGTTTACAATTTACAAGAAAAGTCATATAGAACTTTGTCTTTTATATTCTTCTCATAGCAGCTGCTCACTTTGTAACCTTCAGTCAGTGCCCTAGTTTGTCGTTCCTTAACCAGAATGGCCCCTCCTTGTGTATAGTGATGAAAGGAGTGGATGAAGCAGCTTATTTTAATTTAAAAAAGAAAAGAAAACAGCTGCAGTGGAGCCGAAATTTTTTAGAAAAGGGGTGGAGTGAGATTATGAATGTTAATGTGTAGCATGCATACCTAGCTGCGCTGGCAGCAGGGAGCACTTCAGAGCCTCATGAATAAACAAATAATGGAATTAGTTTCAGCAGGATAAAGGACTGGTTTGTTCAGGTTTTTGGAAGCCTACCCAGGCGTCTAATGGGATCTGGTGCTTTTGCAGGAAGCTGATCACCACACCATTGGTGATGCTTCCGCCCACTCCAGGGCCCCCAAGAGGTTTGGGGAGAGGGATGGAAGCTAGGCTAGCCTGCATCCTAAACAGCCCTTTCGTTAGGTGTGGTTAGCGCTCTTACACTTCCCAATAACTGTTAGGATATAGATATTCAAGCCTGTCTGCAAAGGCCTATACTTTAAGAATTTAGGTGTATTCTTATCACTTAGCTAGTTATAGAGGTATAAAAGAAAGAATTTAGGTGTATTCTTATCACTTAGCTAGTTATAGAGGTATAAAAGAAAGAATCAAAAATCACTGTCTGTCTCTGTAATGGCCTTCTTTTACTGTGACAGGCTAAGGCCTGCAGCTAAGATGTAGCTAGGCAGCCATAAGCTGGGAAGTGTATGGTCACATACTCATATTCCAAACTAGTCACATTGAAATAAGGTGCTATTGGGCTATTAGGAATACAATCCTGTCCTGATATTCTTGTCACCTCCAGAGAAAGGGAAGAGCCTAGAAGATGTAAAAGGAAACTTAGTTTAATAGCATCCTGTCTGGCAAGAACTCACTCATCAATAGACACAGCTGGAAAACCCTTATATCTGTATAGATGTAGTTGTGAAATCCTCACTTCTGTATTGTTTTGTATGTTTATTGGCATGGGCTCTGTCTGGTTCTGTAATTGTTTCTGTCTGCTGTATAATTAATTTTGTTGGGTGTAGACCAATGAAGGTGGTGGAATATAATTGGTTAAATAACCATGTTACAATATGTTAGGATTGGTTAGTTACATTTCAGTAAAACGATTGATTAAGGAATAGCTAAGCAAAACTCAGGTTTTGCTATATAGTCTGAAGTCAATCAGGAAGTGGTGGGGGGGAATGGGAACAGGGACTGCGGATGGGGGAATTGGGATCATGTTTTGCTAAAGGGGGAAATGGGAACAGGAACAGGGACACAGGCAAGGCTCTGTGGTGTCAGGGCTGGGAAGGGGGACACTAAGGAAGGCAACTGGAATTGTGCTTGCTGGAAGTTCACCCCAATAAACATCGAATTGTTTGCGCCTTTGGACTTCAGGTATTGTTGCTCTCTGTTCATGCGAGAAGGACCAGGGAAGTAAGAGGGTGAAGGAATAAGCCCCTTAACAATAACTGCAGCTTCTTTGAGTGTACTGTAGTGATGGCGTTTTATCTAGGGAAAGGGACCCTCCTTAGAAAAAGAACTTCTGTAGTTTGTGGTTACAAGGTTTTCCTTGTAATGTGCTTTCTGGGGGACTGGAGAGAACAAGCCGGTGTATTCTTCTTGCATCTTGGTCCCGCAAACACTTATACGCATGTGTAATGTTGTGCACACGAGTAGTTCCTTTTAGTTCACTATGTGTGTAAAGTTGTGTGTGTAAGTGTTTGCAGGAGCAGGTTCCAGGATTAAAGCAATCATCAGCCTATGCGTCCAATCCCCAGAAAGCACATTAGAAGGGTAAAACTGTAACCCCGACTACAGAAATATTTCTTTTAAGGAGGGTCCCTTTTCTGAGGTAAGCTGTCACTACAGTACACACAGCTGAAGCAGTTATTTGGAACCTTTAGTCAGACACAGTTGCATATCATGAGAGGCCTGTTTGCCGAGGGGTGTTTGTATTGCTCAGTAATTGGTCTGATTAGGTTAAAATTCTTTGTTAGGCAGAATAGGGCTCTGAGGAAGACAGACATTCTGGAAAGAAACAGGAAAACACAAAGCAAAGGAGGAAGAAAATAACTGATACAGATTGTGTGGGCTAGGAGGCTAAAGGCTGATATGTGAAGGAAAAAGGTTTAGTTTATACAGTGCAAGGAAAGGTTTAACCAACTTAAAAACCAAACAGCTACTGCCAAAGACATCATCAGAATATCAGCAGGCTGATCATAGCTGAAGATTTCAATCAAGAATATTATGGTGTTGTAACTCCTCGAAACTTCTACTGAGGCAAGCTCTGTATACTTTCCTTTGTGAAGGAACTGAAAAAGGAAGCCACCAAAGAGAAATTTTTGTCATACGGAAAAGGAGAACCAAATTTCACACTGGCAGACTTTAGGTTGACAGAAGCTGCCTTACCTCCACCTAATAATGTACAGTATGTGTCTACACTACCAGGTCCCCTCCGCCAACCTAACTCACCTGCAATGTTGACTTAATTACTTCACCTCCACGAGAGGTGTAGGGCCTGATTCAGTGTTGATGGGTCGACAGAGAGGCAGTATAGATGCAGCCTTGTGTATGTCGATTGAATTGAAGTGTCCCACAATGCTCTGCTGTGACCACTGTGGAGATCGTTTTCAACTCTGCTGCATAGCAGCCAGATACACAGGAAACAGCCTCTCCTGTTAAACCCCCAGGAATTTTTGAGTTCCAATTTCCTATTTGATCAGCGTGGAGAGCTTGCCAGGCCAGCTGATCATGGCAACTCTATGCTCCAAACGCACCTGGAGTACACGGGAGGTAGTGAATCTTATTCGCCCGTGGAGAGAAGAGTCTGGGCAGGCACAGCTCCAATCCAGCCAAAGAAACATAGCGGTGTATGAAAAGATTGCATGGAACATGGGGGAGAAGGTCTACAGCAAGGACATGCAGCAGTGCTCCATGAAAAGCAAAGAACTTCAGCAGGCATACCAGAAGACAAGGGAGGTGAACGGTTGTTCTGGTTCTGCACCACAGACATGCAGCTTCTACAGTGAGCTGCATGTGATTCTTGGCAGTGACCCCCACTGCAGCGTGGATACCTCCTAAGAGTCTGAGTCCTGGGCCATCTCAGGCAACGACGAGGAAGACATTCTGGATGAGGAAGAGCAGGAGGAGGAGAATGGGAGCCAGATGAAAGGTGGATACATTCTCCCTGAGAGTCAGGAGCTATTTTTAACCCCCAAGCCCAGCCGGTTGCAGGACAGCTTGGTGGCCAAGCGTGATGCCAGGGAAGGCACCTCTGGTGAGTATACATTTCCAATCAAATTGTAGGGGTTACATGCACTTATATTTTATGTTTAATCTGAAGAAAAAGTGAGGGCAGTGGGTATCTGCTTCCCATGGTTGCCTTCAGCAATGCAGAGGGTGCCCCCCAGAAAAGACTGTTTATGTGCATAGTGATATCCTGGAGATCTCCATTGAGGATTCCCAGGCAACTTTCATGGTGGTACTCTACAATCTTTTGCAGCAGGCTTCTGGGGAGGGCCGCTTTATTTCTTCCACCAGAGGAGGATGCTTTCGCACACCACTCCAGTATTAACTCTGCTGGCATCATTGTGATACGCAGCATACGGACCAGGTCTGTACCCAGATGCTTGCAGCCTTGCTGCCTCTGTTACCCTCAGGAGACTGATATCACACAGGGTCACCTAAGGGAGACGGTGGAAGTTTTCATTACAAGTGCTTTTACTGCAAACAATAGAGCCTGTGATCCACCACCCATGGTGACTTCCAGATCCCTTAACCCTGCTTTCCCTAGCATGCTGGTGATTTGGTTGGCAGGGATTGGCGTTGACCTCAGATTCTGCAAGTCCAAGGTGACTATTACTAGAAGGGTTAAGGGAAGGTGGGGCGGGGGGGCTTCCTGTGTTCTCTCATGGCCACAAATGACCCGACCCTTCCCACCCCCAGAGCCAACTCGCACAAAGACTGCAGTTTGGGAGGCTTAATGCTGGTCCCTGGTCTTAAAGCTATGTCCATGTTGCTAGCAATGTCCATGCTGTCCACTTGCCCACCTGGGCTCCTGATATGGGTTTCCCATAAGTTGTAGCACCAGGTCCATCACTCATGCCACTAGCCCATACTCACCACGGCTAAATAGCAAACTGGTTTGTTGAATACCTAGGGAGTCTCATTATGTTTGGGGTTGCACCTGAGTGTAATAATAAGGGGAGTGTTTTTTAAATGGCAACGTTGCACTAGACTCAGGGTATACACTGACAATGGTTGCCTTGTGCTTTGCATGCCTTACAGTGAGAAGCTTGGCCTTCAGCACATCCTTCACACCGGGAGAGAGGCTTTTGCGGATTAGAAGGTGGGAAAAGAGAACACACAATGAATGTTCAGCGAGATAATGAACGCCTCTGCGACAGCTGAGACAAGCTAAGAGCCTGGAGGATTCATTGTCTGAAAAACTGGACATGGAGAACATCCCAATAGCGTGAGCATGCCATGCAGGATGCATTGCTGTGGATTATGAAGGATCAATCAGACATGCTGAGGCATCTGATTGACCTTCAGGAAAAGCAGCTTGAGGTTAGACTCCCTCTGCATTCCCTGCAGAACCGCCTGCAAGCATCGCCCTGTTCAAAATCTCCCCTCCAAAAACATTCCAGGAGGCAGGGGGTGGGTGGGAGGTGCAGTATCCCTTCCAGTCAACAGCAGGAGAGGGAACTGAGAACAAAAGGCAGCCATTTGAAGACCTTTAATGGGCAAGACTGCTGGGCTTTTACAGACAAACTGACTTTTTCTTCCCTCCCAATTTTATCCCACCATTTTCCCAAGGTTAAATTATTTTCCTGTTCTTTCAGTTTCTTTGTGCAATAAAAGTCAACATTTCGAGAATGAAATGCTCTATTTATTCTAGTCATGGGGGCTGGGAGGAAGTGGGATACAGGGAAACGGATTCAACAGAAGGGATGGTGTGGGAAGGCACAACACAGATAAGCGGCACACATTACTGTGGCTCATTACTGAAACAGGTTTTCAAAACCTTCTGGAGACACAGCTCCTTGCTGGGCTCTTTTTATTGCCCTGGTATCTGGCTGCTCAGAATTAGCTGTCAGCCTATCTGCTCCACCGCTGCGGAAACTTCTCTCCCTTTGTCTCACAGATATTGTGGAGCACACAGCAGGCAGCGATACCAATCAGGATATTGCTTTCACTGAGATCTAACGTAGTAAGCAAACTGCGCCAGCAACCAATTAAACACCCAAAGGCACATTCCACCATCATTCTGCACTTGTGCAGCCTATTGTTGAACTGCTCCTTACTGCTGTCCAGGTGGCCGGGTATGGCTTCATGAGGCTGGGTTTCCCAGGATCTCTACTGGCATTTCAACATAGTTAGTTAGTGGTTATTTTGCCATCTGGAAAAAGGTTCCTGATTGCAGCTTTCTGAACAGACCTGCGTTCCTAAAGATGCTTGCATCATGTACCTTTCCTGATCATCCCTGTTGGTGTTGGTGAAACGCCTCCTGTGATCCACCAGCGCCTGCAATACCATTGAAAAGTATCCCTTATGGTTTATGTACTCCTTGGCTAGGTGGTCTGGTGCCAAGATAGGAATATGCGTACCATCTATTGCCCCACTGCAGCTAGGGAACCCCATCATGGCAAAATCATCCACTATGTCCTGCACATTTCTGAGTCACAATCCTTCTTAGCAGAAGTCAATTAAGGGCCCTGCACACTTGGATCACAACAGCTCCCATGGTGGATTTACCAACTTGGAATTGATTTCCCCACTGACTGGTAGCAGTCTGGCACTGTTTGCCACTCGCTTCTCCATTGTCAGAGCAGCTCTCATTTTAGTGTGGCTGTGCTTCAAGGCTGGGGAAAGCTCTGCACAAAGTTCCTAGAAAGTGGCCTTCCACATTCAAAAGTTTTGCCGTCACTGCTTGTTGTCCCATAGCTACATAATGATGCAATCCCACCAGTCAGTGCATATTTCCTGGGACCAGAAATAGCACTCCACCATGTTCAGCTGCTGCGCAACTGCCAGGAGCAACCGGGAATTGTTTTGTATTATGGCTTGCAGCAGGGCTGCTAGAAGGATATCTCAGTGTTCTGTGCGGCAGGTCCTGTCTCGGCTCTGGAAATACTGCAGGATAAGGCACCAGGTGTTTTGTAATGATCACAACAAGAGTGCATGGCTCTGCAGAGTCCATGCTTCTTGGACTATGGCTAAGGCTAAGATTTAGTCACAGGTATTTTTGGTAAAAGTCATGGACAGGTCATGGTCAATAAATACAAATTCACGTCCTGTTACCTGTCCATGACTTTTACCAAAAATACCCCTGACTAAATCTCTACTTCTGGGCCCCACTGCTTTGGAGGGCTGCTGCTCCCGGGGGGCCTGCTCTGATGCCAGGGGTTGACTGCCCCTGGCTGCTGCTTCCCGGGGACTGCTTTCCAGACAGCCTCCAGGTGCCTCTGAGGCCACTGCTGCTCAGGCGGTCCCTGTAGCGCCCCAGGACCTCTGCTCAGGTGCTTCCCGGAGCCAGCTGCACTGGCCACTGCTTGGGCGGTCCCCGGAGCAAGCTGCTTGGGGCCACCTGAGCAGTGGCCGATGCGGCTGGTCCCACGGACTGCCCAAGCAGCTGGCTCTGGGTCGCTCCAGCAGCGGCTGGTGGATCTGGCTGTGGGGCACCCTGGAGTCAGCCACAGCAGCTGCTGTGGAAGTCAGAGAGAATCGCAGCCTTAATTATGAATGCATAGCAGGGTTTATGGGCCTGCTGTATGTGTGCTAACAAATCAGAGAAAAGTGCTAGAAATTAGAGTGGGGAACACACCGAACATTTCATATTCACATGCTGTAGACACTCATAGTCACCTTGTGTGTAAATGTGGAGCTATATAGACTGTAATTCACTTGGAATTCTTGCAGTTAATTAATCTGGAAAATGTAATTCCATCTTGATCTAGAGAGAAAGGCAGGTTCATTCATTCTTTCTGTGGGCTTTCCCAAAACTGGTTTGATTCCAAAATGTTTCTTTCACTTTAGAACTGATTGTTGTAAGGCTACTTTATCCAGTAACTTCTGCTCAGGTCTCTCATCCCATAAGATTCTCTGCCAGAAGGTGAATGTCTTTCAAATAAAAAATAGTGCTTATAGTACAGGGTAAGATTCACTGTTACTGGTCATATAGAACTTAAGCAATATGGAAAGGTGACTTCGAGAATCTTAGTACTGAAGGCTAAAGGCAGAATTTGGTTCTCTGCGTTTTTCAGAATCACACAGGCTTCAGTTTGTGGTACTGAAAGCCAGTATGTAGAAATAGCAGGAAAATGACCTTTTGACTAAGACTCACAGTCTAAAGTTTACAAAACACAATCTTGTTTTGTCTTTTTTATCATTAACCAAAATCAGCTGTTAGCAGGAAAAAGTGCATAGCCCTGGCCACGTTCTTGCATGTCCAGTTCCTCTTGGTAGAAAACTGCACCAGTAAATACTCCACAGCTTTTCTATCTTTAAAAACTAGGCAGGAAATCCAGGATTTTGCGAGAGGTGCCCTTCCCCCCCACCCCCCATTCGTCCTCAGAACAAGGATGGCATGGGCAGTGGCAGGGCAAGCTTTCCCACACAATCTCCACTCTGCCAGGGTGAGACATTGGGTGAAATCCTGAGCCCATTGAAGCCAGTGGCTCACCCACTTCATCTCTTGTACTGCCTCAGACCTTTTTTCTTTCTTTTGGGTCTGTCAAAAGAGATACTAATTTTAATGGTGATATTTTTTTTCACTCAGACACTTGCTCATTAAGGGATAAGCTGTGAAACAGCCATCAGGTGAAAAATAAAGGTGAAAGGTCTTGTATTCCATGCCTATCCCCAACCAGTCACTGTTGATCAGCACTAACATCAAAGTAAAGTAAAAGGTTGATTCCTGTTATCTGGAAACCTCTGGAGTACCTGGTCTAATTTCAGTGTGAGAACTCTGTCGGGGCTGCCTGAGATGCCTCTGAAACTTTGTGACAGAAAGTCAAACTAAATGAAGCCATAGAAATGTATTAGACTTTGGTAGCTGAATTCCACTGCTGCTTAATTATACATGCATTACGGGGTGGTGTGTGTGTTGTATAAGTATAAATCACTGGGTTCATAGTGACCTTTCACCCTACCAATGGGTGCGTAGTTTCATGTAAATCTCCCTCATGCAATAAAAGGGGAACATGTTCTAAGAGTAAGTCCAGACTACCTGCTGGATCGGAGGGTACCGATCGCTCTATCGGGATCAATATATTGCGTCTCATCTAGACGTGATATATCGATCTATCGGGGATCAATATATCACGTCTCGTCTAGAATATAAGTTGAACTTATAGTGCCATGTGATAAAGCCTCTGTCCCAAATCTGGACCTTAGCGTCCAAAATCTGAGGGCTTAGCATGAAACTCCCCCAAGCTTATTACCAGCTTGGATCTTATCTCACTGCCACCATCCAAAGTTTTTCCAGGGTTTTGGCCCCCTCTGGGTTCCCCAAACCTTTCCTTGGGGGACCCCCTCTCTGGTCTCCCCAAACTTCCCCTGGAGAGACCCCCAAGACCCAGAAGTCTGAGTCTTACCGGCAAGGGAAATACCTCCCTTCCCTTCCCCCTCCCTTTCTGGGCAACCTGAGGGAGTTGATGTAATCTCTTTACATCACAATACCAAGAAAACCTGTCTCCGACTTCCACAAAGAGACAAACCTTAAGCACAAGGGAACAGAGCTGATCCTTTCTCTCTTTCCCCGTAGCTTTTTCCCGCCCTGGGACAATAGGAGAATTCAACACAGAAAGTAATGTTTCCCCTCCCCCCTGTCTTCCCTTGAGAGAGACAGTATACCTGGTACAGAAATTTCTATCCCCTTGCCTAACTAGGAAAAGAAATTCAACCAGTTCCAAAAAGAAAAACTTTATATAAAAAGAAAGAAATTACATAGACTATAAACTAAACACTGCATTAAGAGATCAATACAGGGATATTGCTTATAAGAAAATATGAATAAACAGTCTGATTCAAAAAAATAGCCAATTTAAACCAGTCCAGCAATTACACACATGTAACTACAACTTACAATATCAACCTGTTGCTTTCCTTTTGTACTCACACTTGGTAACAGAAGAGTAGAAAGAAGCTTGGAGGTAGGAAAAAAAGATGTTCTCACCATAGCCGGGAGAAACAAAAGACACAGAGTCCCCAATTCCCTCCCTGACTTTTAAAAATCCAGTTTTCTTATTGGTCCTCTGGTCAGGTGTTTGGTTCCCTTTGTTCACCCTTTTCAGGTAAAAGAAACATTAACCCTTACCCATCTATTTATGACATGCCATCTGGGAGTGAGATGGGAAACTGCTTGCCTAGGTGTTTTAATAAATACCAATGGGAATTTCCTCTATGTAAATCCTCCTGCAGTGATCAGAAAGCAGACCCACTGTGTGAACTGAATACAAGTAGAACCTTGTTAGTCAACCCTGGGAATTGTTTTTCCACTTCTGTACCACAAGAGGGAAACCTATACCTAAGGACTTAACCACAGTGCCTGTGCATTTCAGGACACCAAAGTAAAGATGACTTAGTTAATACTACTACAGAGCTTTGAAGATGTAAAATTATTGTATTTGGCTTCTTAGCTTATTTATTTCTTCCAGTTGCAGAACTGAAACCTCAAGAAATCATCCCCATAGAACACTTTGCAACAATCAAATTGTATTAAAAATTATGACTTTTTTCCTTTTCTTTTTTTGCTTCAGTAGCAGGTAGGCTGGACTGTAATGAAGTGTGGCTTCATAAATTGCTCAATTAATGCTTGTTAAATGTTTAGAGATACTTGGACTAAAGACTCCACAGAAGCACAAAGTATTACTAAAAAACATTGTTGATTATTTTTAACCAACATGTTAACTTCCCAGAATTCAGAAGGATGACATTGAATGCATTTTAAGAAACTTGGCATCTCACCAGCCCGGATGACGTTTTCTTGGGATTTCAAATAATTTGGCTGTCATACTCTTCTGCCAGAGTTAATCATGTTTCACTATTCACAGCTTTATACAAATGTAGCTTTTTCTAAAATAATAGCATTTTATAAATGCTTACCTGGGATAAACTCTGTTCCTAGTTGGACTGTGGTCAATCTGGAGTAACTCCATAGAAACCATTGCAGTTATTCTGGATTTTTCCCAAGTGGATTTTGGCCCGTTTTGCCCAGCAGGTAACTGCAATGTTTATTAGAGGAAAGCCATTCAATTAAGCACTATAGAATACTGGCAATGGCTGTCATTGCCAGTAATATAAGGAAACTGTAGGTAACTGAGATCTTCTGATTGCCATTTTAAGAGTGACCTTTAAGTTGCTGGTCTCCACAAAATACCTTCAGCTGTGTACAGCCATGCTTCCTGAACACTTACCTTCTCGGTATTCACTTCCCAATGAGGGCTCTCTGACAGTGGGAGTCACAACTGGCAGACCTGGCAGAACTTTATGAATCTGCTTGTCTGTTTAAAACGATTCCAGCTCTGCATTGGTTTAGAAAGCAGAGCCCGGCAACAAATCAATGCTTTTGACTGAAGGGCTGACCTCCTAAACAGCCTCTCTTGCTACCCCCATCCTAACAGATAATTGGACAGAATTAACACTGCTGTGGTCTAGTCTGTGATAATACAAGAACTGCACAGAACTACTGCTGTCACAATCAGAAGACTGTACTGCAGGCAAATTTCTTTTTTTCTTTCCATTTTCCTGAGGGATTGCAGTGTGGAATTATATGTATTCTTTCTGACAGTGATCTTGCAGAACAAGTGCAAGAAAACTTCTTCAGTTACCGAAACCACATTCAGCACAAGGTTCAAGGAGCTATTTTTGGGCACTTGACTGCTTCACAGAACTTCTAACTAGTAGATGTGCCATTGCTGGTGTCAAGATTTCTTTTATTTTCACCATAATTTATTTTAAATGTATTTATATGAAAAAGAAACATGGAAGACCGTCCTCTGCTTATATTGACTGTGCCAACAGTAGCTTACTATGACCAGAAACCGGGAACCAGTGGATTACAGAAGAAAATCTATTGTTTTGAGACCAAGACAAACTACCTGCAGAATTATGTCCAGAGTATATTTTTTTCCATAGATCTAAGAGATCGACAAGGATCTACTATGGTAGTTGGAGGAGATGGGAGATATTTTAATAAATTGGCAATAGAATTGATAGTTCAAATGGCAGCTGCCAATGGGGTTGGTATATTATAAATATTACTAAATTTCTAGTACTGTAGCTGATCTAAGCAGAAGTATAAAGTCATAGTAATTAAGAGGTGTTCTAAGTTTTAATTAACTAATTTCCCATTGCCTTTTAAATGACTGGTATTGGTTAACTGAGAATTATGGATCATCGTGAAGTGTTTAATGGAAAATTATCCTTAGTGATATTGAAATTACCCAATTAAATCTTTTCAAAGCAGTGTTGCCATTTAGCTTTGAAGAGAAGTGAAAATACATTTGCAATAGAGTAGAAACATGTAGAAATACCAGTGTGAAAATAAATATTGTTAGTTTCTCATTAATGCTCATTTTGTTGATTTGCATCAAGTTATTGGCATTTGTGCATTTCGTAACTATCTTCATCAGCTCACAATGCCATTGTTAGTAAGTAACTGATTGGTAGAGAGATGGGCTCTTTGTGCTCAGTGACAACTCTGCTTTGCTCTGCAAGAACAGTTTCATTATGGTCTGAGCTGCTCAACAAATGCAAAGGCAAAACACGATGTTTGCGGTTTCTCAATAGATATAAATAGCTATGTCATGAATGTCACCAGAGCATTTGAAAATAAGGATATCACGTGTTTTAGCAATACAGCTGCACCCCTTTATAGTGAACTCCAGCTGTGGTGACATTCCACATGTTGGCGTTAGGACTTTTGTTCTAACATCTTTTAGTGCAGTGCAGCTCGCTTCAGTTTTTAATGGATTTCTGGATATGAGGTTTTTCTGTGAAAAAGGCAAAGATTCCATTGAAGATGTTATTTTATTTTTAAGGCAGAGAGAAAATACTACTAGCTGCCTCTGCTATTAAAATAGCTCATGGGGAATTTATGTGACCAAACCACGGATCTGGTAGCATTATAGTTCATACCAAACAGGTAGAGAGAGTTCAGCCTCCCCCCCACCCCTACCCACAATCTCTTGATCAACAAAATAATTTGGGGTGTGTGTGTAAAAATTAGAAATAGCAGTCCACCTCGTCTGCCATTGTAAATCGGTGTAGCTCCATTGAAGTCGATACATGATCCAAACAGAAGATCTGTAGGATGCAAATTTACATCAGGTAATGATCAGGACCACTGTTTGGACCATAAATATTGTGTCAACTGCCTTTGATTTCCAGTTTCTTTGTAGTTCATTCACTATTTTAATAAGAAATGCTAAGTCTCAAAAAGCATAAAGCTGGTATCAGCTTGTCCCCCGTCAAGATGAAGCAATACCCATTTACAGTAGCTGAGGATCTGGAGCTGTATTTATTTCCAGTAAAATAGCCCACACATGTCTTCTGTAAATTTGACTTTATTGCAGTTTTTATATTCTGTCCTTTCTGTCACTAATTAGCAATGCTGCTTGGTTTATTTATCAACTTCATGCTAACCCCAGTGCATAGAATATAAAGTATAATTTTGAGAATATTTTCAAGTGTAAAATTATTATAACGCACGCATATCTCATTTTAAAAGTGAAAAAGGCAGTTCCATCGGTATGTGATGTAGGTGGATACTGTCACCTCTATGAATGTGTGATCAGAAGGATTTCCAAATAAGACCCCCACACTTGGTGTCCCAGTAGTCTAATTTATATTGCATACTTTAAATCTAATTTATTTAATTAAAGGAAATGACTAAGCTAATAGTCCACTAACCCTGGCGTGTATAAATAAAGACATCTGTATTTAGAGGTTGTAATTATGGCATGGTGTAAAGGATTGGTGAGTCTGGATGTAGTGTTCTGTATAGTTCACCCCCCTTCCTGTTGGATAGATGTACTGAATATGGGGATGGTGGTGCAGACAGCCACCTGCTTGACTGAGAGAAAACGTCCTTGCTATTTCAGAGCCGTTGAGAGCATCCACCTGTATTATCAGTGAAGAGGAGAATAAGAGCTGGATTCTAGCATTTATCTAATTTTTTTTATTATAAAGGACTTGCATCCTATAGGTTTTTCTGTATAACGAGGGGTTTGTGTGTGTGTGTGTGTTGGGGGTGTTACATGGTATTCCTTTAAAATATGGTGACCCAACACTGGCCTCTCAACAAGCTTAACTGGTGTATTTGAAATTCAGATCTGAGCATTGTGGGAAGGGGATTCCTATGTTATGTATGATATATTTCCCTTGTAACAAGAAACTCAGTAAGTTAAAGCTTTAGCTGCAACTTCTTCCACAAAGAAACAACCTTCACGTTGGGGAGTGCACAGAAACTGCTTGGTTATTAAGTAGGGAATGGATGATATTTTGGCATTGGACCAAAATCAGAGGTGAATCTAGATGGTGTTCCTTTTCTCCACCCTCTCCTTTCTGATCTGTACATTCCACAAATATAGATTCTCTAGACTTACTTCAGCTCATATACATTTATCAATATGTAGCTTATACTCTCCCTTACACATTGCTTCCAAATTTGACCTGCTGGGTTTAAGAATCTAAGGGTATGTCTATACTGAAATAAAAAACTCGATGCTGACTCATGTCAGCTGACTTGGGCTCATGAGGCTCAGGTTGCAGGCTATAAAGTTGCAGTGTAGACATCCAGGCTCAGGCCAGTGCCTGGGCTTTCGAACCGTGCAAGGGGAGAGGCGGGCGGTTCTAGAGTCCAGGCTCCAGCCTAAGCCTGGATGCCTGCACTGCAGTTTTATAGCCCCGCAGCCCAAGCCCAGCGAGCCCAAGCCAGCTGATATGGACCAGCTGCGGGTGTTTTATTGCAGAGTACACATACCCAAGGGCTTGCTAACAGCGGTGCGTATTGCTATTCACACTCCCGTAGTCCGACCTGCAGGGCAGAGTGCTGCACTGTAACTCCCTCATGTGAACGTGGTGGGAGCAAACTAAGGTCCGGTTTTCACTACGGGGATATTGCTGCTGCTGCTGCTGCTGCAGTCAATGCAGCAGGGATTGATTTAGCGGGTCTAGTGAAGACCTGCTAAATTGATGACTAAATGCTCTCTGGTCGACCCCGGTACTCCATCTCTCCAAGAAGAGTAAGGTGAGTCAACCGGAGAGCGTCTCCTGTCAGCGCAGAACAGTGAAGACACCGAGGTAAGTCGACTTAAGCCATGTCAACTCCAGCTACGTTATTCACACAGCTGGAGTAGCGTAACTTAAGTCAATTTACCCCTATAGTGAAGACAAGTCCTGAAAGTAGGCTTGGAAAGATTAGGTTTTTATTGGTAAATGTCAGTAAATGTTGATTTCACTGTACACACACAAACAGATAAAAAATGTTCCCATTTATGATAGGCAAATAAGAAAAACGTGGCTTGAGAACTTATTAGAGTTTGACTGAAGGATATCGACTTTATATTTTGACATTGACAATTTGTGTGTTTAATAGTTATAAAAATGTAACTGTTTGAATCTCAACAACTATTGTCATTAAATAATTGCTTGACTCCCCCTCATAATTTCCTTCCACTATGAAAATTTGTCTATAAAAATAGAAAAAATGCTTTAAAAATGAACATTAATATCATCTGTCAAAATTATATAAATAATTCTGCCAAGTCTAAAATTTACACACAACTGTGTGAGAATTCTATAAATATCTGCATCTGTAAAGTTGCCATTTCTAACTTTCATGCTCTAGTAGTCTTTAAAATTGTGAATTTTTTTGATAGTTTGTTTTAAATCTTTGTTTTAGATTGGCCGTTTAGTGATTGGACAGAATGGAATTCTCTCCACCCCAGCTGTCTCCTGTATTATTAGAAAAATCAAAGCCATTGGTGGCATTATTTTGACAGCCAGTCACAACCCTGGTGGCCCAAATGGAGACTTCGGCATTAAATTCAATATTTCCAATGGAGGTAAAGTTTCCCCTGGTGGCCAACATTTCTTACATCAGTCAATATACCTTCAGTACTGTCAGCAGTATATTTCACTAAACAAAACAAGTGTTCTACTTCCCTTGTAAAATATTACTGTTCCCAAGAGAAACATTCTCATCCCTTGTCTTCTGATGTACCTATGGAATGCATACTTACAGCACACACTAAAAACTTTCCTTCCTTTTTCACTTGTAGGTCCTGCTCCTGAAGGAATTACTGATAAAATTTTCCAAATTAGCAAGACTATTGAAGAGTATGCTATCTGCCCAGATCTGAAGGTGGACCTTGGTACCATTGGAAAGCAGCAATTTGACTTGGAGAACAAGTTTAAACCATTTACAGGCAAGTGACACATTTATCCTTGTATAAATGTAATTTTTACTTTCATGGGGCAATTACATAGTATGGTAGTGCCTTCGTTTGTCAAGGTTATTTAATAGATTTTAAGGCCAAAAGGGATATGGTCCGCTAGTCTGGCCTCCTGCATAACACAGACAACAGAATTTTACCCAGTGATTCCTGCATTGAGCACAACTTGTGGATGAACCAGAGCATGGGTTAAATTTCCAGTAGCATCTGAATGCATTAGGGCCCTAAGTCCCGCTTTCAAAAGTGACATAGGCATTTAGGAGATTACATCCCATTGACTTCCTGTGAAAATTAGGTTCCCAAGGGCCAGATTTTCAGAGGTATTTAGGTGCCAAGTGACATTGTCAGACACACCTAGGTGCCTAAATACTGTTGAAAATCTGACCTAAGTGCCTATCACTTTGAAAATGGGACTTCTGAAAATTTACTCCCATACTTTTTTTACATAGGCATCTAATCTTGATATAAAGACTCCGAGTAACAGAGAATGCACCATATCCAATCGCTGCAATTTAAAATGTCTTATCATAGAATCATAGAATATCAGGGTTGGAAGAGACCTCAGGAGGTCATCTAGTCCAGCCTCGTACTCAAAGCAGGACCAACCCCAACTAACTCATCCCAGCCAGAGCTTTGTCAAGCCGGTCCTTAAAAATCTTCAAGGATGGAGATTCCACCACCTCTCTAGGTAACCCATTCCAATGCTTCACCACCCTCCTAATGAAATAATTTTTCCTAATATCCAACCTAGACCTCCCCCACTGCAACTTGAGACCATTTCTCCTTGTTTTGTCATCTGCCACCACTGAGAACAGCCGAGCTCCATCCTCTTTGGAACCCCCCTTCAAGTAGCTGAAGGCTGCTGTCAAATCCCTCTCACTCATCTCTTCTGCAGACTGGATAAGCCCAGTTCCTTCAGCCTCTCCTCATAAGTCATGTGCCTCAGCTCCCTAATCATTTTCGTTGCCCTCTACTGGACTCTCTCCAATTTGTCCACATCATTTCTGTAGTAGGAGGCCCAAAACTGCATGCAGTACTCCAGATGTGGCCTCACCAGTGCCGAATAGAGGGGAATAATCATTTCCCTTGATCTGCTGGCAGTGTTCCTACTAATGCAGCCCAACATGCCATTGGCCTTCTTGGCGACAAGGGCACACTGTTGACTCATATTCTGCTTCTTATCTTCTGTAATCCCCAAGTCCTTTTCTGCAGAACTGCTGCTTAGCCAGTCGGTCTCCAGCCTCTAGCAGTGGATGAGATTCTTCTATCCTAAGTGCAGGACTCTGCACTTGTCCTTGTTGAACCTCACCAGATTTCTTTTGGCCCAATCCTCCAATTTGTCTAGGTCACTCTGGACCCTATTTCTACCCTCCAGCATATCTGCCTCTCCCCCTAGCTTAGTGTCATCCATGAACTTGCTGAGGGTGAAATCCATTCCATCATCCCAGATCATTAATGAAGATGTTGAATAAAACCGGCCCAAGGACCAACCCCTGGGGAACTCTGCTTGTCAACTAGACATCGAGCTGTTGATCACTACCCGTTGAGCCTGATGATCTAGCCAACTTTCTATCCACCTTATAGTCCATTCATCCAATCCATACTTCTTTAAGTTGCTGGCAAGAATACTGTGGGAAAACATATCGAAAGCTTTGCTAAAGTCAAGGTATATCATGTTCACCGCTTTCCCCCATATCCGCGCAGCCATTTATCTCATCATAGAAACCAGTCAGGTTGGTCAGGCATGACTTGCCCTTGGTGAATCCATGTTGACTGTTCCTGATCACCTTCCTCTCCTCTAAGTGTTTCAAAATGGATTCCTTGAGGACCTGCTCCATGATTTTTCCAGGGACTGAGGTGAGGCTGACCAGTTTGTAGTTCCCCAGATTCTCCTTCTTCCCCGTTTTAAAGATGTACAATATATTTGCCTTTTTCCAATCATCCGGGACCTCCCGCAGTCTCCACGAGTTTTCAAAGACAATGGCCAATGGCTCTGCAATCACATCTGCCAACTCCTTTAGCACCCTCGGATGCAGTGCATCTAGCTCCATGGACTTGTGCTCATCCAGCTTTTCTAAATAGTCCTGAACCTGTTCTTTCAGCACTGAGGGCTGCTCCCCTACTCCCCATGCTGTGCTACCCAGTGCAGCAGTCTAGAAGCTGCCCTTGTCTGTGAAGACCGAGGCACTTCAGCATTTTCCACATCCTCAGTCACTGGGTTGCCTCCCCCATTCAGTAAGGGTGCCACACATTTCCTGACCTTGTTGCTAACATACCTGTGGAAACCCTTATTTCCAGTTTGAACTTTTCTGACTTCTATTTAGTCAGTCTTGTGGCTTTGTATGCTAGCTTAAAGCATTCGCTAGTGTCTGATATCTTCTCCCTGTATAGGTATTTATAGAACCATATTGAATCACTTCTTTGTCCTCCAACAGGCACTCTTTTCATGTATTGCATGTGGTTCATAACAAAAAATGTTCACTTTAATTTAAATGAGACTGTTGGGCCCTGCTAAAACTAATATGAATGTTATAATTCCATTTGTGCTACAGTATAATGATACCCTTTGAAAATACGTTAGCAAAACTTAGGCAATTTTGCACTTACATTTCCCCCCCACACACACAAAAAAATTCTAAAATGTTTTCAGATGTTTTTTAAAATTGAGTTGATTTTTATCTGCATTTGCATTAAAAAAATCTGTCATGATGCAGGTTTTCTGTAAAATTAGACCATTTTTGCAAACTTACAATGAAATGTTAATTTTTTTCAGATTTAGTTGCACATATTTCACACTGTGTGCGCATGTTAAAAAAAAAGGAACAATTTGAATATTTTTATAACAAGGAACCTGGTAAAATTCTTAGTTCCTTCAACCCCCAGTGTTAGCACACTGGGACTTTGCATTAATACATTTTCTACCACATTGCCTTTATGTGGACTAAATTCCATTCTCAGTTTCAAAGGTACAAATGAGAGTTAGGTGTCTGATTCCCACTGATTTTTAGTGGAAATTGTAGTCTAACACTGGTAAATGCTTTTGAAAGTTCCACTCTCATTGTAACTGAGAGCCAAATTTAACCCTCTGGAATGAAGAACAGAGAGATTAAGTTGTACTGGGAGCTACTTTTATCTTCAGGTTTCTGGCTGTGTTGATTAGGCTGGAAACCAACAGGGAATGGCAGTATGTAGTAATATTGAAAATCTTCTAGAAAGTAGAACTGTAAAGTGAGCTGTTACCTCAGATGATTTTCTCCATTGCCATTATTAGGAATTGATACTATGGGATGTTCAAAGAACTTCTTATTTTTAATGGCAGGCCTTTGTGCTAAGGAATGTCATCGTTGTCATAAGTAGCAAAGTTACCATTTTGAATAGGATTTTAGTCTATCTGATCAGTCTGGTCATTGCTAGTCTCTCAGTGTATTGAGTTGTTTGTATTTTTTTGGCTCTGCAGTTGAAATTGTGGACTCAGTGGAAGCTTATGCGAACATGTTGAGGAACATCTTTGATTTCAGTGCGCTAAAAGAACTACTTTCAGGACAAAATCACCTAAAGATTCGTATAGATGCTATGCACGGAGGTATGAAATAATTACTGTCTCCTCATTTTTTTTAGCTATTTCTTGAAGGGAGAAACTTTCATTTAAGAACTAGCTCACTCTTTTTTTTGGCTGTCTTTTATTTTCCTCTGTTTGAGAAGTGCATTGCGCCGTCTTTAGTCACCATGAATCCTCATTTGTTCCAGCAAAGCTTTTGGGAAAATTTTTCAAAAGCGCCTGAGTGACTTAGGATCCTGAATGTAATGGACTTTCCTTCTCCCTGCCCCAACCTTCCACATGGTAATTTTCAGTATTTTATTTGTAATGGTGGCAAAAGGGGAATAGGTAGCTTTAGAGGGGTCTTATAAACTGAGCCACTTACCGCACCAAGTGGAAGACTCACTTCTTGCCTTCTCTAACATGAACATAGAGCAACATGTGCATTTAAAAACAAAACCCTACACTACACAAACAAGTCTTCTTCTGGGGAGGGGATGAGAATGAACCACACATGACAGATGCTAGTCACATTGCTTAATACCCCACTGAAAGCTACTCAGATACCACAGTGATGAAGTCAGTATGAGAACCTGTGTAATACATACATATTATTGTAGGTATGTCATTGGGGGGAGGGAAATCTTATTTAATGAGCTTGTGTTTTTGCATTTCTCCCTTTCATTTGGCATACTGGATGGAAGAGTTGGAGACAAGAATTGAACATCCAGCTGGTCAATGCTGTGGCTAACTGATGTCCTCAGAACCCTGGGACAAAAACATATTGCGTAGAATATGGAGTACCGCATTTGTCGTGCCTCCTAGCAGTCTAGAGCTGTATTTGGGAGGGAGGTTGTTGGTTTTTCTCCTTCTGCTCTAGAGAGATGAGCCAAATTCCAGGGAGATGGAAACATTTGTGTAAATTACACCTCTGTGTAAGGAGGGAGGCAAGTTCTACTCTGAGGAGAAGGATGGGCAAGTGGCAGCAGGGGAAACGACCAAGAGGAGAGTATGATGAGGTGAAAGATAAAGAAGGGGCTTTGCTTCACCTATGCAGAACTTGCCCCTTTTTGAGGTGAAATTTATGCCATCACTTACATCACTACTGAATTTGGCCCCTTCTCACTCATGCTGCCTCCCTGATGTCAATGGAGTCACTATGGTCTAATGGCAAAATTTGGCCCATAGTATAGAGAACAAATTTTAACTTTCTACTGTTTTAATACAGTGTATTGAAAGCAGCAAAAGCCAATTGGGGTCCTCAGGCCTGTCAAAACTGCAGAATCAGCTACATAGTTGCTGGACCAATCTCAGTTGCTGATGAATTGACAGCTGACAGCTGCTGCTTTAAAGAGAGTGTCATGATATTAGACACGGACAGACTTCAAAAGAATCTTGCTAGTAATCTTATGGTAAATAGAATACGTCCCCTAATAGCAAGGTTTCTTCCGAACTGCACTGAAAAAATTTTAAGTCAGGGATGTCAGACGTGTCGAATCTTTTAGGTTTACTTTTTCTAACTTTTCTCTCTGATTTGAGTATTTAACATAATAAAAATACCGTGATCTCAAGAAATGAGTGAGGGGGAACTTTATAGCGGCTAGCGGAAATGCTGCACTGCTCAGGTGTGTCGCTCTCATTAAAACATTATTTTCTTAAGAGTGAAACAAGGGTGTAGCCCAATCCTGCAACCAGATCCATTCAAGAAGAATTTTAAATCCAGGTAAAGTCCCCACTGAAGTCAATTGGGATCCACAAAGTGTCTGTCCATCTTGATCTGATTGCAGGTTTGGAGCCTTAGGCTGTAACTATGTAGAGAGAAATATTTGCTTTAGAAGGCTTGTGTGCCTAGAGACTTTGTAGATAACCTGCCCACAATGTTGCTACAGTAAAGCTTATTCTGTGGGGCATTCTCAGCACCCTGTTTCCGTCTTCTTCATACCACAGTCATGCTAACTGAAATTCCGTGCTAACTTTTTTTTTTAAATTGCTTTGCTTATTGGTGTGTGAAACACAGACTATCATGCTATATTGTTAGATGTTCAGGGCAAGCCTTCCCATTTTCTCTCCTGTTCCATGGGCCATCTCAGTGACATATATAAATTGTGAGCTTTTGGAGAGCAGGAAACATCTTTTTGTTGTGTTTTTGTACAGCGTGTAGCACTGTGAGGTCCTGGTCCAGGACTTGGACATCCAGGAGCTACCGCAGTATCAATAACACACTGAGTAACTACGTGCTTGATCTTTAAAAGCAGCAAAGAGTCCTGTGGCACCTTATAGATTAACAGACGTATTGGAGCATGAGCTTTCGTGGGTGAATACATGCATCCAACATGCATCCGATGAAGTGGGTATTCACTCACGAAAGCTCATGCTCCAATACGTCTGTTAGTCTGTAAGGTGCCACAGGACTCAGCCTGGATCTGTAAAAGCAGCAAACATGGCTACCCCTCTGGTGCTTGATCTTGTCACTGTAGCCCCAATCCAGCAAAACATTTAAGCTCTTACTTAACATTAAGCACACGAGTAGTTTCACTGAACATTTTGGGACAACTTGTGTTTAAGTGTCAGGATCACAGTGCTCTTCATTCCAAAAACCCACATGCTCCCAGTATATTAAAACGGAACGATCTTATAGTAGACAAGCAGCCTCTGGCTGAATTGTAGTTCGAACGAAATGTGCAGCTGGTTGAAGTTTAATTTAAAAAATAAAATGTTTAATTGTTTCTCTTTTTTGCTCCGTTAGTTATGGGTCCCTATGTAAAGAAGATCCTGTGTGAGGAGCTTGGAGCTCCTGCAAATTCTGCTGTGAACTGTACACCTCTAGAGGACTTCGGTGGTCACCACCCAGACCCAAACTTAACCTATGCTGCTGACTTGGTCCAGTCTATGAAGACTGGAGAGTATGACTTTGGAGCTGCCTTTGATGGAGATGGGGTAAATGAGTGTGTGGCTGTTCTACAGAACCTCCCACCACCACCGCACTGTCTAGTTGTTCTTAACTACAAACACTAGGGCACAAGCCTTAAAAGGAAGTGCTTCAGTTGGAATAATGATTGATGAATTCATTGATGCACAGTCTGCACTGGATTTATCCTGGGCGTAAGCAGATAGAATTCCCATGGATGTCAAAGCTGAAGAGGTTGTTGCAGTCTAGTGATACTTGGCAAATGGTAGCTCATCCACATGTTATGCAAAGATGCCAAGACTAGACATTTAATAATGATGCTCCTGTGGGTGACTGGGATTTTTGTCTTTGATTTCAGTGGAAGCGGAATAGGACCAAATGGGTTACAGCAGCGCTGCACTGGTGCCCAATCAGATGCTCACACAGTACAATTGATAGGAGATGAGGGATTTCCCTCCCATTCTATAGTTATGTATGAAGAAAAATCGCTTGCTCTAGTTTGTCACTATGATAGTAGTTTGCAAAGTTCAGGTTATACTTAACAAGCTTTGAAGTTATTAATGATACAGTGCTGCTTAACTGATTCAAAACTCCACGCTAACTTTAATCCAGTAGAAAGTAACTCTGTGGTGCTGTATGGTTTTTATATGGTGTGCCTGAAAAAGAATGTTTACTCTGATATCTTTGTGCGCACAGTTGTAGCTAGAACTGATTTGTCCTCCTTTGTCATCTTCGTTAGGATCGGAACATGATTCTAGGGAAGCATGGGTTCTTCGTTAACCCTTCAGACTCTGTTGCTGTCATCGCTGCCAATATTTTCAGTATTCCTTACTTTCAGCACACCGGCGTTCGTGGCTTTGCGCGAAGCATGCCTACCAGTGGAGCAATTGATAGGTAGGACTTGCGGTATGGGGGTTGACAATTGCTTGTGTCAGTTTTAAACCTTCCGTGGTGGGTGAATTGTGCTCTTCCCCAGCAGTGACCATATTATAACATGCCTGAAACAATATCTTTAGTGGGAACAATGTTTAAAAGCCATTTTCATAAGATACTGTTTCAAAAGCTATTGAGAACTTGCAGTTGGGTTTTCTTCGGCTTAGACCCTGGTCCTGAGAGATGCTAAGTGCCATCAACACCCATTGAGGCCAAGAGGGACTGAGGACACTAACCACCAGATGGGGGGCTGGAACAATTTGTGTAGTGGGGGTGTTGAGAGCCATTGAACCAAACTGTAAACCAGTGATTCTCAAACTTTTATACTGGTGACCCCTTTCACAGAGCAAGCTTCTGAGTGTGACCCCCCCCCCATAAATTAAAAACACTCTTATATATATTTAACACCATTATAAATGCCAGATGTAAAATGGAGATAATGATACTGACCTCCTTTGTAAAGTGTTTTGAGATCCACTGATGAAAAGTTCTACATAGGAGCTAGGTATTTTTTTTCCTTCTTCTGCACTTCCCGATCAGTCCTCTCCCTCTCCCTCCCCAAGGTAACACAAGAATAAGGCAAGGGACGAATATACAAAGAATTAATATTTAAAAAAAATCAGACTGACTTGCCTTCACTGTTATGTTAAATGAGATGCTTGATAACAACAAATGTTACTGTTGCAGCATTTCACACGTGTGTGCTAACAGTCCAGCTGTGATATAACTTACCTTTCTTGTCTTTGAAGGGTGGCCAAAGCTACAAAGATCGCTTTGTTTGAAACTCCAACTGGCTGGAAGTTCTTTGGAAACTTAATGGATGCAAACAAACTGTCTCTGTGTGGAGAGGAAAGTTTTGGTACTGGTAAGTTTTTGTTCCTAATCTCATTAATGATGATGATATTCCTCTCATTTAAACACAGTTTAACTCTGTCTAGAATGGTGGGATTTATCTTTCATGTATAGAAGTTAATGTTTCCTAAATCATAAAAATAAAATTTGTTCACAAAAATTACTTGTGGAAAATATACACAACTGTAAAAGTTCCCTGGTAAGTTGAGTCAGGGAAAAGCTAGTTTTCCTTTCATGAAGGTCTATTCAGGAAGTTTAAGGGCCCCTTCACTAGCCGGTCATTGGGTCTATGGGGATTAAATGCAGTGCTAAATGTATTTTTTCAACTCTTGGTGGCCAGGAAAACCTTCTAAATGTTTTCATTTATGGGAAGAAATATGGTTTGGTGAATGCGGTTTTATTAGGGGAGGTTTCAGGTTGCTATTAAATCTCTGAGCTTAATGGGACCCTGGTTTTCCTGTTCTAAAAACAAGGTTTGATTTATAAAGGTTAAATTAACACTTGCCTTTGAACTGTCGAAGCAAGGTGAATTGAGATACAAAATGAATATCTTAGTAAATCTATTGGGGGTGGACACATGACTTAATACTGCAGTTTGCATAGAGAAATTAAAATGTATAGAACTCCCTTTGCATAAGATAATGTGCTACAAAGTGTGTGGTATTCCAAGAGGAGTTTCAGGGCTAACTACATAGGTTCTTCTGCATCCATCACATAACATCTGAGTCCTCCTCCTTGCTCTAGCAGGGTCTTCATTGGTATGCAGGAGTTCAGCATCTGATTCACATAAAAGATGTCTTGCCCTCTCTGGCCCTGATTCAGCAAAGCACTTAACCACAGGGCCGCCCGGGGGGGGGAAATGTGGCAATTTACCCCAAGCCCCGCAGGGGCCCCCACGAGAGTTTTTCGGGGCCCCTGGAGCAGGGTCCTTCACTCACTCCGGGGGCCCCAGAAAACTCTCGCGGGGCCCGGGACCCCGGAGCTTATTCCACTCCGAGTCTCGCAGAAGGACCCCTTCCCCTGAATTATTGCCGAAGCGGGACCCGCCGCCGAAGTGCTGGTCTTTGGCGGTAATTCGGCGGCGGTGGGTCCCCAGTGGGGGTCTTTGGGGCACTTTGGCAGCAGGTCCTGGAGCGGAAGGACTCCCCTGCCGCTGAATTACCACCGAAGCAGGGGCCCCTCCACTGCTGAAGACCCCAGGCCCCCTGAATCCTCTGGGCGGCCCTGTTTAACCATGTGCTTAGAGGTTTCGCTGAATAAGGATGGACTTAATCATCTGCTTAACGTTGAGCAGCACATGCTTGGGACTTGTCGTGGCAGCTGCCTGACTGAAGTGCCATCAGCATGTGATGTGAACGCATCACAGCTGTCTGGCCATGACTTCTTGGACAAGCTGCATCATGGACAAGCCTCTGGTTGAAGGATATTTGCTGCAGTTCTGGGCCAGTCTTCTCTGATGATAATGTTTTTGGAGGGCAAGTGCTATTCCTCTGGATGAGAGGGAGAAGGACAGTTTTGGAAAAATCAGGGCCTCTCTATAAACGGAGCAAAGAAATCTTGGTGATTATCATAAGGAAAAGTGTTTGAGTCATTGCCCTCGGTACCTATATGCAAATACCCTATTGTGTGGGTAGTGTATGAGAGAGCACCAGAATTGAAGTAAATGACTGTAGCTAGAAAGGGAAAGCACTGGATGGCCTAGGGAGTTGCTGCTAGGCAGTGGGATGGCTCCAAATCAGTGATTTTTAGGTGGTCCCGGATGAATAGTGTCCTAAAATCGTTACCATTAGATGCCCCATGTGAAATGGCTTGGTGGTTTCCGTCCAACCCAGGAAAGTGTGCGCCACACTATAACTGGCACCTTTTGAGAGCAGGCGAGAGAGTGAAAGGTTTATGATTTTATGACTCCCATGGCCATGAAGCCTCTCCTCCCTACGGATTGACATGCTGGCAAGGTTGATGCAGAAGGCAGGATCGCATGTGTTGCACTAACACTGCCTGTGTTGTATCTATCTGGATAAAAAGAGGATGCATGTCCAGGGTTGCCAATCTAGCACATAATTCACTTCAAAGAATTAAAGAGGAATGAAATCCTCTTTACTGTAAGTTACTTGGGTAGTATGGAGCTTGAGGGAGCATGTGGGTCATGTATAACTATGGCAATCATATAGTCCACCAAAATGGAAACAAACTTGTACCTTCTGAAATCAATCGGAATCTAAACACAACCTAAAAAATTCTATGTAATGCAAAATGACAGAATTTCAGACTTCTTACTTGAGCGCTTTATTCCAGGGATGATGAGTGAATACATTATATAGGACCTTTATTTGGATATGTACACCTGCTGGAAAAGGGTGCCTGTCTATATGCTCTAGGCCAGAGGTGGGCAAACTACGGCCCGCAGGCCACATCTGGCCTGTGGGACCCTCCTGCCTGGCCCCTGAGCTCCTGGCCCAGGAGGCTACCCCTTTGGCCCCTCCCATGCTGTTCTCCCTCCCCCGCAGCCTCAGATCACTCCATCGCTGGCACAATTCTCTGGGTGACAGGGCTGCGAGCTCCTGGAGCAGCATAGCTGCAGAGCCCGGCCTGACCTGGTGCTCCGTGCTGTGCAGTGGTGTGGCTGGCTCCATCCAGGCAGCACAGCTGCCTGTCCTAGTGCTCTGGGCGCTGCGACTGTAGCACCGCCAGCCACTGGTGCTCCAGGCAGTGCAGTAAGGGGGCAGGGAACGGGGGGGAGGAAGGGTTGGATAGAGGGCAGGGGAGTTCGGGATGTGTGTGGGCAGGGGTCGGGGCAGTCAGAGGGCAGGGAACAGGTGGGTTGAATGGGGGAGGGATCCCGGAGGGGTTATCAGGAAGGATGAGGGGGTTGGATGGAGCAGTGGGGGGCGGGCAGGGAGAAGGGGTAATTGGATGGAGTGGTGTCCTGGGAGCAGTCAGGAATGAGAGGAGGGTTTGGATGGGGTGACGGGGTAGTCAGGAAGGATGGGGGGGTTGGATGGGGCAGCAGGGGGCAGGCAGAGGTTCCAGGGGTGGTCAGGGAGAAGGGGGGTTGGATGGGGCAGGGGTCCCAGGGGGGCAGTCAGGAATGAGAGGAGGGTTGGATGAGCTGGCAGGGCGCAGTCAGGGGTGGGGGTTCCGGGGGCTGGCAGGGGACAGGGAACAGGGGGGTTGGATGGGGCAGGAGTCTTGGGGGAGCTGTCAGGGGACGAGAAGCAGGAGGGGTCGGATAGTGGGCCGGGCAGGGCCATGCCTGGCTGTTTGGGAAGGCACAGCCTCCGCTAACTGGCCCTCCATGCTATTTTGGAAACCTGATGCGGCCCTCAGGCCAAACAGTTTGCCCGCCCCTGCTCTATGTTCTCTTGTTTTGACTGTAAAATATCATCAGAATAATACCCCAGTGTAATACCCTAGCAATACAATTCAGTATAAGCCCTCAGTGGTAAAACAGCCAGCTTAAGGAGCTACCGGCCAGAGTTTTAAAGGTATTCAGGCACCTCATGGGATCCTTTTTTAGGTATTTAGGTGCACTAGGTACTTTGAAAATCCCGCTAGGCACCTAAATACCTTTTTTAAAAATCTGTCCCTAAATGTCTAGTTCATAGATTCCAAAGCCAGAAGGGACCAATGTGATCATCTAGTCTGACCTCCTGTATAACACATGCCATAGAACTTTCCCAAAATGGGTGTGTTTGGGGTGGGGAATGTAATTTGTCTTCATGTATTAAAACAATAGTTAAAAACAGATGAGCTCTGTAAATACTATAATCCAAAGGATGTAGTTCTTAAAATTCATCATATGTGTTGGTTTAAGTCTGTGTGGTTGGCAGCTTGATGGATGAGAGCTTTACCGCGAACTCTCAAGTGAAGGAAATTGTTCGGTTTGTTTCTGCTTTTGCATGTTGCAGGCTCTGATCATATCCGTGAAAAGGATGGGCTGTGGGCTGTCCTGGCGTGGCTGTCTATAATAGCTGTCCGCAAACAGAGCGTGGAGGACATCCTGAAAGATCACTGGCAGAAATATGGGCGGAACTTCTTCACGAGGTGAGGGACGAGCCAGGTGATGGCTCACCATGATGAAGCAGGACCCTTTGCGGGGAGCAGAATGTGCTCAGTCCCCAGCCCTGGGACAGAAGGGAGAGAATGCTAAGAAGGGGCAAGTGCCCTGACTGTTAAATACTGAAAACTTCTCCAAACCATATGAAGTGTGTCAGTTACACTGGCAGAACCTTGACCTCCACAACTGGGATGTCTTCTCTGTCCTTAACTCAGCTTTGTTATTTTAGGGCATTGCCAATGTCTCAGCAATTCAGTTTTACATGCCGTGAATATTAAAGCATCTCGGGGTAAATTTAAAATGCTAGACTATTAGTCTTAATTCTGCTTTCTGCCAAGTTTAAATTGAAGCCTGTATGTTGTTTCAACACCTTCTTTTAGGTATTGATTTTTACGCAGGATATTTATCTTCTATTAGACTAGCATCTGCATTGAGAGCACAAATGGCAAATTAATTTGTAAGCTCTTCAGTGATAGACCAGAACGGGGTGTGCAGCTCCTAGCACATCTTGTTCTCAGTGTGGGGACTCTGACAGTACTGAAATAGCAATAAACGGTATACCACAAGCCAGTGCTGTTCCATGTCTTACTTCTATAACTGCTAAATTCACCCACTCCAATGTATTCCTTTGTTACTGTTTGTGGGATTTGCTTAACCAGCTGTAAGACTCTCGGGTGCCTGGAACTAAAGAGACCATTTATAAGGGACTAAACCCAACTTTTAAATCAAACGAGATATTTTTAAAGTGGTGACTCCCAAAACATTGCAATATAAAGCCTCTCTAACTTTTCATTCTACCATGGCTGGTTCTAGATATGACTATGAGGAGGTAGACACAGGTGGAGCTAACAAAATGATGAAGGATCTAGAAACTGTGATGTTTGACCGTTCTTTTGTGGGAAAGCAGCTGTCAGCTGGTGATAAAGTTTACACTGTCGAGAAAGCCGATAACTTTGAATATAGCGATCCTGTGGATGGAAGCATCTCCAGAAACCAGGTGAGACTGGAAACTACTTTGTCAATAACTTGCAGTGCTAGATATTTTCAGTTGAATTTTCAGCAAGGTTATCCTTAGCTTTGTGCCAAAAGCTTTATCCCACTATTAAAAACCACCCCCCACTCCCAGTTACGTGTGTTTTATAACTATAGGCCAGATCCTGGCCTCTGATTGGTGCTGCCAAGGAGGGACTGAAAGAGGAGAGGCCTGGAAGACTGTTCTAACCTGACCTAGCTGACAAGGATCCCAACAACACTGTTAGGGCACCCATGGATCACCATGGTGCAGGGGTGGCCTGTTCTGGCCTCTGCCATTCCGCCAGCTCGATGGAAGATCGTGTGAGAGCTATGATGATGACTTTGCACTACCTAAGGATTTTTCTGTGCAGGGGAGATCCTTCAGGAGTTGAATTTGCTGGGTTTAGGGCTGCGTTGCACAGAAAGAGTGGCACAAACCAGGTGAAGCATGGCTCAGGCCCCTAATCTTTAGTTCTAGGTTAGTGATTCCAAAAGGCAAAGAAGTTTGTTTTATATCCTGTTACTCTGTTGCAAGGCTTTGTTGCCATCCTGCAGAACTCAGGCAGCACTGCAGCAGCAGTCAGAGAGCAGTGGTAGCTAAGGACTGAATTCCAGCATTTGAAAGTCAAGGAGCTATTTAATATATACAAGATGAGTTACTTAGTACTATGCAAGTTATTTAAATAAAATTGTTCTGTAGATGGGTCTGGTTTGCAGCATGGTGGGGAGAGGGGCATATTAACCGGAAAGGAATAATGGACAAAAGCACTAAGAATTGTTACTTTGCTTGTTGAATGTTTGAATTATTTTCTTTAAATGGAGTTTGCACAGATGTGCAGTGGTAGCATGACAGGCTGATATGCAGAGAATCAGAGTTGGTCTCTTGCTCCCAAGCCAGTAATAGGACTAGGGTCTTCATGATACTTTGGATTAAAAAACTGTCATAATCTAGGAAATGCTCAAGAGTGGCTCCGGAGGGACACATAGTCAGCCAGGAGTAAGAGGAACAAACAGGGTGCTATTTGCAACTTCTGTTGCCCTCTGATGAAGAATGACAGGTGAAATGACATGACAGGTTTGCTGGAAGGTACATCAGGTATTTGAAGAGGCATATAAACAAGTGTGTATTAATTTTGTTGTTCTCATTTGCACTTGGTAGGGTTTAAGGCTCATCTTCTCTGATGGTTCTCGCATCATCTTCAGGCTAAGTGGTACTGGCAGCGCTGGAGCGACTGTGCGACTATACGTTGATAGCTATGAGAAAGATGCTCCAAAAATATATGAAGATCCACAGGTAACAGTTGTATCCAGACTTTTGGTACCACCCTGTTCTGCCTTTTCTTAAAAGCTCCCTTCTTTGAGGGGGGGCATGGCTGAGAGAGCCACTATGAGCGTAAGTGCTGGAACTAGAGGTGCTGAGGGTACTGCCACACACCCTGGCTCGAATTGGTTTCCATCATATATAGGGTTTACAGTTTGGTTCAATGATTCTCAGCTCCTGCACTATACAAATTGTCCCATCCCTTCTGATTATGAGGTGACAACTATTTCAGAAGCAGGTGTTACAGTTCCTTAAATCTCTCTACTCTGTATGAAGCAAGTAGTTTATTATTCAGCATTCATCACAGTTTTCTCCACAATTGCATTTTATTTTGTCTACTTGTCTATGTGGTATGCAGCATGGTTGAGTATTTGGTTACAAGCTGGGGAAGACACTGCTTCAAAGCTGAACGATACTTTTGATTGGAGAATTGAATCCCCAAGGATCAGAAAAACATTTGGGAATTACATGTTTTAAAACAAATCCCCCCAAATCCATGGGGCGTGGAAGACTACGCAGCCCTGAGATAACAGAATCTGTTGTCATGTTCTGCACTAGATTTAATGTACCTTCTCCAAGGTTCCATTAAAAAAATGATGGTAATCTCTCTTGTGCACCTTTTTAACATCTCCCATCAATGTCTCTGAACTCTTTTAGACAACCTGTTAAGCCAGAAAAAAGGAAATAATGTGGTTATATTGAGGATGGGGTACTGTGGTTGAGTGAGTATCATTTGCCATTTGTGGAATATGGGAAAATCATTATTTCAGAACAGCATAGAACTGAGAAGTGTAGAAGTCACCAAAGTAACAATATTTGTTCACTTTGTGAAGTTCCATAGAATTACTACATCCGTCTTCCTTATCTGGGGCAGAATTCACCGTTCGTCTTGGTTGTATAGCAGCTACATTTCACGACGTTGAAATAATAGTACTCCAATCCGTTGCGAATGAGGGTTCAGAACTCTGTTTTAGGGACTCAGATCTAATGCTCAACAATCTGTTAGAAGAGATTGAGCACTAAAGGCTCAAGGGGTAACATGCCATTGGTCATGGTTTTGATCCGTCTTTCTCCTTTTTGGCAGGTCATGTTGGCTCCTCTCATTGGTATTGCACTGCAGCTTTCACAGCTCCATGAAAGAACTGGCCGCACCGGCCCCACAGTCATCACATGAAAACGGCTAGGACCTGATGCTAACTGCGTGCAGTGCTGAAACAGCTGGCTGTGCTGAATGAGTCAAACAAAATCATCCAGTCCTTTTTATCAAATTGGTCACTAAAAGCAACATTAACTCTATTTAAAAGTGTTATTTAAACTGATAAAAGGCTAGATGTTATTAATAAACCAGAATCACCAGTGTTTACACTGTGTATACTGACACATTGCCTCTTTGTCACATGGCACTACTGTAATTTGGGTATAGTCCTCACTTAGCATAGCCTTTTGGTTTAGCATATGTAATTTTTCTTTCTCTTGCTAAAACAAAAAGTTGTGAAGAGAACAGTGGTGATAATGGCCTCTTGAGGTCCTTGCCAGTCCTAGAGTCTATGAATCTATAAGTACCCTTTCTTGATTATACATAATTTCTTTTACATGTCGTGTCTCCGGGCTTGTCTACGTGGTTCCAGCAAAGCGCACTAGACAGGTTTGATTTGTAAAGCTCGCTAACATGGTACACCCTAGCTGCCCTATGTAGCTCCCCTACCCCCCCTCCAAAAAAAGATACCCAGTTTGTGTTAATATGTTCCTGTTTCCAACAGAGCGCACCAGAAGGGTTTACATGGGGCAGTTAGAGTGCAACAGGTTAATTGATCTTTACAAATGGCACCCTTCTGGCGTGCTTTGCCATGTCATGTAGACAGGTCCTCAGAAAGTGCAAGTACATGTATTGCTGTTTGGTGTCCCTCCCTCCACTCTCCATGCCCCGCCTGATAGTTTTCTTTTTTAAAGAACGAATTTATATAAATTGATCTTTATTTGCCACATTCAGTGAACCAATAACCCCTCTATACAATGCTAATAATAAGCATGAGAGGCTATTAAAGTGAAATGGATCGGTATTACTGATCAGTGCTTTATTAAAAAATTGCTTAAAATTGTAATAGGTGTGTTTTTTGAAGAAGAAAGATACACCCTGAATGTAACTCATCAAAATGCAGTGTAATGATAAGATAGTTGAAATAAGATTTCAGACTCTAATAACTACATTGTTTATTATACTCTTGAAGCCATTATGCCAAAAATGGTTGCTCTGTGGATGAGAATGGTTTGAATTGCCTTTCCACCTGTGACTCATATGCTCATGTAACCTACACTAATACAGTATGGTGCTCTGTCCCTTCTAGTGGTGGCTTAGCCATATGCAGAGGTTGATGAACCTGCTACTGCCTTAGTTAACAGACTGGGATCCCATAGCTCAGGCTGTAGATGCTCATGCTTTAACATCCTGAGGTCCCAGGTTTGATTCTGGCTGCGGGTGATCCATGCAGAGGTCTGGTATCGTCAAATCCTTTTCAAAACTGTTGTGAGACTCTGAAGTGGATGAAAACTGAGAGGAGATTCCCTTGGTTTCTGGCTATGAAAGTGAGAGAACACAACAACAGCCAGCTTAGAAAGCTGATAGGGGAGGCAAAACCAACCAATCTGAGATCTAGTCAGCATTTCCCCCAAATTGTCACTTGACGTTGTTAAGTGTTGCTGAGCTGAATATATTCACGACACAGTCGTTGGCTGGTTTCTAAGAGGCTAAATGGTATCCGAGGGTGTTAAAAGTGACTATCTCTCCTTTCCTCTGGTCTGATGAGGTGATGCACCTCCATTATCTAATATAGTCTGTGGCAAAATCCTTAACAAGAGTCTCTGTTTACTGTGAAAATCGCCATCAAGAATATACGTGTTCTGTTTTTCTTCCCCCAGGAACAGGAATCCAAATGCCTGGTGTCAGACCAGGCTTTTGGTCCGATTGGGGATTTTTTGTTTTTTTTTTTGGTTAGTGGGTGTTTTGCAAACTTTAACGTGGCCTCCCCCTTTATTATCAGAAACAGGTATCTAAAGCTCGACTCCAAAATCCATATTTAGGTACCGGAATAGTTACTCAAAAAAACTAAGCAGTCAGCAACTCCCATTGTAGTCAATGATTTTAACACAGCTCCATACTGGTGCAGTACTTGCAAATATGAATGGCTTGCAGGAGTGAGACCTTAGTTCATAATAAGACTGACTTATTTCTGGTTCATTCTGAATTATAATTTACTGTATGTTGGACACTATTGACCTTTACCTTAGTTTTACAGTACATATTATAAGTAATATCTCAAAGGCGGTTTTGCAGAGATGCAGGGGTCTGCATACTTGTACTAGATGGAAAGAACAGAAAAAAACTTGAACCAAATAGGACTGTGCTACAGTCATTTAAAGAAGTACAATTGCCTTGAATCAAAAAGCCCAGCAAAGTGTATAATTTCTTCCAAAGCAATTACATGCTACATGTGTCAAACCCAGCAATTAAAAGTTGCAAATGAATGTGGTCCAACCCAATTCTTAGGTTTTGGGTTTATATTATCAAATGCAAATAAAATTGGAGTCCAAGTGCAGTCTTGGCATAAGGCAGTTACCCCATTGTATCAAAGAGATGCAACTGTTTAACTCAGGAGATGGTTAATGAAATATGGAGGCTTTCTAAGTCACTGTTTCAAATCTTGCTCAGGTTGGTAACAACTGAAAGTAATCCTCCGATGGCTGTTCAGTGTCTTATGTGGAATGAGTTGGTGGTCTCAGTCCAGCTCCTAAGGGACAGATGTGCACAGAACAGAGACCCCCATCACTTACACAATTTTGGAATAGGACTATAGTAAAGAACTATGAATCCATTTTATTCATGGCCTGTGCTCTACAGGAAGTCAGACTAGATGATCACAGTGGTCTCTCTTGGCCTTAGAATCTATGAAAATTAGCACTTACGAAAATTGTAAAGTCATGCCAGTGCTACAACTAACATGATGAAGTTTGCACTCCATTTGAAATTTGCCTCTCCCGGTTGCCAACTTATCTACGTTGTCACTAGATTTAGCAACTTTTTGGTTTCCCTAGTGAGAAAATAAGTGTCAAAGTGACCAGTGACAAATCTAGCAACTTCTACTGCCAATTACAGTGACATTCAGAGAAAGAAGTCACCAGTATGTATAGTCACAAAATAATTCATAACCAGCTCAGTAGTGTTAATAAAATCCATGCTTTTCTTACTACTCTCCCTGCACATCCTACAATGAAGGGAAAGATGGCTAACGAAGCGGGCAGGGCAGGGGAGGACAGGTTAGCCAGCAAGGAGAGCCGCATGGATAGAAGGGTGGGGTGGGATGAGGTTGGGCACCCAGGTCGGTTGGGGTTGGTTAATTTCATCTGAGCCTTGCCAGCCTGGATTTGAGCCTACAGGCCAGTGAAAGAGAGGGCCCAGAGCCAGAGGGAAGAGGGCATTCACCTGACCTGAGCTTGATGCTTCCAGGAGCCAAAAAAGTAGATTTACAAACAAAAATGCAGTAGCCGAACCCCTTCCACCAGCTTCCAGGGTTTGATTTCTGAAAACAGCTGGGCAGCTAACCCCAGGCCAAGACAGGGGAAGGAGTAAAGGGGAGCAAATCAAACTAGCTTCTCCTTTGATCCTGTAGTAAGGGCTTCCTCCCTGGAGGCACAGTGCCGCCCCCCACCACCCCATTGGGGCACATGACCCTGTCTCGTCCCATCCTACCTTCCATCCATGTGGCTCTCCTCACTGGCTAGCCTGCCTCCCCAGCCCTGCCCTCTTCATTAGTCATCTTTCCATGCATCACAGAGTGTGCTACCTACTATGGTACATAGCAGCATGAAAGAACACATTTGGCTAAAAACAAGCTCTGGCTAATGTGCTGCTCTCTCCAAAGTGCGCCTGGCTTTAGCAAAATATTTAATTAGCTTCCAGAAACTTCTTTTCCTTGCCTGCAGATTATAGCGATCCCAGCCCAAGAAGCCCTGGAATGCGGTTCCTTGCGAGGAGATGCTCAATGGAGATGTAGTGATATTGACTTGGTGTCCAGCAGAATGTAGGAAGAAGAACATGAAATGGATTTTAACAACATTATTGCGCTGCCTGTGAATGATTTAGTGATTGTGTGTGTGTGTGTGTGTGTGTGTGTGTGTGTGTGTGTGTGTGTGTAAAATAATTCTCTGTTGAATTCTCTGGAAATTTAGTTTAGTTACATTTTTTACTCCTTTTGAGTTCGTAAACAGCTACATCTAGTGACTTTTCAGAGTTTGTCTAGTGACTTTCCGTAGGCAACACTGTGTCCCGCCTCTGCATAATCTCTCCAAGTCGAGGGCAGTGTCTGACGCACTATGATCACTGACGCTGCAGGTGCAGTTCAACAGAGAAATCAGTATCAGGGTTTTTTTAAAACCTTAAAGAACAAAAACAAAGCCTGTCCATCCACAAGAAAAGCTGACCCCAGAAACTTAACCACTGTAAGCTGTTGTGGATATGGCATGTGCCCATCTATGCCTACAGGCTTAATTGTACTAACAGCTGATCAACAGTTGTTATACATGTGTGCTCAGCTTTGTCATCCAGCTACAAGGCATTCTGCTGATACAGCAGAAGCTTATATCTCAGTTTGGGAGAATATTATTCCCTATGCCACAGGGCTATACATGTTACTGTTGAGTTCAATCCTTTAGTTTCATCCCTTGTCTCTGATCTTAAAGGGAGGGTTGCAACTTGGACCACAAAATAAAAAACTAGAAATGAAGTTACATTGCTAAGACTAGTGGGGAGAAACAGTTCAGCCTTATCTCTCAGCCTGATATGGTTTTTACAGTCTTTGTGCCCAAGTGACTCTGCAGTTTATGGTTGGCCTCTTTCTGAAGCAGGTCAGTCTTGAGTTCTTTTTGATGAAACTGGTGCCAGTTTCAATAAAATGCTACTCATTAAAAGCTGTTCTCTTTTAAAGAGCCTAGTCTATTGGAAGTGTGATCCAATCATCTAAAGGGACTCGAGAATTGTTATAAACGTATCCAGAACTTGGTTCACAGCTAGCTTCATTGCTGTTGCTTTATTTGAGAGGCCATACAAAGCCGTGAGGTGGTTCCAATTGTTTCTTTCCAGTTCACCTTGTAGTATTACAAAGCAAACATGGAAATGTTCCCCTCTGTCATTACCACTCCCCCACAGAGACAGTTTGTCATTTGGGCTGTTCTGAATATGGCAATTTAGGTCAGTTGCTTTGGATGTATGAATGGGACAAGGAAAATGCTTTAGGCAAAAGTGGATTGATAACAATTCCATGCTAGCTGCATATATGTAACCACCCAAAGTGCCTCAGGTACCTTATGAATGTTTGCTGTTGGCGGATGCTATAGATAGAGCAGTACCCTTGCAAATTTGCCCATTTCGTCTTAGAAAAAGACTTTGTACCTCAGTATTTCTATTAGTGCCAAAAACTCCTCTATATGCTTACTATAGGGAATCCCTATGATGCTGCAAATACAGAGATAAAGTCATGGTGCTTGGATAAATCAACTGGCCTGGTACTAAGGGTAACTGGTCTAGCCCAGGGTGAGTGGGGACAGCTATTCTAAACCATTATGCTGAGTTAGTCTGAATTTCCTCAAGGAAAAAAGTGGGCTAGAATTTTCCGGTCTTAGCCCAAAAGTGGATTTTTCTGGAAGGTTTGAGCTAATTCCATTCAACTGCTTTTAAATTATGTTTGTGCAATGCAGTATATATTTCCTGGATTCTCCTGAGCATTAGTAATAGTAATATGAATATTACAAACTGAACAATCTGTATGCCAAACTTCACATATATTCCTGTTACTAAGTTTTCTCATACAAAATGCTGATGAGATCAAGTTTATTAAAAAAAACAGAGTTCTTGACATCACATGACCCTTCTTCCTCCTGGAAAATGAAGAATCCGAATTTTCAGACCGAGTCTTGTACCACAGAATTAAAAACATTAAAGGACACAGTGGTATATCAAGGACTATAAATAGTTCATGGACCTTAACCTCCTGCAGACATAGAAAACAAATGCCAGCTGGATACAGGCAGGGTTTGTGTGAGAAGAGTGTCTTCCACATAGAATCATTCTCCGCCGATTCTGTGGAAGCCCTGTTGGCCTCACAGGCTCCATGGATTGGAAGGGAACTGTCTAAGGCTGGTCCAGGCCTACAAGATTATCTCCCTCAATCCTGCAGGAGTTCAGTGGATAAGTTAATGCTGACTCAGCATCTAATGACCAGATTCCTCCTCCATCTTAGGGAAGTTCTGGGGCAGCATCCATGGAAGAGATCCTGTCAACATGGTTCCTGCAGAAAATGTGATGCTCATAGTCCAACAGATTCCAGGAGGTAAAGGCCTCTGCACAGCTGGCCCAGACTGCCATCTCCCACTATTGTCAATGGAACTGAAGCCATAGTTGCCCTCATATGGTGGCAATTTTCAGAAAGATCTCTCGTTCTCAAAAGGAGTGAGTGTCTCTTTCTGTTCATAGCATAGTGTGCCACTATCTTCCCTGAGGGCAACTGTGCCTTCAGCCTAGTGGCGCCATTTCAAATTTTGGTGTGGGGGGGACAATTTTAACCATGATTCCATGGGCTACTTATGCACTTGAAAACTCTAGTTTTTTGGCAGATAACTTAGCAATTAGCTGACAGAAGCCCTGTATCTAATTCCTTTATAAAAGAAAGAAAAAATAAATATTAAACCCACTCAGCTCTACTAACAACATGTGCTAACATCTTGTAGTAAGTAACTTAAGGGACACTAGTTAGGTTTAAAATTTTAAACTTATATTCTTTCTTTGTTACTAACTCTGCAGAGAGAGAGAGAGACCTGGTCAGGACTCCTGGGTTCTCTCTCAGCTCTGGGAGGGTAGTGGGGTCTAGTGGGTTACAGTTGGGGAGGAGGGGGCAGATATATCTGGGTTCTATATTAGAATAGAATGGCCATACTGAGTAGGAGCAATATCGTGTCTTCCAACAATGGCCAATGCCAGGTGTTTCAGAGGGAATGGGCAGAACAGACAATCATGAAGTGATCCATCCCCTGTTGCCCATTCCCAGCTTCTGGAAAACAGAGGCAAGGGACATACAGAACATGGTGTTGGATCCCTGCCCACCTTGGCTAATAGCCATTGATGGACCTAGCCTCAATAAACTTAACTAGTTCTTATTGGAACCCTGTTATAGTTTTGACCTTCACAACTCCCCTCGCAAAGAATTCCAGCAGTTGACTGTGAAGAAATACTTCTTTGTTTGTTTTAAATCTGCTGCCTATTCATTTCATTGGGTGACCCTGGTACTTGTGTTATGTGAAGGCGCAAATAACATTTCCTTATTAAATTTTTCCACATCATTCATAATTTTATAGACCTCTATCGTATTCCCAGTCTTTTAAATCTCTTCTAATATGGAAGGTGTTTCATACCCCTAATAATTTCTGTTGCTTTTCTTGGTACCTTTTCCAAATCCAATATATATTTTCTGAGATGAGGCGACCACATCTGCATGCAATATTCAAGATGTGGGTGTATCGTGGAGATATAGAGAGGCAATAGGATATTTTCTGTTTTTCATCTCTACCTTTCCTAATGATTCTCAGTGTTCTGTTAGCTTTGTTGATTGAGCAGATGTTTCCAAAGAACTATTTACAATGACTCCAAGATCTCTTCATTGATGGGTTCAGCTAATTTAGACCCCATCATTTTGTATGTATAGTTGGGATTATATTTTGCCATGTGCATTACTTTGCATTTATCAACATTGAATTTCATCTGCCATTGTGTACCCAATCACCCAGTTTTGTGAGATCCCTGTGTAACTCTTTGCAGTCTGCTTTGGACTTACAAAATTACTCAAGATAGTTACCATCTGCAAATTTTGCCACCTCACTGTTTACCCCCTTTTCCAGATCATTTATAAATATGTTGAACAGCACTGATCCCAAGTATCAGAGGGGTAGCCGTGTTAGTCTGGATCTGTAAAAGCAGCAGAGAATCCTGTGGCACCTTATAGACTAACAGACATTTTGGAGCGTGAGCTTTCGTGGGTGAATACCCACTTCGTCAGACGCAGGTAGTGGAAATTTCCAGGGGTAGGTATATATATGCCTAGCAAGAAAGCTAGAGATAATGAGGTTAGTTCAATCAGGGAGGATGGGGCCCTGTTCTAGAAGTAGAGGTGTGAAAACCAAGGGAGGAGAAACTGGTTCTGTAATTGCAAGCCATTCACAGTCTTTGTTTAGTCCAGAGCTGATGGTGTCAAATTTGCAAATGAACTGAAAGCTCAGCAGTTTCTCTTTGAAGTCTGCGTCCTGAAGTTTTTTTGCTGCAGGATGGCCACCTTAAAGGATGCTATAGTGTGGCAGGGAGGTTGAAGTGCTTCCTACAGGTTTTTGTATATTGCCATTCCTGATATCTGATTTGTGTCCTTTATCCTTTTCGTAGTGACTGTCCATTTGGCCGATGTACATAGAGGGGGCATTGCTGGCATATGATGGCGTATATACATTGGTGGACGTGCAGGTGAATGAACCAGTGATGGTGTGGTGATCTGGTGGTCCTGTGATTGGTGTCGCTGGTGTAGATATGTGGGCAGAGTTGGCATGGAGGTTTGTTGCATGGATTGGTTCCTGAGGTAGAGTTACTATGGTGCGGGTGCAGTTGCTGGTGAGATACGTTTCAGGTTGCGGTGTCTGTGGGCAAGGATTGGCCTCCACCCAAGACCTGTGAAAGTTTGGGCATCATTGTCCAGAATGGTATAGATCCCTGATGATGCGTTGGAGGGGTTTAGCTGGGGCTGTATGTGGTGGCCAGTGGAGTCCTGTTGGTTTCTTTCTTGGGTTTGTCTTGTAGTAGAGGCTTCTGGGTACACGTCTGGCTCTGTGATCTGTTTCCTAATTTCCTCGTGCGGGTATTGTGTTTTGAGAATGTTTGGTGGAGATTTTGTGGTGTTGGTCTCTGTCTGAGGGTTAGAGCAGATGCGGATGTACCTCAGGCTTGGCTGTAGACATGGATCGTGTGATGTGCCCGGGATGGAAGCTGGAGGCATGAAGGTGGCCATAGCGGTCAGTAGGTTTTCGATATAGGTGGTGTTAATGTGACCATCTTATTTGCACCGTGGTGTCTAGAAAGTGACCTCCTGTGTAGATTGGTCCAGGCTGAGGTTGATGGTGGGGTGGAAGTGTTGAACATCATGGTGGAATTTTTCTAGAGTTCTTCTCCCATGGGTCCAGATGATGAAGATGTCATCAATGTAGCGTAGGTAGAGAAGGGCATGAGTGGACGAGAGCTGAGAAGCGTTGTTCCAGGTGAGCCATAAAAATATTGGCGTATGTGGGGCCATGCGGGTGCCCATAGCAGTGCCACTGATCTGGAGATATCTATTGTCATCAAACTTAAATAGTTGTGTCTGAGTATAAAGGCACAGAGCTCAGCAGCCCAGTTGTGCTGTGGCATCAGCAGGATATGTTTCCTGACAGCTTGTATTCCATCTGTGTGTGGATGGTTTGTGGAGAGAGCCTCTACATCCATGGTGGCTAGATGGTGTTTTCTGGAGGTGACCAATGCATTGTAGTTTCCTCAGGAAATCAGAGGTGTCACGGAGATAGCTGGGAGTCTGGTGGCATAGGGTCTAAGTAGAGAGTCGCATATCCAGACAGTCCTTCAGTGAGATCCCAGTACATACCCCTGGGGACACCCCTATTTACCTCTGCCTCTCTCCATTCTCACAATTTATTCCTCCAACGTTTCCTATCTTTTAACTGGAGTGCCTGACAATGCTTTCAGGATCATCTAAGGATTTAATTTCTTTACGACAAGTCTTTTGGTTATCATAATCACTCTGCCTCTGTTTATAAACAAACTTCCTGCCCCAAAGGCTGTGCTGCTCCCAGCTTCCGAACTCATCACATTTTAAAATTTATTAAAGCTAATGATAAAAAATTGTATAGTACACAGGTTAAGAAAAGCAACAGAGTCCTGTGACACTTATAGACTAACAGATGTATTGGAGCTAAGCTTTCGTGGGGGGGTGAATACCCACTTTGTCAGACACATGTGGGTGGAAATTTCCAGAGACAGGTATAAATTGCAGGCAAGATACGAGGTTAGTTCAAAGGTAAAAGAGTGTCTGTACATCTGGGCATAGGGCTTAGATTATCCACAAGTACAAGGTTTGTTTTAAAGTCATAAGATACTTGAGTGGGGGACTGCCCCATCCTTGGGAGAGTGGGCTGGGGCAGCCAGGAAGCCTGCGCAGCCCAGGAGCCAATTAGAAAAGGGCTTGTTGTGAGCCATCAGGGCTCAGATTGTAGACAAGCCAATCAGGGCCAGGCTCAGGGTATATAAAGGCTGCCCAGGAGGCAGAGCAGTCAGTCTGTCTCAGGCCTTTGACAGGGGAAATCGTCTCCAGGGGGAGACTAGCACTGTGGACGGCTCGGGCTCGGCTCGGGCTCGAAAGCTCTGGCCCCTAGCCACCAGGCTGCAGGCCTTGAGAGAAAGGGCCTAGCGGGTGCAAGGGGCCGTAGGGGAAGCGGCCCAGGGAAACAGGCTGAGGAGGAAAAGGAGGAGGACAGCAAGGCTAACGCCAGAGGGTTCCTGGGCCAGGACCCAGAGTAGAGGGTGGGCCTGGGTTCCCCCCCACCCTTCCTCCTTGTAGTACATCCAGCCACTAGCCATAGAGACCACACCAGATCCCTGCCAAGAGGGATAAGACTTGGAGGGTGGGTGGTTGCATATAAAGACTGGAATGTGGGACTGCTGATGATTGATCCCCGGAAGGGGATGCAGATAGACTGAGGGGCACTGCCGGAGGGCAGTGGCTTCGAAGAGGATGCCGCCGAGCAGGGAGCAACGCGGGTCCAGAGACACCGACCAGGGGCAGAGTAACGGACGAGACACCACCAGGAAGGGGCGCTCCACTGGAAACGAGCTAATTCCCAGAAGTGACTAGCAGGAGGCGCCGAGTGGTGAGTCCTGACCCATTTACAATACTCAGCAATAACCCAAATTTAGGTGAATAAATTTAAGAATACAATTTAGATATTAGCATCCAAATATTCAGGTATGTTACTTATGAAAAGTTATACAGAGAGTTGGTTGTGGAAAGCAAATATAGCAATGAGTGAGGATTGTCCCTCAGTAATTGAGAATATAGGGTAGGTTGTCCATTTACAATCCATGAGGAAAGTCTTTCAGTTACTTTCCCCACTGCGCTTCTCTTCGGCACTCCAGCTCATCCCTCCTGGTATTGACGATGTTCGGTGATGTGTTCTATGTAGATGTTCCTTGACCACCTGATGGCATCTGACACCAGGGGTGAAAGTAAGCTGGTACGGTCCGGTACGGCATACCAGCAAGAGAGAGACCTGGTCGGAGACCCGGGCCCTTTAAATCACTGCTTGAGCCCCGCTGCAGGAGCCCTGGGGTAGCGTCAGTGGGGCTCTGGTGGTGATTTAAAGAGCAAGGGGCTCCTGGCCACTGCTACCACAGCAGAGCTGCAGGCCCTTTAAATCTTCACCTGAGCCCGGGGTAGCGGCAGCAGCCGGGAGCCCCTGGGGCTCTGTCGGCGATTTAAAGGGCCTAGGGATTTAGAGGCCCTGCCTCTTCGTGTTGAGGCCACAGCCTCTTCCGGTTGAGGCTCCTCCTGCTCAGGACTCCAGAGCACCAGTAAGTCCTTTAAGTTACTTTCACCCCTGTCCAACACTATAAGTTGCCACATCAGCTGAGCATAGAGCTAACTGATTCTGCATTCTCTCAACACTTGCTTGTTAGTGGGGTCCCAGGTACCCAGGGCTCTGACGCTCTCAAGGTTTCAGCCAGAGGAGCATATTTCTCTACCTTTCGAGCTCGGGCATCGCAGAAGGGCACTGTGACATCCACCATCATGATATTTTTCTGGTCCTCGTTGGTGATGACAATGTCTGGTCACAGTTGGCTGTCGGATCCAGGGATGGTGGAGTTCATGGCCACCTTCCCCACATGTGGCGGTATGGCTCTGACTAGGCGATCTTGGATTGCATTATGCCAGAGCTGCCAAGCTCTCAAATGGGGCTTGCAGCTACACAGGACGTGGGGTAGCATCTCACTGGCGTAGCTGCACTTCCTGCATCACTTGTCCTGATTCCCACTTCTTCTCCACTCCTCCTCTTCTCACCCCCACCCACGGGGCGTTATATAGAATTATTGCCCAGAGTGAAGGCAATAGGATCTGTAACCTTGGTAGACCCCTTACAGGAGAGATAATTCTTTAGCAGAAAATTCCAGTATCTTGTATCTTAGAGACTAGGTAACACAGCAGGGCAGCATTCTTGTCCAAGCAGCAGAATGGCTTTGAAATCCTTTGGTTTTCTATCAGCTGGTAAGTGTGTAATACCTAATATTTCTCTCTAGGTGGCAGCATTGGTAAAGGGTCCCTGCCAAGCCAACCTGCTGAAAACAGGTTCAACCCCCTCTTTACCCACATATATTTCTGTGAAATTTTATCTGTAAACAGTGAGTTTATTCAGATTTTAAAAATTACCGTATATCCTTGAAGTGCCTAAATGACTACATAAACTGTGAAGCCAACGACTAGCTTTTCATATTGAAGTGTGGTCTCCCGATAATTTTGTTTTCAAGCCTGGTGTTTGTACAAAACCAAAACCAAGCCTGTTAAATCAAAGGTCACTTTTACGCCTGTTAAAACATTTAAGGAAAACAAAAAGACTACCACAAGCAACATTTCTAGTTACCAGTGGGAAAAACTATGTTCATCCACACTAGTCATGAAATATGCAGGGTATTTAGTATGTGTTTCACTTGGAATTATGGAGATTTTCTTTATAGTTTGTTTAATAGCTTTAAATTGTAGTTCAGTTTGCACAGGCTGCCCATAGCATTCCTCCTGCACTTTAATTCTGTAAATTCTAAGTTCTTCCAAGGTCTAAATTGTCAAACATATACATGGTTTCAGAGTAGCAGCCATGTTAGTCTCTACCCGCAAAAAGAACAGGAGTACTTGTGGCACCTTAGAGACTAACAAATTTATTTCAGCATGAGCTTTTGTGAGCTACAGCTCCATTCTTCGGATGCATAGAATGGAACACACAGACAGGAGATATTTATACATACAGAGAACATGAAAAGGTGGAAGTATGCATACCAACTGTAAGAGTCTAATCAATTGAGATGAGCTATCATTAGCAGGAGAAAAAAACTTTTTGAAGTGACAATTGAGATGACCCATAGAAGGTGTGAGGAGAACTTAACATAGGGAAATAGATTCAATTAGTGTAATGACCCAACTATTCCCAGTCTCCGTTTAAACCTAAGTTAATCGTATCTAATTTGCATATTAATTCAAGTTCAACAGTGTCTCTTTGGAGTCTGTTTTTGAAGTTTTTTTGTTGCAAAATTGCCACCTTAAAGTCTGTCACTGAGTGGTTAGAGAGGTTGAAGTGTTCTCCTACTGTTTTTTGAATGCTATGAGTCCTGATGTCAGATTTGTGTCCAATTATTCTTTTGCGTAGAGACTGTCCGGTTTGGCCAATGTACATGACAGAGGGGCATTGCTGGCACATGATGGCATATACATGTTAATTTTGATCATAGGTGACTAAGTGTTTATGAGGAAGAAGCCTCATGAAAAGTACCTGTTTTCTCTAGTATATATTAAATATGGCAATCTAGTCTTGTGTCCTACAGTAGAGATGAACCAAAGCAACTGTAAAGTGAGATTGGCTTTATCCAGTAAAGTGATGTTATTTAAACACCCATTCTTATGCTATTTTGAATATGTTGCAATTCATAGATTTTTTTTGAGTCTACTTGTTAAATAAAACCCTGATTATCTGCATGAAAAACAGCCATATGCTTAGATTCTGGGATGCACTATCAACTACAAAGCAAAAAAACAAGCAGACCTGTTGGGGATTGACTGGGTTCTCTGAACATTTGTTTTTGGAGCATCTCTCTAATTATTAACATTGAACCTGTGAAGGTGAGACGGTATCATGAAACCATGAGACATCACACAATCTAACTGACTTGTGGACAAATCACAAATTCATTATACATGCCCACTGAAATTGCATTAACTCAAAGTTTATGGGTGAAATCTTGCCCTGCTAAAGTCAATGGGAATTTTGCTATTGATGTCTTGTGGCCAGGATTTCACCCTATATACCTCCTTGTGTATTTTCATCTTACAGTAGCAGTGACTTCAGCACAGGGCATCTCCTGGGGACTAATGACCAGCCAGGGTTAAATGTCCCAGCTGAATCAACTTCTTCTGGCTGATCATTCATTAGCAGGAAATCACATGGCCGTTATTACACACACACGGACATCCGTCCCGAGGAAGAAGAGTGCATCAATCCCAAAACATTCCCCACTTAACCACACCATATCAAAGGTTATCACCCCAAAAAGAAAGAAAGTAAAAAAGCAAGACTGGATATTGCTGATGGGAAATTACTGTTTGTCAGGAATGCATTGTTAGTGTTAGTGAATGATAGGAACCTCATGGCCAACTATGTTCTAAGCCTATTAGCTCCTCAGACCCTGCACCTTCTTTTTTCTGAGGAGGACTGAGCTCCCCTCCAGCCTTCTTAACTGAATGCATCAAATTACTGCGTTAAAAGCATGGTCCTTTTAGCACATGGATGTTTACATCACTTCAAATGGTGCTTGGACTATGAATTCACCTGAATTCCCACATGGCTGGAGAGACTGTTCCAAGTTCATGGGCGTGTTCAACCATTGAGAGGTTTGGCCCTATTTTGTGTCAGTTAGACATGGTATCTCTCACATTAAATTCACACCAATTTAAGATGAATTCAGAACTGTTTCAAAGGCATTTTGGAGAAGTTGTTAAAACTTTTTCAGGCTACATGAACCAAATACCCCATAATGTTTTGACACCACACAGGGCCAGATTTTTAAAGGCATTTAAGCACTAAAGATCCAGATAAAGGCATCTAACAGGATTTCCAAAAGCACCTAGGTGCCTAACTCCTTAGACTTGACACCAATCTGCATCTTTAGGTGCCTAAATACCTGTAAAAAATCTGGCCCATAATGCTTATGTTTACTCATGCAGGATATAACCTGTAGTAGGCAGAAGCTCTATACCTTGACTTAGACTGTAAACTCTTTATAGCAGGGATTGTCTTTTTGTTCTGGTGTTTCTACAGGGCTAGCACAATGGGGCCTGGTCCATGACTGAGGCTCTTAGGACTATAACACTAATAATAATAATAAGAAGAAATGAATTCAGTTGGAGAGAGATTAAGGCAGAATATATTATACTGGTGCCAGGATCTAAAAAGAAGTGCCTCGCAGCTGACAATAAGCATTTTTTTCAAGAGTTACAATCAGACAAAACAGAACTTGTAATACTATCTGTAATAGCATCTCTGGTGACTTCCAAGCATATTACAGTCCCCATGTCGCCCAACTATTCTCTGGGGTATCAAGTTCCCACATATACACCCTGTCATTTTCAGCTGCAACTATATTTTAATGTGTTAATGTCTTATAACAGGGTAAAAATAATTACCAGTTGAGGGGGGGAAAACATCCAGGGAAGAGCCATGTGTCACTGTTAGTGACTACGCAAAGCTCTGAATCATTTAATTCTGTTTATCTACTGTTCCTTTGAGAGCTAGAAAAGTTTAGGAAGTTAGCAAACAGAGTGCTGATATTGTTGCTAGCATAAAATCACTCTGTACTGGTCATCTGTGTCCATTCACAATGCCTTTAACCTCCCATGGTTAGTCTTATAGAACTTCAGAATATGATAAACTCAACTGTTTTTTAAATACTAGGCTCTTGACTCTGGCAGCAATAAAGCTTAGATTCCTGGAAGCAGCAGTGGAAGAGGTGTGGCGGGGTGAAGTTAATTCAGAATAAACCTGATAAATGCAGGTTAAAGTGTTAATGTTTGAGGTGGCTGCTATTGAAATGAGAAATGGCTCTCTCCAAACAATGCCAGAGTTATGGAATTACACGTTAGTAGGAAGGGATAGAATTCATCCAATTCAATATAGAAGCATCAAGAATTAAAGAGTTGGTTTGGATAAAAACTTCTTGTGTAATGAAACAATAACATGCTGAAACTGAGTGTGGAATGTCTTTAGAGCAGCATCCACTGTGCAGCATTTCACTCAGATTCTGTGCATAACTGTTGTGGGCTAATGCACAGATGACTCTAATTAGGGCGCGTTATCTGCATGATGACCCTTTACAACTAGATAAAGAGGAGGCAGCGTGCCATTATTTAAGTGAAGTCTAGAGCAGAAGTCGGTTGTTCACTGTCAGTTAAACAAGCTCCTGGCTTGACCAAGCAGGTAATGTTCTGCCATTTAGGAGCAGGATAAAAGTTGCTAATATTTACCTTTTTACATGTAGAAAGTTTGCTGTTTTATGTGTAAGACCAGATACAAAAATACAGAGAGACACACAGGCTGGGCAAGGGCAGTGGGCTAAAGTTTTATCCTCTCTCAGACTAGATAATTGCCCAACCCCCCCCCCCCATCTTCTTTTATTGCTGCCCTCTTCTCTTTTCTTATTTGGTTTTTCTCCAGGGTTGCTGCTCTTACTCACACACAACAGCATACTGTGAAGATAAAAGCATTAAACTGCTCTGTAATTGTAGCTAGCCTCACAGAGGCAAGGTTATGATGGCAGTATTGAGATTCTTTGCTTGTAAGGTCCATGGCACAAAATGAAAGGATATAGTTCTAAACAGCCTTGGGCTTTTAATTCTGCTCAGCAGCAGTTTAATCATTCTTCTTTGGGTAGAAATTTGAAGTGGCTACAATATTCAAACCATGTGGGTGACAGCTAAGGTACATGTTTTAATTCATAGTCTCTATCTTAGTCTAAACAAACAGGTACCCACCTCACAAAAGCACAGGAAACACACTCCTTTCCGAAAAGGCTGGAACAGAGCTAATGCATTAGTCAAATCCCACTTAAGTTTATGCACCACTTAAGTTCCCAAACATTGTGTTGGCTGTCTGAAAAGGGGTGAATTTCACCCTTAGTTTACTTAAACTAATGTACAAGTACTGCATGCTCAGGGTCTGATTGTGTCCCCTTCCCCCAGAGGTGCGGCGCACTTGGACTCTCATTGACTCCACTGAGATTTTTGTGTGCTCAACACCACCACAAATCAGCCCACTGAGTTTTTTAAGACAAAATTCTGAGTTGAAAAGAAGCTACCATTTTGGAGGTTAGAATCATAAAATCCATTCTTATCCAGTTAGCTTATAGAATTTAAATATAGGTTTCCATTTATATAAGATTGCAATGTTAAGCATGCTTTAATTACCCAAAACTTCTTTTCTTTCTGTTCTGCTGTGCAGGTTTCAAAACAAACAAAACCTATTGTCCCTGGTTATGTGATCTCATGACATGTCCTGACCTTGATTCACCTAAAGCAGCTAGGAACTAAGGGGCATGTAGTGTTCCTTTCATAACTAAAGCATCACATCAGCAGTCTCTGCAGTTTCAGTTTAGAAGACGACTTATTTTACTGTTGTCACATACTTTGGTTTATACAGTGCTGTATTGAGCAACAGGCATCTATGCAAACTAGAAATAAGAGTAGTAATACTTAGCTCTTACTTCATGCTTTTCATTGGTAGATCTCAAAGTGTCACAAAGGAGGTTGGTATCATTATCTCCATTTTTACAGCGCTGGAAACAGGCACAGAGAGTGAGGGAATCTGGATAGGCTTATTTTCCAGATTTATCTTCTTACAGAGATAAGCAGATGAGCCACACACTTTCCTTCACTATCAGCTCAAGTGTCCTGTTTTTTTTATAAACACCCTTTAAAATGGTGTAAGGGTTTTGCTGCTTCACGTATGAACATAAGAATGGCCATCATGGGCCAGACCAGTGGTCCGTCAAGCCTAGTATCCTGTCCTTTGACAGTGGCCAGTGCCAGATGCTTGAGAGGGGATGAATAGGGCAATTATCAAATGATCCACACCTGTCGTCCAGTCCTAGCATCTGGCAGTCAGTGGTTTAGGAACACCTAGAGCATGGGGTTGCATTGCTGACCCTCTGGGCTAATAGCTATTGATGGACATAATCTCCATGAATTTCTCTAATTCTTTCTTAAATTCAATTATGCTTTTGGCCTCCACAAGATTCTCTGGCCACAAGATCCACAAATTCAGTGTGTGTTGTGTGAAGCAGTACTTCCTTGTTTTAAACTTGCTACCTATTCATTTAAAGAACTCCTGATTCTTACGTTATGTGAAGGGGTAAATAACATTTACTTTCTCCACACCATTTATGATATTAAAGACCTCTGTCATATCCTCCCTTAGTCTTCTCTTTTCTAAACTGAACAGTCCCAGTCTTTTTAATCTCTCTTTATATGGAAGCTTATCTTTTTATCTATTCCTTTCCTAATGGTGTCTAACATTGTTAGTTTTCTACTGACTACCACTGCACATTGAGCAGATGTTTTCAGAGAACTATCTGCAATGAGTCTAACATCTGTTTCTTGAGTGGTAACAGCTAATTGAGACCACCATTTTCTATGTATAGCTGAGATTTTTTTTCCAATGTACATAACTTTGCATTTATCAATATTGAATTTCATCTGCCATTTTGTTGCTGAGTCACTCAGTTTTGTGAGATCCTTTTACAACTTTTCAGTCTGGTCCCAGTACAGATCCTTGGGGGACTCTTCCCCCTCTAACTCTTTACCTCTCTCCCCTGCATGGGTGGCAAGTTTGTAGAAATTTTGGTGGTGCCCAGAACCTGCCCCCTAAACTCCCCCCGCACCTGCCTAAGGCTCTGGGAGGGGGTTTGGTGGGGGAGGTCTGGGGTGCAGATCCTGGGCTGGGGATTAGGGTGCAGGAGGGGTGCAGGGTGCAGGCTTTGGGATGGAGTTTGGGTGCAGGCTCCTGGCTGGGGGTGGGGGCATAGGAAGGGGTGAGAGGTGCAGGCTCTGGGAGGGAGTTTGGGGGTGGGAAGGGGTGTGTGGAAAGGGGATGGGGTGCACTCTCTGGGAGGGAGTTTGGGGATAGGAGGGAGTGCAGAGGTGAGGGCTGTGGGACTGAGGATGAGGGATTCATGATGCAGGAGGGAGCTCAGGGCTGGGGTTGAGGATTAGGGTGTGGGGGGATGAGGGCTCTGGCTGGTGCTGAGGGGTTCATGATGCAGGAGGGGGCTCAGGGCAGAGGGTTGGGGTGTAGGGTGAGGGCTGTGGAGGCTGAGGATGAGGGGTTCATGCTGTGGGGGAGGGGCTCAGGGCTGGGGCAGAGGATCAGGGTGCAGGGGGATGAGGGGTTCATGATGCGGGGGCACTCAGGGCTGGGGCTGAGAATTAGGGTGCGGGGATGAGGGCTCTGGCTGGGGATGAGGATTAGGGTGCAGGGGGATGAGGGGTTCATGCTGCGGGAGCACTCAGGGCTGGGTCTGAGGATTAGGGTGCGGGGGGATGAGGGCTCTGGCTGAGGATGAGGATTAGGGTGCAGGGGGATGAGGGGTTCATGCTGCAGGGGCGGCTCAGGGCAGGGGCTGAGAATTAGGGTGCAGGGGGGGTGAGGGCTCTGGCTGGGGATGAGGGTTTGGGGCATTGGAGAGGCTCAGGGCTGGGGCACGGTAAGGGCAGCCTTCCTTGCCATTAATGGAGGGCAGGCACTAGACCCTGGGGCAGCAGACAGCAGCTCTGCCGGGAATCACTCTACTCCAGCAGCGCGAGCAGGCAGGGGAGAGGCGCGCACTGCTTTTTGTTAGGCAGGGACTCGGCGCAGCTGGGGGGGACACGCAGGAGGAGGAGTGGCAGGCGGGGGCTGGGACCTGCTCCAGGCAGGGACGCATCGACGCAGGTAGAGGCCCGCGAGGGCGGGGGCCTGATCCAGGGGAGAGACCCAGCTCCAAATATTGCTGGAATAGGGCACTCAGCCCTGAATATTCCTGGAACCTGAGCACTGCAAATGTATAGAACCTGCCACCTATGCTCCTCTGTGAAAATTTACCATATATTCATACCCTTTGTTTCCTATCTTTTAACCAGTTACTGATCCATTAGAGACACTTCCTTCTTATCCCATGCCTACCTACTTTGGTTAAGAGCCTTTGGTGAGGGACTCCATCAAAAATTTTCTGAAACTCCAGGTACACTCTATCCATGGGCTCACCCTTGTCCACATGTTTGTTGACCCCCCTCAGAGAATTTTTGATAAGTCATGATCTCCCTTTACAAAAGCCCTGGACTCTTCTCCAACATATCGTGTCCATCTGTGTGTTTGATAATTCTGTTCTTTACAATGGTTTCAACCAATTTGCCTGGGACTGACGTTAGGCTCACCTCTGGAGCTTTTTTAAAAATGGGCATTACATAGCAATCTGCCAGTCGTCTCGTACAGAGTGTGATTCAAGCAATAGGTTAATAGTAGTCATGCAATTTCATATTTGAGTTCCTTCAGAACTGTTGGTTGAATACGATCTGGGCCTGGTAACTTCTTATTGTTTAATTTATCAATTTGTTCCAAAGTACCCTCCATTGACACCTCAATCTGGGACAGTTTTCTTCAGATTTATCACCTAACCCTTTCCCACCAAAAAATGAGGTTTTAATGAACTAGCATTTTCTAACCAAAAAAAAAAATCACCTAGAAATTGCAACCACTTCTTCTCTTTGGCACTAGATCTGGCTCAGCTCCTCCCATGCCTCACCACCACCAGAAAGATAGTCTTTTTTTAAAAAAAGACAGTTCCATTGGCCTCAGGATCTGGGATTTACAGTTAAGGTAATTCATCTTTTGGTCCCTAAGTGTCTCACAGGGAAGGAGTGAAGTTATGAGCCAGAAGGAAATCTGCCAAAGCAGAGTGGAAAAGGATAGAGGAGGGAGTATAAAACAAAAGGGCATCTTATCAGGCTGGAAAGAGTTTACTATTCAAGTACATCAAGGGTCTGTGTTAGAGCTCTGATAATATACCAGGTTATTTTTATAAATTTAGATTACAGTAACGTGGTATTGTATGCATGATTTCTATATTTGCAGATGATTCTTTGTAATTAAAATCTCCACATACTGAGGCAATGTGTGATCCCTGGTAAACAAAGGAGACAAAGCTGGAACTCTAGCTGTATGAAAGCCTCTTTGGTTGTCTGTAGTTGGAAGCTATTTTCTTCAAAAAGCATCCTCTGTTTAAGGAGGATTGTGATTCCATATATCGTGGCACTCCACATCCAAATTTCTAAGGGCAATCTCTTTTCATGTTGTTTTTTACAGGTGACAGGCCATTACCTCTCGTCTAAGTAGGTGTTTCTAGATATGAATGAAGAATGTGTATTTGAATTTCTGAATGCATCTGTGATGAGGATGTAAGTGACAGGTTGCAGGGCTCTAAACCTTGAAATCGGGTTTGTTAAAGTATTGCAGTTTAAGGGTCCAGTCCTACACTTACTGCTTGTGCTTAATACCCCAAATGGTCCTCACCTGCCAATATTTGCAGAATTCAGTCCTTAATTAGCATCTGGGCTTTGGCTCACCATAATACCATCTGCAACAGAATTTCTGGCAGTGTTTCAGATATACACTTTCATTTTAATACTTCATCTGTTTCCAAGCATACAGAGCTGATTTTTATGCTACCTCCCAGGCAATGTAAGATTTTTTTATTTACTTTTATAAAACAATGGTGATGGATTAAATCATTGCAAACTAAAGATCAGCAAACGAAACTACATGTTAGTGGTTTCAAATTCCCAAACGATGCTTGGGGGGGGGGGGGGGGAGTTCTCATTCCTCCCATCCAGAAGGGAATGAAAAGTCAGTGCTCAATCTGCTATCACAACTTCTACTTCATCCTGGTTATTATAAATGTTTTATAAAAAGTAGCTGAGTGGCATTTTTCAATTTCATAGTGAGGGTTTGAAAGCCACTAACTAGCTAAATATGTGTGCGCATGTGAAACTTATTGCATGATGGATAATAAGGAAACAGGACTTTCATATCTTGCAATATCCCTCCTAGGAGAATGGATTTCTGCTCAGACACATAAATAAAATAAAAATATTTTTAGACAGAACTGAAAATGTTGTTAGGTTTTTCTCATGACATTGCAAAGCGAGAGATCTGAGGTTCCTGGTGCCATGTGTCTGCTGGCAATTGTAGCAAAATTACCTTTTTGGCTGTAGTGAAAGGTCCTAGATTTTTTTTTTCTCTCTCTGCTTCCGATTCATGAAGAATTATGTGCAGTGATTTTACAGCACAGTACTAAATGCAGGGGTGGCTCTGTGTATTTTGCCGCCCCAAGCATGGCAATAAGGTGGCTTTCGGTGGCGTGCTTGTGGGAGGTCCACCAGTCCCGCGCCTTTGGCTTACTCACCACCAAATTGCCGCCAAAACTATGGGACCAGAGGACCTCCCACAGGCATGCCACCAAAGGCAGCCTGACTGCCCCCTCACAGTGGCAGCTTGCTGCCCGAGGCACGCACTTGCTGTGCTGGTGCCTGGAGCAGCCCCTGACTACATGCTCCTCCTATCAGAGTCTGTTTTCGTGTATCTCTCTCCCTCCTTTGTTTCCAGCCTTCTCCCCATTTAGTTTAAAATATTTTCCCAGTCACTTCCTTACATCAACCCATACTGTGGATCACCACTCCCACCCTCCCCGTGTGATAAGTGGTCTGTTCATTCATAAGTACATTACATGGCAATCATCCCCTTCCCCCCACCCTCCACAAGCACATTCATAAAGCTGCTATTCCCCTCTGCCATTGGCACGTGCAAGTCCCTAATGTGGCAGCACAAAGCATCTCTGACTTCTGTTGCCTGGGTCCATCCAGCTCCAGCTGTGGTAGGTGTACTTTCTGGCTGAGTGTACTGACGCTGCAGTCCCTCGCTGTCATAGGTCCATTCAGGGGGAAATGGTTCACCTCTGGATTCAGAAGGATTGGGAGGAGCACAGGAAGCCACAGTAACATGCACAGTACTGATGACACTGGCATCCAAACGAGTCTGTAGATATCTCCAAGGGGATTTCAATCTGCCAAACACATATTCAGCCACCATTTTACATCGCCTGAGCGAGTAATTAAACCACCTTTTGCCAGGTCCTCTGATATCAGGGTACAACTTCATAAGCCCAGGCAAAAGGGGGTATGCAGGGACCCCCAGAACAACAGTAGGGACGGTAACTCTATTTATGATGATTTTATTGGCAGGAATAGTGTCCTAGCCTGTCTGTGATTGTAGACTTTTGATTGGCGAAAAACCCTGGCAGCATGAAATTTCCAGTGCAATCCATGTTGACATTCATAAATCGACCTCTGTGGCTATCAGGGGCAGCTCCAGGCACCAGCTCGCCAAGTGCGTGCTTGGGGTGGCAAGCCACTGGAGGCGCTCTGCCAGTCACCTTGAGAGTGGAAGGCAGGCTGCCTTCGGTGGCCTGTCTGCGGAGGGTCCGCTGGTCCCGTGGCTTCGGCAGACCTCCCGTAGGCATCCCTGCCGAGGGTCCACTGGTCCCGCGGCTTCAGCGCCTGCGGGAGGCCCGCCGAAGCCGCGGGGCCAGCGGACCCTCCGCAGGCAAGCCACTGAAGACAGCCTGCCTGCCGTGCTTGGGGCGGCAAAATGCCTAGAGCTGCTCCTGGTGGCTATGAGAGCCTGATAACAATGGAGCAGTTCTCTCTATAGTTTATGTACTTGGGCTCCTTGAGGAAGGCAAACTATGGGTGCATGAATCCCATTGGTGGCCCCCTGCACAGTATGGAAACCTTCTCTCAAAGCCAGCAATTGCTTCAGGATTTTATGCCCAACACATGGGGTAAACCACACACCCAACTGCCTCAGAAACCTCCACCATCACTTTACCCAGAGTTGACTTTCAAATACCAAACTGGCTGGCAATGCCTTGTAGCAGGCTGGGGTAGCCAGCTTCCAGATAGCTATACCAACCTGCTTCTGGACCAGCATGACTTCCCTTATGCATGTGTGTTTATGCTGGAGGGTTGGGGTAAACTACTCACAGAGCTCCAGAAATGTAGCTTTCTTCATGCAGAAGTTCTGGACACACTGCTGGTCATCTTGAGTCTGCATAACAATGTGATCCCTCCCACCAGTCTGTGCTGGTAGCCCTGGTCCGGGAGCACCAGTTTTCGTGGCATCAGTGGCTATACTAAGTATCATCTGCTGCATCAGCCAGTTTGAGTCTGCCATATCTGAGTCCTCCTCCTGCTCCATCAGAAGCTCTGCCAAAATGGTCACCAGTGCCACTGTCCATTTCCTGACACAAGTGAAAGTGCAAGTAGGAGAACTTCTTCAAACGGTGCTTCGCCATATTGCTGGCTTCGGCTGCTGAGCGCACGCAGACCAAAAGGACAACTTGGCAGGATGAGTTGGCAGCCTGTTCAAACTTCCTGTAACATGCAGGCTGGGAAGTCAAGTTTTCCCAGGCTGCACCACGGTGAAAGGGCTGCAGCAGCCAGATTTTGGGAAAGTCATAGGGAATCTGGGTTCTAGTTGGTTTGACTCAGGTCTATGTAATGCACTGTAGAGGCCAGAGCCCGGGGTTCAAGCCTGGGTTAGAAAATTCTTCACCTAGGATTGACAATCAGTGTAGACACTGTGGCTATCAGGGGCAGCTCCAGGCACCCTAACCCTGGGTCAGCTGACTCAAGTCCCACTGACCCTGGGCTTACTTTGCAGTTAGATATACCCACAGGGCACGTCTGCACCACAGTAAAAAATCACAGCTGGCCCATGTCAGTTGACTCAAACAGTAGTGTAAATGTTTGGGCTTGAGCTAGGACCCTGAATTCCAGCCTGAGCCTGCATGTCTACACTGCAGTTCTATAGCTGCGCAAACCTGAGTCAGCTGATGGGAGCGGGAGTTTTATTGCAGTGTAGACATACCTGTAGAAACTATGCTTTTCTGACTGCACATTTGGTTGCTCTGATTCAAGGCTCTGCAGTAAGGACCTTGTGAACTGGTTTCAGCAGCTCCTCAGCTGATCTGACCCTAAGAGAATGAGAGAGAGAGAGTCTGCCCCCTTCCTAGAGAAGCATGAGAACTAGAAACACCTCTGGCTGGGGTCAGTTTGTAGGCTTTCTTAAAGGGGACATTTTTGTATTAGTTTGGTTTTGGTCTCATCCCTTTAGGATCCTGTACACCCTGGCTGGGAGCTTCTTCAACTCTTATGTAAGCTAGAAAGCTTGTTTCTCTCAACAACAGAAGCTGGTCCACTAAAAGATATCTCACCCACTTTGTTTCTCTAATAAGCTAGTGGGATTTTCAAAAGCACCTAGGTGCCCAAAACTCATTAATTTCAATAAATGTGAGGCACCTGTTGAAAAACACACTAGGCACCTAAATATCTTTAAAATATGACCTTAAGGAACTATCAAGCACTCAAGTCCCCAAAGCTTATCCATATGTATTGCTAAGATTTGTGGGTGTCCTTCTCTGGTTCTCCAAAGGAGTGGGAGACAGATGAATTGGAGAGGGAGCAGCAGAAGAAAAATTAATTCTAGTTTATAAACCTAATGGAATGTTTTTATTCCTTAGATATGGCAGTACAGCTCAGCAGAGGCTGGCTCAAATGACTGTCTCCCAACAGCAAAGCCAACTTCAACTTTCACAGGCTGACAAATGGTCGTGTAAATTACCAAAAATCCAAGACTTCAAGCTTAAAACTTCTCCAATTGTTATCACATGATGCAACTTTAAATCTCTCTTTTGAACAGTATTACATATCCTTTCATTCCCATAAACTTCAGAAAAAGTTGACTGTTCTCACATTTCAGACTGTGACCTAGCTAGCTGGCACTTCCCCCCTCCACTAGTCTGGAGAAGGGAATAATGAAATTCAGACAACAATGACCGAATGTGCTGTGTAGATCTTTCTTCTTACAAAACAAATGAATGCTCCTGGGATCCAAAACACTCCAGGGAACAAAACTTTCAAATCTTGTAGATATAAAATAGTAAGCTTAAGTGGTGACTTCATCTCTTTTATCAGATCAGAAATGTTTTGACAGGCATTGAAATTAAAACCATTTTTTTAAATGATAAATGAATTTAAAAGTCCCATTAAAACAAGTAATTATTAAAATAAAGCCTGTTTTCCAGAAACACTGATGCAAGAGTGGAAAATGCATTTCAGAGCACTACAGAGATGAAAATCTTTATACCCATGGTCATAACTTACAGAACTGATGCTGCTGAATATAAATTTTCTTTTATAATGACCAGAAAAATAAGTTACTTAATATTTGAGTTAAAAAGCAGTGAATTGTACTTGATGTTCTGATTTTGACAAGGGCTTATAGAAAATTGCCATGACTATGCTCAGCGAGGGGCTGACCCTGCAATTTTTGGAGTATTTCTTGTAAGGTGCTGAGCACTCTGAACTCCCATAGAAGTCTATAGGAGTTAGGGCACTCAATACCTTGCCGGATTGTGCTCTACACTTACATAGCAGGAAATATACACTTTACTCCAACATCACTGCTGGTGTGAGTGCAGTTCCAATGAAGTCCACTGTAAATTTAGCTATTTCAATCAAAACTAAAGCAGCCAAAATGTATAAATTCAACAGAGAATTTATGGAGAACTAAACCAAACACTCTGCCTACAAGATTTAGTGTAGCTAAATTGTTATAATTAAATGGGGTATCTACATCATGTTGTCTCCTTGGGGCCTATTCTCTACTCGAGATATGCTGAACTCGCATTGATATCAGCAAGAGATGTATGTGCAGAATGAGTGAACAATGAGATGTTGGATAGCATGCTACGGATCTATAAATCTATCTGATACCTAAAATCTGCCATCTTTTTTGCCCGCCCCCCCACTAACTTCCATGCAAGCTCTGCTCATAGCTCTATGACACAGTTTGTCTTAATTAAGCATCTGAAGGGTGAACTGAAATGCCATTGGAATAAATACTTGTTTGAGGTGCCAACTCCTTGACTGGATCTCTGTGTAGATTCATAAATACATTTAAAAGATGAATGTAAAGGCCTTTTTATTAACCTGCCAAGACACAGATTCAGGAATCTTTATTTCTTCTGCAAGGGTTGTGATGTTCCTGCTCCCCTACATACCAAAGCATTGTACCATTTCTGTTCCTGATGGTAAACCCTTTGAGATCTGCTGATGAAGTGCTAGATAAAAGATAGATATTAATTATTATTGCTTAAGAATATGTTGAGATGCTGCAATGGAACTTCCCTAATTCACACTAATGATTGGAAAAATCCATTGCCAGTGATGGCATTTTGGCAATTGGTGAGTAAATCTCAGATGCCTCAGCCCATACTGTCATGGGTGAACCCACTGACTTCGTGAGCTAGGGCTACTTGCAAAATCTTCTAGCACAGTATCATTTCATAAATCAAGATATTCAACAACATTAGTTCAGTCTCCCAGAAGATTATCTCAGTAACTCACTCCTCTCTGTGCTGTATTGTTGAGGGTTTGGATGCACACTTTTTTTTTTAAAACAAATAAGACGACACACTGGCTCCACTGAAGTCACTAGGCACATTGCCATTGACTTCAGTGGGGTCAGGATTTTGCACCATGTGTTTTGCAGCAGTGTAAACCCAATATTTTAGTTTAGGAAGCCATTACCGCCATCTTTTCAAGCTCCACTTCTACTGATCATGGGAAGGTCAGAGGCAGAGGTGAAAGTAAGCCGGTACAGTACAGCATATCGGCAGGAGCCGGTATGCCATTCTGGACTGGACCTGCTTCCCTAGGCCAGCGATTTAAAGGGCCTGGGGCTCCTGGCAGTGGCTGGAGCCCTGGGCCATTTAAATTGCCACCAGAGCCCCGCTGCCAGAGTCCTGGGGTAGCGGCCACGGGGCTCCAGCAGTGATTTAAAGGGCCAGGGGCTCCCGGATGCCGCTATAGCAGTGGAGCCCCGGGCCCTTTAAATCTCCACTAGAGCCCCGAGCCTGGGGTAGCAGCGGCAGCTGGGAGCCCCTGGGGCTCTGTTGGTGATTTAAGGGACCCGGGGTTTTGCTGCAGTAGCAGAAGCTGGAACCCCTTTTAAATTGCTCGCTAGCCCCGGGGCTCCTAGCCACCTCCACAGCTGGTAGCTCCAGGGGTGATTTAAAAGGCCGGGGGCTCCTGGCTGCCACTATCGCTGCTGGAGCCCCAGGACCTTTAAATCAGGATTTAAAGGGTCCAGGGATTTAAAGGCCCCGCCTCCTGCTCAGGACTCCGGAGTACTGGTAAATCCTTTAAGTTACTTTCACTCCAAGTCAGAGGCAAAACAGCAACAAAATATACACAACATTTCCGTCCCAAGACATCACTAAAAAGCCCGATACATGTAATTGCACATAGGCTAGCTAGATGAACATCTGGAAATATTACCCACATCTTCCTTCACCCTTTCATGCCATTAGTGTAAACCCAATATTTTAGTTTAGGAAAATACGCTCACTTGCCATGTCTTGTTTTAAGTTAATGTTTGTCAAGTGCCCAGCACAATGGGGAACCAGTTCAAACCGGGACCCTAGGGCACCACCACAATACAAAAAAAAAATAAGAGTGATGATCTGCAAACCAATCATGTGATAGCCTCAGCTTCCATTTCTTGACTCTCATTTCACCCCAATATTAATACTATATATTCTTGAGATATTTATCAAATGTAGAGCATACAGGACTTGTGCTATACACAAAATTCCAGTATATTATAATTTATATCACACATGAGGGGGAGAGAGTTGTGGTCTAATTTTTTTGTTGTGTTTTCTGCAGTTTCTTGCCAATTTTCAAAATATTCCAGGCTCACAGACTGGAGTGAGCTAAAGTCCAAGATTATACTGAATACTCTAAATATGGTCTGTTCAGGGCTAGATCCTGTCCTCTCTCTTCTGGTGCATGGCCAGGGTCCAATCTAGCAGTGAAGGAAGTATTGAGTAAAAAAATTGGCTACTGTGCATGGCTGGCACAAATGTGACCCCAAGATAGCATGGCCTGCTAGCTACAAAACAAAGCCATGGCCCCATCTAGATGACACTTGTTTCCCTGCCACATCTCCCTCCACATATACATTCACCCACCTAGCCCACTCCATAGGATCCTGCTTTGTACATAATGATTCAGACAGGGAAGGGTGGTATCATCAGCCAGCATCTGAGCACTGACCGTGCATGACTTGGCCCTCAACAGTGGTGGATCAGCCACTGGGCCGAAGCCCCCAGATCCCAGCCCTGGCAGAAGCTGGGGGTGGCAGGGGAAGCCCTCAGTGCCACCCTGACCCTATCCCCAGCAGAAGCCAGAGGGCAGTAGGGGAAGCCCCAACACTGGGACCCCTGCTATGGCCCTGGGACTGGAGGAGCTCTCAGTACCTAATGCAGCCTCAGGGCTAGGGGAGCTCTCGCTGTGGTGAGGGACAGAGTTTCTCCGGTCTTGGGGGGCGGAATGGGAGAGACCCTGGGTGGAACAGGGAAGGGCCCCAGGGAAGAGGCAGAAAGGGGTGAGGCTGTGGGTGGGATCACATGTAGATGGGGTAGAACAGGGGCAGGACCACAGATGAAAGGGGTAGAGAGGAGCCTTTCACTTGCTCTGGCCCAGGAAACCTTAATCTGCCTCTGGCCCTCAAGTTCAACTACAAAACAATAAATCAAGTACAGTTCATTGTCTGTCCTTCTGCACCTGCTCCTATTAAAAACACCAGCATTGATGCCAATGGCTAAATGAAGGCATTTGATTAAACAAAGGATATTAAATATATAAGGTTAGATGCCTTAATAGTACGGAAAGTGAAGGGAAAGCCTCTGCAATATTGTGTTTTATCATGATAGCCAGTTTGAGCATTGTACTCAAACAATAACAGAAAACTGAAAAACACAGTGCTTGTGTTAAATTATCCTATAATGTTTTAATATAAAAAATAATGTACTCATTTCTCAGATATATATTTGTTTTCTTAAACACTGTCTACATCCGACACTTGTAAGAAATTTAACTTGTTGAAAAGGGGGGAGGGATAGCTCAGTAGTTTGAGCATTAGCTTGCTAAACCCACCATTGTGAATTCAGCCCTTAAGGGGGGTCATTTGGGGATTTAGTTGGAGATTGGTCTTGCTTTGAGCAGGGGGTTGGACTAGATGGTCTCCTGAGGTCCCTTCCAACCCTAATAATCTATGAAAAAGAAAACAGTAATATGTAAGCTTTTATTCTCTGAGCCTAGTCTAGTCATGTTTGATATTTTCAAAACAATCTAGAGGATTTAGACCTATAGTTTCCACTAATTGTAATGGGCTAAATTATTTTTATTGTTTGTGGTGCAGTAGTGCCTCGATGCTTCAATTGGGGATCCTTTTTGCTAGACTTTGTGTGTGTGTGTGTGTGTGTATGTGTGTATGTATATGTGTGTGTGTATATATATATATATATATATATATATATATATATATGTATGTTATAAAAGATAGTCCCTGTCCCAAAGTGTTTACAGTCTAAGCAACGATTTGTGTTTAAATCCTCTAGACTATTTGGAAAATGTCAACCATTGTTTTGTATCTTATACTAGGATTTACAAATCCAAGTAAAAGCCTTGGATTAATACTGCACATGTTTTCTCTCCCTCAATCTTTGGAATTTCCAGAAGCAGAATGAACCTTATCCTAAAATTCTAGATTGTGTAAATGGAAGTTTTGAATGAGCAAAGAACGCTGGATCTGGCCCCAAATGACTGAAACATGTCAATAAAATATGGTATTTATTAGTGAGATAAGGAACTGTGAAGTGGACAATGGATTTGGGAAAGGAAAACAAGGACATTTTTGTAATGTGACATGATCGTAAGAACCAGTTTTGCCAATATCTTTGTAATGTTGCTCTTTTAACGTGTTGTACTTCTGAGAATATTCCCTTACAACATTTTTCTTAGCATCCCCTTGTTAGCTTTATTGTACATGCAAATCATTCCCAGACAGTGGGCTTCTTAGCTCTCTTTTCATTTAAAAAAAATGTGTGTAATGCGTTTTCTCTGCAGGAACCAGTTCTGCAATGATATTAACTACAAGCATTTTGTTGTTTTAAATATATGTAACGTGCATAAGACAGTTGCTTCTGCTCCCCAGAGTGACCCGTCTGAAGTTTTATCTGAGCATTACATCACCATGGAATCCAGTGGATTAGGCAGGAGAAATCTAATCTAATCACTATACCCAAACCAGTGGATTTATGTTTGCCTTGGTTATTCTTTGCCATTATGTACTTATGACTACTCTGTGCTATTGGTTTTTCTTTTTTAATATTTAGTCTAGTGCTTTGCTTATCTAGTTTAGTTTTTGTCTTTAATATATTTTTAGTTCTTCCGCTGTGGCACATTACAGATTTCCTGACTGCAAAATGTTAAGGGAAAAATAGGAAAAATATTTGTATTGACTTCGGAATGCTTCAGATTAAGAGCAGATGTATTCTGTATTCCCAAAACATCATTTTAACTTTCATTTATGTGCTGTGCTGAACTGTCTTCAAGCCAGGAAGTGATTTATATTTGCTAATTTAATGCAGTTTGGTAGACATGCAGCTAAAAATAAGTGTTTCTATGTTTTATTGCTATACATTTATTTGTTCCTCCCTTCACATTGAATATATTTGATCAATTTACTTCATAGATCTCTTTCATATTAAATGCACTGCAGTGATGCCCAACACAATGCCTGAGAGAAGGGTTGTCCAGTGGTTACAGAGCAGACCTGGAGTTCAGTTCCCTGCTCTGTCACAGACTTCCTGTGTAATCTTGGGCAAGTCACTTAGTCTATCTTACCTCCGTGCCTCAGCTTGCCATCTGCAAAATGGGAATAAAAGTACTTTCTTACCTCACAGGGGTGTTGATATTAGGATAAATACATTAAAAGACTGTGAGGTGCTCAGATACAGTGATAATGAGAATCATATAATTACTGAAAATAGATAATGATCATCAATGTTTTATATGCTCATGCAGCCTCCGTATTGTCGTCTTATTAAGAAGACTGATATGGTTTGAGCTAGTCTTTAAATGCCTGTTGCAGATAATAAAGGTATATTATTGTTACCTCTTTTGACCTGCATGGTTAGCCAATATTCGGGGTCTTGTGGGTTGTTTCTGTTAGGAGCAGAAATTGATGATGGAGTCAGGTATTTCTTTGATGCAATCCTGTTTATTTACAAAGTACGTACACAAAGTTCTGTTTATATTAACACAGTAGGAAGCAAACAACAGGAGGCAGTATTTTTGCTCAATATTCCAAGCCTCTTGTTCCAGCCAGCATTCCACTCAAACAGCTCTCTGAATTAGTTTTTTTTCTCAGAATCATGCTACAGGTCCTTCTCTGCCTGTCTCTGATGCTTTCTTCCTGCCTCCTGTGTGTGTGTGTCTATGGCAGGGATTGGCAACCTTTCAGAAGTGGTGTGCCGAATCTTCACTGATTCACTCTAATTTAAGGTTTCGTGTGCCAGTAATACATTTTAATGTTTTTAGAAGGTCTCTTTCTATAAGTCTATAATATATAACTAAACTATTGTATTTAAAGTAAATAAGGTTTTAAAAATGTTTAAGAAGCTTAATTTAAGATTAAATTAAAATGCAGAGCCCCCCAGACTATTGGCCAGGACCTGGGCAGCGTGAGTGCCGCTGAAAATCAGCTTGTGTGCCGCCTTCGGCACACATGCCATAGGTTGCCTACCCCTGGTCTATGGTGTTTCTGACTGCATCTGTCCACACAGAGCTCCAACAAAACAATACTTAGCCCTCTGCATTTGCATTAAGCCCCCATAACTCAGCTCCTGACCAGCGTTGCCAACTTCATGGTTATAACAATGATGCAAATCATGTCCCCTTGGAACTTTATGTTGGCAACAGTGATAAAACCCTAACCCTCCTGGTCTAGGAGCACAGGCCCCCAGCTTGCGATAAAGGAGAATCACCATTAGAGTATAGGTACAGTCACAAAGTCACATTGTGATTTGTTGACTAGACCATTTTTATTATGTGCACAAACTTCCAATGGTGCACAACTGGAGTCTCATCACAAACACCCAAAGAACACTTCTGCCCATTATATTAAGTGTGTGTGTGAGCCAAGGTTTGATGGGTGGTGGAGGAAGGGGAGAGTAAAAAGTGAGTTAAAATGTCACTCCCCACTCCCAAAGTGTAGAGTGATCACATCTCATCTTGCCGGGACAGTTCCCTTTTTAAGCCCTGTTCTGGACGTCCTGATTTGTTTGGCAAAACTGGGCATTTGTCCTGTTTGCTCTTGCTAACTGATCATCAGCTGGCAAGAGCAAATGGGACAAATGCCCAGTTTTGCCAAAAAAGTGGGGTGTGCCCTCCTAGAGGGATGAGGAGGAACATTCAGTGGGGCAAGCACTGATGCCAGGTGGTGGGACTTGGGTCATCAGCAGCAGTGCCAGCCCCAAGTGGCGAGGCTCAGACGAGCAGCAATGCCAGATGGCTCAAGCCAGCCTCATGTGTGGGGGATGCTTAGGCGAGCAGTGACACCAGGTGACTCGGGTGAGTCCCATGCGGGAGGAGTAGGAGGGCCTCGGGCCAGCCATTCATACTGTCTCATTTTCACTTTGGGAAGTATGGTCACTTCACCAAAGTATAAGGCTGCAGTTTGTTTCCTTTTCATGGACATTTAACTCAGCTAGATTGGGAGATATTAAATATATTAATATCTTTTTTTAATAAAATGAGTTGAAAATGGATGCTGGGCTGCATCTGATGCTGAAAAGGCAGTAGGACCTCCAGGGACCTGAGTGTGGGGACAGAGAGAAGGGGTCCAAATAGTCTAGGAAATCTAAAACAACAACAACAAAAAAGAGTGTTAGAAAAATTCACACACAAATATATTCAAATTAGCAGAAGAAAAAGTATGTATAGCTTCCTCCTAACTACTAATCCTGCTTATTCTTTTTACTAGAAACTATTTTTAAGCAGGGCCGCCCAGAGGATCCAGGAGGCCTGGGGTGTTTGGCGGTGCCCCTCCCGCAGAATTGCTGCCGAAGACCCGCAGCGAAAGAAGCTCCAGGGGCCCGGGCCCTGTGAGAGTTTTCTGGGGCCCCCAGAGAGAGAGTGAAAGACCCCGCTCCAGGGCCCAGGGTCTGGGGCAAATTCCCCACTTGCCCCCCCCCCGGGTGGCCCTGTGTTTAAGCATGGGAGAATACACGTGTATAGCCCCACTAGACTATTTTTAAAAGATTTTTTTTTTTTTAAAGATGTAATATTAACCAGCCATCCTGCATTAGTTCTCAGTCACTCCAAGATATACATTGTAGCAAATGGTGTACTTTTCAGGTGTGCTTTTCAGAAAGCAGTCAGCTTTCTGTCATTTTCTCATACATGCCTAAACTATACACTAATAGCCTCCTAACACACACCATCTCATGGATTATTGCTACACTATCTACTAGCTATATAGGACTCATGGTCCACAATGGAATATTGCTTATTCTATTTAGAGCATTGTAGGTTTGTATTTTCCATATACACAGTAGCCTAGCACACTAAAGCCTGTTATACCATAATACTGTGAAATTGCTTAACAGTTTCTAGATGTGTTGTCAGTATTGTTTTGATGTAGAGATTTGAGATTCGTTCTTCTAAAAACACCAAGAGATCTGTAGAAGTGATTTTTGTCTGTCAGTTTGCAGTTGTTCTGGGTCAATTAGGAGATAAAGGTGAAATATCCAGATGGATGCTGCAAGGTTCAATAAAGTAGAAATTCCTTCTCAGGGCAGGCAGAGTCGAACCCATGTTGTTTAGGGTCAGAGACAAAATGACCTTTTCCTGCAGTTGTGAATGAGCTCAGAGGAGATCTTTGTGTCAATTTTGCCTACTCACTTTCAGATAAAACAGCATCCACTGGATCACTAAAAGCCGGTTTTATTTACCATTTTAATTAATAAGATGGAAGAGGGAGTAAATAGCTGCCTCAGTGAAATTTGCAGATGATAATACTGTAAATTGATAGGTGTTCCAAAACCCCTCAAGGGCAGAGAAATCATAAAAAAAAAAAAAAAAAAAAAAAAAAGGTGCCTGGAAAGATTAGGAATATTGGCAGCAATAACAAAATAAAATTCATCCTGGAAAAATATAAATTAATACATCTGGGGAAAATAATCTGGAACATGGATATTCAATGGGAGGGAGATGTTTAGAAAGATGAATGGATTGCAGGCTTGCACTGAATTTGCCACGAGTTACGAGGACAGCAACAAAAAAGCTAATGCAACTTTGGGTTACAAGTGAAGAGCTCTCACACTACTGAATACAGAGGCAGCAGTCCCTTTCTATTTGGCTACTGAGACCTACAAATGTGTATTTAATTCTGGGCACCTCAAGTGCCAGAAAGGTGTTGACAAATGGAAGTGAATTTAGGGAAAGCAACCAAAAAGTAGGATGGGTCTGGAGACAAGATTAAAAACTAAATATGCAGCTTTATTAATAACTAAGGAGGATGCAATAGACATCCACAGGTATCTGAATGTGTAAAACAGACACGAGGATTCAAGGTTGTGAAGGGTAATACAGTGGAGGCTAGCTAGGAGTAGAGATTAAATTCAGTCAAGGGACATTTTGGCTACATATGGATCTATTAGACTTAAGGCCATGCTGGCACTGATATCCTAAGCAATGATAGGACTGAACCTCTCTCCATCATTTCCCACTCCCTTCTCACCAAATCACCCCATACTGCAAGCCACCAGATCTCCTATCGTTGCTGTTTCTTCTCCTTGAAAGTTCTCCTTGCCTTGGCTCAGTTGTGTGCAGGGCTTGCATTTATATCCCAAACATATATCAGAATCCTTTGCCTTAGGATCCTTAGCTTTGAATAGAGGTGACATGTAACTGTTGATAATCAGAGGGAGGGCATAATTTAAAGGTCCTGGAGGTATGTAGCAGAGTTCAGAGCAGGGCATATAAACCCTGGCAGAAATCTCGGAGAGGGACGTGACCCCGTGTGCCTCCCCCTCCCCCTACGAGACACTCTTGGCTTTGAAGTGGATGTTGCAGCAGCTGGTGCAAAGGATTCTAGGGCATATCTGGGCATTAAAGTTGACTGATGTACATGACTAATAGAGAAAACAGGAACCAGATGACAAACCATCCACAGAAAAACTATTTGGGACTAGTTTTGAGTAGTGATCCTGGAAGTCACAGTGATATTTTAGCAGTGCCGCTAAGGCTATGTCTACAGTACCTGCTGGATTGGCGGCTAGTGATCGATCTATTGGGGAATCGATTTATTGTGTCTAGTGTAGATGCGATAAAATCAATTCCCAATCACTCTGCCATTGACTCCAGAACTCCACTGCACGTGAGAGGCGGAAGTGGAGTTGACGGGGGAGTGGCAGCGGTTGACTCGCCGCTGTCCTCATGGCCAGGTAAATTGACCTAAGATATACCAACTTCAGCTACGCTATTCGCATAGCTGAAGTTGTGTATCTTAGGTCGACTCCCCCTCCAGTGTAGACCTAGCCTCAGGATATGGGGCCTTAGGTGGCCAACTGCTTAACCTATGTCCATCTCTGATTAGAGCAAAAGGAAGTACTGGAAACTGCAGAGACATAATTAGAGGGGACAAGGAACAAGAAAGCAGCCAAAGGAAACTATTCTGTGCCAGATTGTTATCCTACGGAGTGTGACCCCCGGGAGTGCCTGGAAGGAAGGCCCAAGGATCACACCAAGGGCCAGGTCCTTCCTGATGCTGTAACCACCCTTCCCTGTCTGATCCACTCCACTCCACTGCACTTCTCCCCTTCCTCAGCACAGCCTTCAGCTGGGGCCAACAGTGAGTTCTCCCAGAGGGGGCAGAGTTCCCCCACAGTTGAGCACTGTGAGGGAGAGAAAACATGCTCCAGCACCCACTCCATCCCTTCACACAGCCACCTCACTGCCCACAATCAGCCCCTGGCTCCTCGCCACAATCCCAATTTTGGATGGCTCCTGGCCCTGGCAAGAAACCAGGAATTGTTTGAAGTCCTGGGGGGCACAGAGACTCACTGGACTAACTGACCCAATAGGTTGAGTCCCTCTCTCGTGGGAGGGGGGAGCAATCTAAGGGGAGGAGGCTCCCGGGCACCCCACGTTCTCCCTCTCCGCAGCGGGGCTGGCACAGTTTTTATAGTAGGGGTGCTGGGAGCCACTGAACCAAACTGTAAACCCTGAATATGATGGAAACCACTTTGAGCCAGGAGGTGCGGCAGCACCCCTAGTTCCAGCCCCTATGCCCTCTCCCCCCTGCCTCCCAGCGCCTTCCCTGTCCCAGGCTCCCCTCGCCGGCCCGGTGCCGACCCTGGGCTGTGGGGCGAGGCTGGACGGGGGCCGCGGGTCTCTCTTGCGGCCAGGACAAGGTTCGCAGGGGCCGGGAGTGACTCGGCGCGGCCGGCAGGGGGCGCTGCTGGGCCAGGCTGGGCCGCCCGCGGGTGGGGGTGCGGGGCCGGGCTCCGAGAGGAGGTTTTGGAAAGTGACAAGTGAGGGGCTGAGGGAGGGAAGCAGCCGCCCCCGCTCAGTGCCCGGCCGGCGTGGGGACGGGCTGGGAGGGCAGAGCCCCCCCCAGCACAGCGCGGCGGGGAGAGCTGGCCCGGGCTGCGGGCGCAGTCCTGCGGATGTCGGAGTAGCGCGATCCGGCTCAGGAATGTCCCGGCCGGGGGGCTGGGCGCGGAGCCTCCCGCCGCTGCTGCTGCTGGTGCACGCGGGGAGCTTGGCGGAGCTCGGGGGCACAGCCCGAGGTAAGACGCGCCGCGGTCCCCGCTCGGCTCCTGGCGCCGGGCCCTTTGCAAAGTTACTTGCCGCTGCTCTGCGTCCCCCGGGGGACGCGCAGCCCCCCCAGCGCTCCCCACGGCCCTGCCGCTGCGCTGCTCCATCCCCTCTGCCCGCCCCCGGGGCGCCCTCGCTGCGGGGCCGGGGCGCTCCGCTGTCATCTCGGCGGAAAGAGGGTGGTCGGCTTCTCTCTCTCCTCCCGTCCCCGCCAAAGAGCCGGAGCCCGCTTGGCTTGGTCCGCGCCGATGCCTGGGCGGGTGGGGGGTGGAGTCCGGCGGTTTTTCCGCAAGACTCGCATGTTAGTGAATGAAACTGGGTGACCCCAGACAAAGCGCCGATTCACCAATTGTTTCCTTGTCGCTTCCACTCTTCCCAGCTGCAGCCCAGAGAGGTGGGAGGAGGAGCAGCAGCTGTGTGTGTGTGTGCGCATTATTTGCATTTGCAAAGTACGGTAAAAACTGGGTACATCTGGGCAGTGGGCTGAATGTGGTTTATAAACCGCAGTCTAATGCGTACTTGATTTGGATCCTCTTTAAAGACAATGGCAACATTTAGAGTAAAACTAATAAGAAAGGCAAAGCGTATTACTTTCCCCTGCGGGAAGCCATCAGTGCTTTTCCCTCCCCTCTGTGCTGGGGCACAATGAAAGGGAAGATGGGCTGTTCCTGTGGACACAACTGATTCTTTCTTTGAGGAGGGGTGAAAAGTTAATTCAAGCTGTCAGGGTGTGGGCTTCACTTTAATATGCAATCTGCAAGAGGCAACCCAGCTTGAGTCTACTTGGCAGGGTATCTGTGTCTGGTTAAGACAACTGAAAGAAACCCCTTTTTGCTAGTGTTTTAAGCTGTATTTGGAAAAGCACCGACACAGCATAAGGTACCAAAGAGAAAGAGAGTGAGAATATCTTTTCAAGAGGCTTTTTCAACCATCCATAGACATTAGAATGTAATTTTTTTTTATTAACCAAGACTAACTTGGACTGCTTATAACAGAAATTGTATGTATCTTTGGGACAGATTCTGATATCTTTACTCCCTTACTGCATGAATAGTCCCATTGATATCAGCGAGGCTATTTACAGAGTAATTAGGTGTTCCTCCTAACTAAGGGTACTAGAATCTGGCTCTCTAAGAGTAAATGTGTATCAGTTGGTAATTTATTAACTGGGTTTTTGGAATGAAGGTGAGAGTATAACCAGGAAGCAGACAGAAGTAAACTCTTGAACATCAGTTTGTTCATCCTGAAGAATATCCTCTGATGAATTTTAAGTCTACAATTTACCTCTGTCAGATTGCAACCATTTTAATCCAGTAGTTAGACAAAGTTTTGTTAGGACGTTATATTTCACATCAGTATTCTTCTTCTTGAAAAACACTATAACCAGGCTCTTTTTTAAGAAACATATTTGGCTTATTTTCCTCTGATTTCCAGCATTTCTATATTCCCATTAATGAAGTCAAGTTTTATACTTGATCTGTACAGAACTGCTTTATAAAAACACTTTCCAAGAGTTTGACTGAGTTGTTAGCTAAATGTAACTATACGTAGGCCTTTCATTCTGCTTTTGATAATTTGACTTATGGTCTGTAAGGTAATATTATCAATGATGATTTGTCTTTTTAGTTCCAACTATGTGGGCTGCTTTGCCAACTTACTGCGTATATATAGTTCCACGGCAAATTGATAACAATGACCTTAAAGCAAATCTCTTGTTTAGTTTTAACCAACAATATTTGTGATCCGTTCATTTTAAGAATGTTTTGTTTTATTTTTAATTGTAGTCGTTTCAATAATTTTAGATTTGAGTTATCATATAACACATACATAAAAGAAACGGAGGCTGATACCCTGGATTGGCATTAGGTAAAGTGTGCATATTTAGGCTAAGATATTTAAAAATGACTAGTGATTTTGCGTGATTTTTGAAAGGCTTCAAAAAAATGCTGAGCATGCATAACCTAACATCAGGACCCTGTAAGGTGTGTTAAGTTGATCATGTCACTTTTGAAAATCTTGGCCATAATGTATATTCAAAAAAGAAAAATATACATTAATGCCATGTTAAGTTTGAGTTTAAATACTCAGAGGTCAAGCAATGAAAAAGTTAAGGTTTTAATAAAGGGTCAAGGTGGATGAGGTAATGTCTTTTATTGGACCAACTTCCGTTGGTGAAAGATACAAACTTTTGAGCTATAGAGAGCTCTTCTTCAGGTTTTAGGACCAACATGGCTACCAATGCTGAAAACAATGTTTTAATAACACCAACTCAGCGAATGGCCATATTGCACGTGCTATGGAATGGTTTCCATTAAAAAGTCAACTGTAGCCAACAGTTACCACACAGTGGTCTGAGATTATCCCTATCTTTAACTATGACCCCGATTCTGTTGTTGGATCCATGTGGATGGATCCTGTTGATGTCAATGTGACTGTGTGGGTACTAGGGTCTAATCATACACATTTAATTGCTGGATCAGGGTCTAGCCTTAGAGGAGTTCTCTGACATCTGTGTGGTGACAGCTGGCTAATGTTGAGTTTGAATGTCTTCTGTGGAATATTTTATGTATATTTGACAACATAAACATTAAAAAAGTTAAGTTAATGTTACTATGAACCTTCACGTTTTCATTTCATGACCTTTTAGTGTTTAAATTAATAACTTTAATGTTACCTTAACATGACGTTTTGTTTTCTTTTTAATAAAGTAAAAATTAAAAAAAAAAACAACCCAAATCTTATTATGCTCAATCAGCTGTTTAAGCCCATAATTTGCTCTCTTGGATTTACTGTAAATTCTGCAGGAGAGAGGCTCTATTCTGTGCTACTTACAAGCTGTGTAGGAGCATAAGGGTTTCAATACAGAATCAATGTCTGCATTGAAATATTTTCTGTAGAAATGTTTGCTGTATTGTAGACTTTTCTCCTGGATATTAATTAGTGTTAACTTGGTGCCAGATTTAAGTATTGTATTGCCTGAGATTAGCAAACATTATCAGCGTGCAATGAGAAATTTTTAAATACATATAATTAATTTTTGTTCTAAATATGTAAGGATCTAGACCTCAGTGAAGATTAGCTAACTTGAAAATCTTAAATGATAACATTTAGCAGATATATCTTTTTGCTTACATATCTCAATATTACCATTTACTTAAACTAGAAGTGTTTCATTTATTTTTTTCCATAATTCAAAAATGGGTGAATGAATTTCTCCACTCCCAACCCCCCACTACCACCACCAAAAAAGGTTCATGTGCTTTGGCTGAGACCAAACATGAACATTTCAGATGTAAAAGGGGATATTTTTTCAGACCTTTGAAAATAAAGCCTTTAATGAACATCCTTATATACTGGTAACCTTAACAACGGTAAAACTTTCACTGTCAGGAAAGCTTTAATACTGATTGATTGGGAATCTAAGGTCTGCCGGCCCATTGATCTTCATGATTATTATTTAATATTCGCATTACAATAAAACCAGAGCCCCCAACGTGTACAGAAGTTACCATAAGACGACCTGTTCAAACATTTATAGAGACTGGTTTCTGCTCCAATGAGTTTATAATCGGACATCCTGATCCTGCAAACTGTTCAGGGTGAGGGTAAATTATTCATGTCAGTAGTCAGTTCACTAGGACAACTCATATGAGTAAAAATAAGTGAGTCTTCAAGCATATGTAGGACAGGGGCTTAAAAATCTGCTCATGTCCACTTTGGGTTACCAAATAATCTAGTTGAGACATGATCATGTGATGTAAACTAGCTTGCATAGTTATCTTTCTAGCAGAGCTGTCTAATCATTTTAAAAATCAACTGTCTGGTTGTTGACTGAGAGAGGATCACATGATCTTGTGAGCTAAAATAGAAGCATTTTGGCACAACATAAGCCTACTGCATCGTATTTAGTACAAAATCATCTTTGTGACATTTAAATGTAACTCATGCTCCATGCAGAATTTGAACAGAGTTTCTTTAGTCTTCTGTTTTTTGTTTTTGAAGGATTGGCAGTCACAGTGCAGGAAACAAAACATAGAAAAAGCATTTTAAAAGCAGCATGCAAGTAAAAGCAGCATGCAAGTAAATAATTTATTTTTAAATGCTCTTCTTAAGTGCTCTGAGAGTTGGCCCAAAAATGTTCTGAGTAAAATCACAAGGTTAGTGTGAATATGGGGAACAGGAATTCTATAACTTGGCTTTTTCCTCTCACTCGTTACAGTATCTGTGATGGCTATTGTTGTTACACGTCCAGCTTTATTATCGTTGAATACACCTCTACCTTGATATAACGTGACCCGATATAACACGAATTCAGATATAACGCGGTAAAGCAGCACTCCGGGGGAGGGGGGCGGGACTGCGCCCTCCGGTGGATCAAAGCAAGTTCGATATAACGCAGTTTCACCTATAATGCGGTAAGATTTTTTGGCTCCCGAAGAGAAGCGTTATATCAAGGTAGAGGTGTATCATGTGGCTCTGTGAGCTAAACTAGAGTCGTGGCAGAAATACCATGAATAGGGTAAAACAATTTTTATGCCTAAAAACATATATCCATAGACTGTGTATTTTAGATAATAGGAAAAACTATTGCCCTGTTTGAAAGTTACCTCCGGTGGATTAGCATTCCTCCATCTTTAATTAGGAGTGCTATATCCCAGTTTTCTATTGCAGTCAGTATGCATTATATGTTTACAAACAAATAAAATGTTTCTATCATTGACTAACAGTGTATGGAAGGATGGAAATACGTTCTGGACCTGTTTGACTGATTTTAGTATCTGGCATGTCTATTCACAAGTTGCACTAACTACAAATGAATGATTAGAATAATAGTTTGTGTATTACTGTATTTATGTCCACGGAGAATGACGTGCTAATTATATACACATAGGACATTTTATTTAACTTAAGCCTTTGCAAATGAGATCTAGGCAGGGATCTACTTAAAGATTTCTTAAAGCTCTTAAATACAAATATCTAAAGCTGAACAAAAAACCTTCCCTGAGGTGTGACACTAGATACTGTTCTTCAGAGACATGCACAGAAATCCAGTAGCCTTCTGAGACACTAAAAAGCACCTCAGAGAAGAAAATTCTTCAAAAACGCCTAACTAAATGCAGCTGCTTGTAACATATCAGCTATCTTGCATGCCAGAAATATGCAAAAAGGTAACTAATACACTGTTTATTTTTTATTTTGTATCCCTTCGAGGCGCTGTCTTCCACTGTCGTCTTGCCATAGCGAGCTCAGTTATGAATTTTATGTTTAGAAATGTGTGTGATTTTTAGAAACATTGTTTAAATCTGTAAATTTAGAAACAATTTTGTTTAGAAATCTGGTAAACTGTGGTCTACTTACAAAGCTAGTTATTTTGTGCTGCTAAAAATGCGTTTTATTCTTTATGTCAGTGAAATATACCAATCTTGCTATAAGTACTAGAGTAAAGCTGAGCAGAAAATACCCACCAGTGTTTTAGAGGTGAAACTGCTATGTGAACCATAGATAAACTAGGCAGATCATATCATGGTCTGATCTTGGCAAAGCTAGTAAATTTCACACCTTGTCATTCATTAATAAAAAGAACAATACAGCGATAAAATAGTTCATATTTTAAAAATGATTCCTGCATGTTAAAAGTTCTCTTAAATGAATATACTAAATATACAGTCATATTTATAGAATTATATTTTTATTTAGTTGAAGTAGCAGCATTGGAAGACTAGCAAATCAGGCCTTACTTTTTTGATATTGTCTTTCGTATTGAAGGCAGTCGGACTATTTATGTGATTACGTACAAGCACAACTCTCACAAGTAAGGGTTTGAAAGACGAGGTCCATATTTAGTTTTATTAGAGCACTGTACAAATGTTAATTATCAAACACAAGCTCTTTAGAGCGGAGATTGTCATCTGTGTTACTTGTCAGTATTGTGCCTGTAGTATTGACAGACATTTAATTCAGTCATTCATAATATAAACAATGCAGGTCTGAATAAATTAGAGTAATTTTCAGTGATGTATAAATAAGACAATATTTTGATTAACTGCAGTACATCTCTCTAGTTCCTGTGAGAACAATTTTATGTGATAAATAAGAAGCATTTCAAAGTTCAGTGATTATTTTGATGTTTTGGTATCTACAGCATGATCCAGGAAAAGAAGTCACACCTTTTGCTATGTAGTTACTAACAATATTACTTTCATTGTAATGTTACATATGGGAGACTTTATCTTTGGTTTTATTTAATTTCTTTTATAAATTATATGTCCATTTGAACTATATTTGCATCAATTTTAAATATGAAAATCACATAGGAAAGTGAGATAGTCTGCTCAGCTATAAAATGGGGATAATTTCAGCTCACATAGATACTATTAATGTATGTTTATAAAGCTTTTTGAGACCCTCTTGTGAAAGGCACTGTTATAAGTATATTTCAGAGCTGCAATCCAATGTGATGTTAGATTCCCATTCCATTCAGCCAGATTTGTAAAGCTTTGAAACAAAAGCTATTTAAGAAAAGCAAGCCCTTTATAATGACAGAAAGCAATAATGCAGGGTCCTCAATATCCTCCTTGGATTTTGTAGTAAAATCCCTTCTTGAAGTGGAGCCATTTGAGCTCCCCTGCCTCCAAATAATTTTGCAGAGTTACATTTGAAAGGAAATGGCTAGTGACTTGCGAAAAGAATCCCAAGGTCCATATTGGTAAGACAGACACAGATTTGGGGATTGTTTAGCTGTTGCCACTTGAAAACAATTAGTTAAATCCAAGAAAAGCACCAACAGCGATGCAAAATTCCACAGTCAGTCCTGAGGAGTTGCATCCTATCTCACACATGAGAGGAGTAGAAATTCAATGTGGCTGCAATATCCTTTTTGTTAACCAATGCACGTACTGCTAAATCTGGGCAAAAATAGGGGGAAATCACCAATATTTTATTTTTAAAACATGACATTCCAATATTGGCTTAGCACTGTATGCTGGGAGTGAAATTTACCCCATGCAGAGGGGCTGAGCAAGGGCTATGCACCACTTAAGCCTTGCTGTGTGCTGGCCTAGAGCTGAATTTCATGCTAACTGAGTCATCTGGAAAATAAATACGCATTGTGCAGTTTATTCCCACGCAAAATGTTTGAATAATATTCAAATAATTTAACCGTCAGCTGTAGTTCATATAGCTGCATCTTAGCTATGTTAATGAACATATTAAAAAAAATTAAACAGCTCTTTGCATATATGTTCTCTGTTTTTTCTTAAATGTACATGTACATCTGTGTGACACTGTAAACTATGGCTTGTATTCTCGTCTTAGCCTCTGTTATGTCTAACTTCCTTTACTGTTAATTGGAGTTGGGTATGTGCATGCATTAAGGCAGAGGTCGGCAACCTTTCAGAAGTGGTGTGCTGAGTCATCATTTATTCACTCTGATTTAAAGTTTCGCGTGCCAGTAATGTATTTTAACATTTTTAGAAGGTCTCTTTCTATAAGTCTAAAATATATAACTAAACTATTGTTGTATGTAAAGTAAGGTTTTAAAAATGTTTAAGAAGCTTCATTTAAAATTAAATTAAAATGCAGAGCCCCCCCCCGGACCAGTGGCCAGGACCTGGGCAGTTTGAGTGCCACTGAAAATCAGCTCGCGTGCCGCCTTTGGCATGCGTGCCATAGGTTGCCTACCCCTGCATTAAGGGGAGTAATGACCCTTAATTTAGGTAGTGTGTTATGACCTGAATTCCTACTGAGTAGTAGAAATCATTTTCTGCTACTGATCTGATTTTGCAGTATGTTGCTATTAAGATATGATTTTAGTCCTCTTCAGCACTTGCCCTTCTGCTAACTCTGTGTTGGAGATCCCAGTAATCTGAGTACTCCGTATTAGTGCTTCTTAACAGGATCAGCTTCTCTTATGCAGCAGGTTCATATGGCAGTTACTAGAGACTGTGGCATAAACCTGCATTTTGTTTATAAGATTTTCCAAGCCTGGCAGCTCATGTGTTGAAACTGATACTTCACAATAGCTTCGTGCGACCTGCTGCTCTGTTCCTTCGAGGGATGTCAGTGAACTAGACTTCTGTCTCTTTCCCAGATGCTCTACTTTTTCTGCCGCTCAGGTCTGAACATCTGCTCCAGGAGTAATGAAGTATCTGGGAAAGAGAGAGAATGGTGTAGTTCTGTGTCGGAGCACAGCAGCAGGCCATGGGAAATAGGAAGATCAGAGATAAGAAAGGAAAAATATTAAGTAACTTTATAACCTCATCACATATTCCCTCCAGAGAGCAGAAATATATTATAAGACACTTTGTCACTCCTAGCACTCAGGATTGACTTTGGAGGGATATACTCTTTCACATTCACAGCATGGGAATTCCTCTCCAGAGATAAACATCTTGGTTTCATCTACAGGCAGCATTTTCTCTTATTGCTGTGAAACCTTATTCTCAAAGGCTGGAGATATAAATGTAACATGCTGGCTAAGAGTATCATGCTGCTGCCCATCTAGTGGTTGGCCCACACATTGTGTAAGGATACTACTACCTAAGATACCTTTTTGACTCAAGTTGTAGAGGTCTGTACTCTTAGTGCTGATGGTGCCAGGATCAATCCCCACTTGTGAACCATGATGAGGGGCCATTTTAATAGCTGTAGGTGAACCTCAAAGGCCTGACGTTCAGAGCTGCTGAGTATCTGTAGCTTGCATTGACTTCACTTTCAATGGTGGGCGTTCAGTACTTCTGAAGATCTGAAGATCTGGCTTCAACAGGGTTGGAGGCTTGGTTCAGCAGGGAGAATTCAGACTATTATTCTCACTAATCAAACTGCCGGGGATAGTAATGCTGGTCTGGAAATATCAGAACAATAGCCTTTTTATGAGATATCTGGTACTTTTTACCTGCTGGTTGGCTTAATATTACTCTGCAAAGAGCCTTTTCTATTTCAGTGCTCCTGGCCAGAACCAGGAAAATGTCTGACAAATAATGGCGGTGCTTCCAGTGGGAAATATCTGGATCTGGAGTTTGTGTTTTGGGCAAAGATTTGAGTAAATTCTTCATTTTCCTGAACTTCTCCCCTAGCTGTAACTGCTGTGAAGAGTTCATTGTGAAAGTTCTAACACAATCCAGCTCTCAGATTACAATATCCTAGTCAAGGCAATGTAAATATTTGCAGTGAAACTGGAAAACATGTCTGTAACCTGCCTTGTTTTTGCTTCTTGTTACATACTTAAAATTCAGATTAGGATTGTCAAAACATTTGCTAGGGTTCTTGAACTTATTCAAAGAACCTGGGACCAGTTTTAAATGAACCATGTTGGTTTATGATTACGTATTACAGCTGAGTTTCACTTTGAGTTATTGGGTATGTTTGAACCCAAAACATACAGGATATACAAACCCAGGCTTATTGGAAACCATCTCAATCAACCAATGCAGAGGAAAACCTGAGTTTCACATGACCCTAAACTTATAAAAGCAAATACTAACTTTTGAATTGTGTTATGATGTTTCAGTATGGTCTTGGTATTTTTTCTCACAGTAACACCTAGAGGTTCCAACTGAGATCAGGGCTTCCTTGTGCTAGGTGCAGTATATTACCATATGTGATAAATAAAGTGGGAGGGGTTGGTCCCTTTGATGGGCACCCAGCCACTTGTAAAATCCCTTTTGGTAGCTCTTCTTTACTTGCTTTACCTGTAAAGGGTTAAAAAGTCCCCCAGGTAAAGAGAAAAAAAAGTGGGCACCTGACCAAAAGAGCCAATGGGAAGGTAGAACTTTTTAAAATGGGGAAAGACACTTTCCCTTTGTCTGTTGTTCTCTGGGCTGGAAGGGGACGGAGCGGCAATGCTATAAGTCGGAATGCTGTGTAAGCGTTGAACCAGGTCTGAAAAAGTATCTTCCACACCTAGAAGAAATTATTTGGATAGGGAATGTTTAGTTAGACACAATCAGGTTTATTTCTTATTTTGACTTGTGGATCTCCTCTGTGCTAACTCCTGATGCTTTTGTTCACTTGTAACCTTTAAGCTGAACCCCCAAGAAAGCTAGTTTGGGTGCTTAATTTTTGGAATTGCTCTTCTAAAATCTAGTAAAAGCCTACATTACAGAAGTATTTTTTCCTTTTTGCTTTTAATAAAATTTACCTTTTTAGAGAACAGGATTGGATTTTTGGTGTCCTAAGAGATTTGTGCATGTCGTTTGATTAACTGGTAGCCACATCTAATTTCCTTTTTCTTTCTCAGCTCTTCCCCGGATGGTGTGTGTGGAAGGGTTTGAGGGTACACCACAGGGAGGAATTCCCAAGTGTTCCTTTGTGGGTCCAAGTTTTTTTTGTTTTTTGTTTTGCATTTGGTGGTGGCAGCATTTACCAAGCCAAAGTCAGAGAAAAGCTGTAACCTTGGGAATTTAATACAAGCCTGGAGTGGCCAGTATTAATTTTTAGAATCCTTGCAGGCCCCCACTTCCTGCACTCGAAGTGCCTGAGTGAGGATTTAACCTTGACACCATAGTATCAGCAAGACCCTGTCTGAAAGCATTTAACAGCGTAAAGACACAGGACAAAGGAAGCTTAATCTGTATTTCACAATAGGGAAATTTAGCCACAGGATGGCCAAGTGACTTCTCCAAGCTCACAGAGGAAGTCTTTGATAGAGCTGTGAATTGAAACCAGCCCTCCTGAGTCACAGCTGAGTGCCTTAACCACAAGACCACCTTTCCAGTTTGCTTTGGGTGAAAGAGAGTGGCATACCTGTGATGTTCCTTTACAGTAGAAAATACATGGAGAAAAGAATGGGTGCTGAATACCTGTGCAATGAGGCAGGGCTTCTGCTGAACTCTGTAAAGAAGTGGGGAGCTATAGAACTGTAACAGCTCTAGGTCTTAGGGCTGGTCTACACTGGAGAGAGCAGGGGTGTTCGATCTAAGATATGCAACTTCAGCTACGCTATTCGTGTAGCTGAAGTCGAAGTATCTTAGTTTGATTTACCTGGCTGTCCTCACGGCGGCAAGTCAATCATCGCGGCTCCCCTTCGACTCTGCTTATTCCTCCTGCCGAAGTGGAGTACGGGCGTCTATTTGGGGATCAATTTATCGCGTCTAGACGAGAGGCGATAAATCAATCCCCAGTCGATTACTACCTGCCGATCCGGCGGGTAGTGTAGACATGGCCTTAGTGTTCACCATATGAACAGATTCTTGTTTGTTATTAAACAGATTGTTTTTATTCTGCTTCAGTCCCAGCCATTATTACAAAACATTATACAGTGGGTATGTTTGGTTAATCTAAACCAGTTTGCAAACTGCATTTTTATGCAAATATGAACATATTATGGAATTGCTAATCATTGAAGTCTTTCAGATATCCAGACATCTGGCTAAAGCCAGAGTGGATTAACCAGGGTTGAGTGTAATCCCTTGGGGGTAAGTGGGTGGCATTCCAGTCTCTGTATTACAGCAAATTGAAACTATTTTGAATTTTTTTTAAGATTTGATGAAACTTTTTAAATTTTTTTCCCCCTCCAAAGAAAAAACTGTCTAAACCAATGCTATGTACATTGTGTGTTTTTGTATGCTTCCTAAGAGCAGTAAAATCCTTAGTCTTTTAACTTGGTCTGCAAAGGGAAATATTGAATAGAGATGATCTGATGTAGCTACCACCAGCATACTGGAATGACTATGGCACACAAGCTGTTTTTAATTTTTTTTTTTTTTTTTTAAAAACCCAAGACAGTCCTTTGAACCTGTTTTAATCTCACTTTTCAAATAATGTATTATTCTAAATATTTGTAATCTCAGTGACTATTATTACTGCGAAGATATTTATAATCTAAGACTATTTTCCTAATCTCATCTCTGGTATGTATACAATGTTATTGAACTATCTGAGTGCATCACAGCCTTTAATATATATATATTCCCATTATATCTTTTCTCTAAAGAACTTCTTTTTCACGTGTGCTTCAGAAAATTTGATCTAGAGTTAGCAATTAGTGCCAGCTAGATCGTGGCTTTAGTGATGTGGACACTTGTTCATTAGGAGCTAGACTGAGCTAATTACATATAGGCCACCAAATATCGCCATCCAGGTCCCTTGATTCCAATCAGTGACCAAGAAGGGTGGTGGGTGTTGGCATTCTAATGCCTTCAGCCATTTTCTCTTTCTCCTTTTATCCTTTTCTGAAAAACAAATCTTGATTTGCTGTTAATGATAAACTGAAGGGCACATGAAAGCACGCCACCACCTCAAGACCTGTAGAGGTCTGGTGGCTTAATAATAATCAACCAATACTGAGAGAACCAAAAAACAAAGGTGAAGACCCTGTTGTTTAAAAGCTACTGTTAGTTGGTTACAGTGAATGGTTATATATGACACTGAGACTGTGGTCATTCTTCTCTAATATGATTATCTACTCCTATGTTACTGCCAGGCTTAACCCCTGAAATGTGTTCTGATTAGGGCTTTGTCTGAAGCCCACTCAGGAGCTGAAGCTAGTACAGAATGCTGCGGCCTGCCTTCCAAGTGGCACAGACTGGTATGATGCTCAGTTCTCTTCACTCACTTCCTGTTAAAATCACGGGGCAAGTCAAGCTGTTGCTAATCCTGAATGGTCTGGTATCTGTTCTGGAGAGCAAAATTGCCTTTTACCTCAGATACCGTGGAATCAGTTATGATCAGCTGAGAAACACTTGCTGTTGGCACTTTTAAGTTTGAAACCCTTCACATCTGGTGATAGTGCTTTCTGAATTGAGGTCCCCCCCACCTCCTTTGAAACTCACTTGTCTCAGCAGCTTCTCAGAGCCCAAGGCTACAGCCTCTATGAGCAAGATGCAAGCAACGCTTGTTTTGCTCACTATGTGGTTAACTGTTGGTCCTTGTCTTTGTGGTTTTAATTTACTACCACTTAATTTAGTAGCAACACAGCGGTAGAATAAATTAATATGCTGTGAACATTCAGATAGGCTTTGAAGGTCCAGCTCAGTGCAAGCTTAGCCTTTAACTCACACCCTCTGTGAGATTTAGTTGCACCCTTTTAAATAAGTAAATCAGAAGCTGAATAGGCCATGGAATAATTGGAACCTGGTGTGGGATAACAGAGCACACTATGGAGTGCAGTGGTAAGATACATGCTGCTTACCCAGGAGAGCGGAGGGTGATCATCACTTGCAGTTCTGCCTCTCATAAGTTATGGGTCATTCCATGGGTCGTAAATTGAATTATACCATTATTTATGTTCTCCCTTTGTTTTTCCTTCACAGTATACACTGTGGATATTGTGTGAAGAACACAGGTGCTTTGCCACATTAGGAGAGGGAATATTTTATATCTATATAAGCCAGATTTTAGTATCCCAGAGCTGTGACTACAAGAGGGCCATCTGAAAAAAAAAAAATTTGTCAAAGACTCTGTGCTCTTTCCCACCTCTTCTGTTAGGTGAGATCTTGTGGAACCAGACCCTGGGCAAGGGAAATATTCATAAAGGTCCATTCTCATAATAGAGGATCTGTCTGTTCATTAGTGAACTTCTAATTTATCAGGGTTCAAAAGAAGAAGTTTCTATAACTTTTTTTTTTAAACATATGGGCAGATTGTATCTGGTTTGCTTTTGTTATTGGTCAGAGTCTGTTCCTGGGGTATGACAGACTCTGACATCATGGTTGTAAACATGTTTTCTTCCACATGCAGACTAATTTAAATCCAAATCTGGTGCTTCTGGCCCATCCATAGCATAGAATTCCACCCCTGCCCTGTTCCCATGACAATGGTGAGAATTGTGAAAATACAATTTTGTGGACTTTCCAATGGGAGAAATTAGGTCAATTTTTCAAACAGTCAAGGGCTGACTGTCAAAATATTAGGAGGGTTTCTTTCTTGACATCTCTTTCTGCCAGGTGACTTACATTTCATTCTATGCAAGCTCCTCTCGGGTTGATCTTTAGTTTGCCACTTCTACAATAACAAAGAAAAATCTTCTTGTCATGTGGCTGAGCCGTAGCGACTGGCCCTCAACACTTTAGCTTGAGAGCTACGGCCCTAGGGCAAATAGACCAGGTGGAAATGTCACGGTGGAAGGGGGTTAGAACAGTAAATAGTAATCAGTAGTTTGCTATTAGCTGTCCAGTGTTATATATGGGACATGTTTGGTTACCTTTCCAGTTCTTTTTCTGCTGGGGCTGGCATTAAAAGGGAGTGCTGCAAAGGAGATAGGATCAGATAGTCCCTTCTGACTTTAACATCTATGAATCCGTGAAGATCAGGATGTTTTTGTGGAGGTTCCTTGACCTCTCTGGAAAGTTAAAGGGACTCGATTGCTGGCATCAGAGGGAACACCTGTGAGTTTTCCCCAGCCAGATCAGTGGTATAAAAGCCAAGAAGAAGGTGGGGATATAAACATGAAATCCAGAGTTCTGGTAGCAACTTAGAGGACCCTGGAGTGTGTAGGAATGCTTTCTTTTCACTGGAGTAGTTCATAGTATGTCTACTCCCCCAGGTAATTCTGTTCTTAGTGAGATCATATGAAGGCCTTTGACTTGATGAGTTCTTCTGCACTGGGAGAGCCCTTTAGCACTGGATGAAAGTCTGTGGCCTGCTTTATGCTGAAGGGCCCATTAGATAGTTTTCTGGCCTTAAGATCTATAAATGAATTTAAGCCACCTGCGTTTTCAACTGAGTCCAGTGGGAGGCCTTGACTTGGCGGTTGCAAGTGGGCTCTTCCAGATTGCTGTAGTAAATGACCGAGTGGCTGCATGAGGCACCGTGGACGTCATGGGAAGAGCAAGGCTGGCACTGCAGGAGACTCTGAAAAATAGCACTAGGGAAGCATGCCTACATGGCTTTCGGTTTTTTGTTGGAGTTTTGACCAGCTCTATAGCAGTCCCATTTCCAAATCACTTAATTGTCAGTTCTGTGTATACTCCCCCCTCCAAATTATTATCTCTAATGATTATCTGCAGTAATCTCACACGGGCTGATCGTAATAACTGAAAAGGCCTAAGGGGAAGAATTGCATCTCAGCTCTGCAAGCAGGGGGATTAAGTGCATATGCATTCAATACAATTTGCTAAGAGGTACTTATATATGTATCTGTCAAAGAAACTGTAAAGTCATTTGAAATGGTTCAGAGAATAATTATATAATGATAGGGAAGCTCCAATTTTTGTTTACTTTTCTGCGGATTAGCGCCTTGCAGTTATTTTTGTATCGTAATCCTTCTTTCCTCCCCCCAAAGCTACATGACTATTGTAAGATTCCATGAGAAAATGCTTATATTCTTGAAGAATTATTGCAGCTAATTTTGCTCAGCTTCCTTCTGTTTGCATGAGGTGTTATCCTGCAGTTTGTTATTGTAAATTACGGACCCCTGAAATGTTGACTCATAAAACTTAAAATCACATAGGGAAGGGGAATATTAGTTTTCAGATATTCTCCTTTACTGACTCTGTTGCATTTCTGATTTTCTTTCACATCTTAAAGATTTCACATTGAAATCAGATTCTTTGAGAGATGGGGCCTAATGATCACTTAATGAACTTTAATCATACTGATGGTATCAATGGGATCTGATGGACTTGCTGCTTGTGTCCATTCACAAATATGAGACACACTTTTTTAGGACGTTAACTGCTAAAATGCAATCAGTCAACCAGAATCTTCCCTGTACAAGAGCACCTCCATGCTGGACACATAATGAAGATGCTCCCGTGCAGAAAAGATCCCGGTTGACAGCGTTTTACAAGTTAGCCTACCTTAAAGACACATTTCATATTTTCTGTGGTCTTATCTGGGCTTCTGTGAAAGCCTGAATAATCATTTGTTTTAAATTGTATCTTCCTTTAAAGACATCAGGTAAAATTTTCAAGTGTTTAAATGACTTAGGAGTCCAAGTCCAATGGGACTTAAACTTAAAAGTCACTTAAACACTTTTGAAAATTTTACCTATCTTCTTTCCATCCTCTACCTTGGATATCCCGAGAACTAGGTCCAATGACCTAGCTAAGCTTAGAAGCCCTGACTTTGGCTGAGGTAGTTGAATAAATGGTAGTTAGACAGTAATAAACTTACAGACTTTTCAGTACCCACGCGCTATAAAATATTTTATTTAAAACCTTTGAAATAAATGAAGGTGATTTCCTTGCTAGCAATGTTGTTTTTTTCTAATGGGTAAAATTATTTTATAACAAATATATTCTATTGTACAGAAAGCTATATCAGTATGTTCCTTTTGAACTGGAACACTGTAGGTACTACAAGGGACTGAATCTATTAGTGTGCCCTTTTTATGCAGCTAAGAACTAAACTACGCATTAAACAGAAAAAAGACTTAATCGGACAAATTTTGCTCTCTCATGCGCCCCCTACAACTTCAGTGAGATCAATCTCATTTGATGGGGTTTCATGAGTGTAATTGGGAGCAGAATTTTATTCAGCCTTTGAATAAAATTCGTGCTGTGCAATATAAATCCATGATTTTAGTATGCTGATGATATCTTTACAAGAGCTGGTTCTTTATCCAGTGGACAAATATTGACTTTAATTAGTGACAGTTTTATTACTACTGCATTTGGGGAGCTATTTGAGAAGTTATTTTGCTGTTTATATGTCTGCCAACAGAACTTGGTCATTTATAGATGATTAATTTTTGCACAAAGAAAACATAGTATGCAAATAATGGTCTATCTGTGGCAGTCCGAACAATCCTCTGGTCTCCCTTTCTCCATAGTTATCAAGTACATTTTTGCAAAAGTACATTTTTTTCATACAAATTGAATACAGTACAATTTCTGCTTCCTGCACTGAGTGCCATGGCAGCAAACGTGGTTTTAATTAATACAAGAATCATACCATTAAGCACAACTTTCTCATCCCCAGGATGAATCACATTTGAAACACATAACATAATAGGAAGGATGTGCAGCTTCTGTTTATGCATAGCAGCCTCAGGACAGGATCAAAGGCAGTACTTTTCAGATAGTAATATGTATGCACAGAGACTGTTCAGTTTCCTTAATTAAAATATTACCTATTATCATTGTGTGCTCTTTTATACCACAGTGGGCATCATCTTTCTCGTTCTGGGTGTGCCCTCACCACACCCCGAAACACAGTGTTCTGTCTGTTTTTCTGAAAGAAAAATGTGCTAATGAAATGAAATTTTATTTGCATAATCCAGAATAACTGAAATTGAATACAGATCCTAATGAATGCACAGTATATGTTTCTAATAAAAAGTATATATAAAACACTTAAAATCTTTCCCAGATTTAATGTATGACTTGAAATAAGCATTTTCGTTTCCACTTTTTAAACCACTCTGTACCTCAGGGATAGCATTTGTAGCATTTGACGAAAGCAGTTGTTAGATGTAATCCTTTTGATTGAATACTACATTATATAGTTGCATAAACCACATAAGGCAGGGCAACAAATAACAGTGCTGTAGGCACTAGCTTATGCTTTGCCATTTAGAGGAAGAAAAACAAAACCAACCAGAGATTCCAATTTATTCTATTTAAATTGAGGATTCACTCTTTTTTTTCCGTTTCCTTTATTTTTGGACATAGAAAAAGGGTTTGTTAAGTAGGGTTCTGAATTCTGTTCATTCTTTGGGTCTATAAGACTTTGTTCAAGTAAGTCAAAAGGGAAAGTATCTTAGTGCATTGTTCATAGTTAGGCTGGGAAGAATTCAGTTTAGTTTTTATAATTTTAACAGATAATATCAGTGTTTATTTTAAAGCATTTGACATTTTTTATTGATGTTAATTTTTTATAGTTGTGCAAAATTATCGAGTTTAAGCATTCTAATTTTAATTGGTTACAGTGTTTGTAGGTGGGGGAAATTATTGGACACAGACAATAATTATTTAATGATGGTAGTTAAGATTTAAAAAAAGGAAAGCTTTATAACTGTTAAAAACACAAATTTTCAACATCACATGTCAAAATATACCAAGTAAATATCCTTAGTCAAACTCTGAGTACTCAAGCAGCATTTTTCTTTCTTTATCTGTGAATTTCAATGATCATCGATGGATTTTTTTTTTTGTCGGTTTGTATGTGTATGGTGAAAACGACCTGTACCAGTAAAGTCTGTTTACCAGACAGATGCACAAAACACAGCCCCTTTAGGAGGATCTTACAGCCTTGCAAAATTTGGTGGTTTTGACCCTAAACCGGGAGAAACTTGGCAGCTTCAGCTGAGTTTTCTTGGAACAATCTAGTAGGTCTGGTTTAATCCAAGATTTTTAAGGTGCTTTTCCCCATAGTATCTAGATGTTGATGTGTCCAAAGTTTTCTTCTGCAGTCAGTTTTGCAAATGAACTGTGAGGGCCTTTTCTCTATACCCCCACTGGTGAGCTTCATGCCATTTTCTTAGTGAGGATTTGAAAATGGAACCCAATACAATGTACGTTGTAGTTTAGAACTTCTTTGGTAGCAGATGCTAAGACTACTAGGAAACTTCATCTGGTCCAGAATGCAGCCATCCTTTTACTTAGCAGTGCTTCTAAAGCACTACACTTTGGTTCTGTACCATCGTCCACCCTGGCTTCCAGTCCGTTTCAGTGGGCAATTCAAAGAGATGGGGTTATGACCTAGTTGGCTCATGTTCAGTTGCTGAGCTGTTCGAGTTAACATCATCCTAATGTTGATTGGGATAAGATATTTTCACTGAAGAGTCCAAGCTTCAAGAACTCCCTGTTCCTTTGGTTCAATAGAGCTCAAGTCTCTTGGCCTTTGAAGTGTGCTGCAAGATTTACCTGTTCTCCCAGGCTGGTAAGTCAGGTACTTCGTTGGATTAGGGTAGTTATTACAAATAATGAATGGGGGTGGGGGGGAATTTGTCAGTAATACTGGTCTGAAATTTTTGCATATATTTTCAAATCAATTATTTGTACATGTGCCTAAAATATGGGATAAGTGCGTTTTTATAAATCAACATTAAACTTTCACCCTGATCTGTTGCTTAAAAACCTGCTATGTGTCAGTTCTCATGTGCACATGATAAACAACAGAAAAGCATAACATAGTGTGTTATCATGCAGAAGTGCCAAATCCTCAGTTGTTTATATTTATAAGCAGATATTTATGCTTGGGAATCATTGACATATTATCCACAGGGTGACTGATTTTACCAAGAGGTGACATCAGTTTGGTTCCAAGCACAGAGACAAAGAAGTTTCAAATGTTTTTTTTTCTTATTTTCCAGTTTTTAGCTATTAGGGTTATAAAAAAATTCATCTGCAGCTATTTGTTTCAAAAGTGACCCTAACAAAATGCACAGGGAAGCAGGAATACAGATGTCCGTATAGCCTGTCCTGTAATGATTTTAGCAAATGTTAGATAGGAGTACAGTGTAGTGTTGACTGGTAAGCTAAAATCAGTGACCTGTATGTCTTAAATCTAATCAGTTGGTTTTTTCAGCACTTATCCTAAGAGTTCTGTTATATGTCATGATTTTATTGCAACAGCAATTATATTTCTGTCTAATTTTGAAAAGTGATATTCATTTCACAAAAGATTTCTGGTCACCACTTACAATATCATAGAAAACCTTTTATTGAGGCTGGATAATGTCTCAGTGTGACTTTTGTTGCAGCACACAGATAGAAGCGTCTTGACGACTTCCAAGCCATTAATATCTAACTTATGTTTAAATATATGACTAACATCACAGGCTTTCTAGAGTTTCATCTTTTTGCAATGTATTTAGTTCTGTAACATACTATAGCCAGATGAGCATTAATCCTTTAGCATTTTGGAGAATAGGAATTTCTCCTTTTTGAAGATTTTGTTACCCTCTAGCAGGGATGCACGGTTACATTACTTTATTTAGCCAGAATTATTTTCTTTTTGCTTACAAGGGCGGCAGTTAATGGAGCACATGGCACGTCTTCCTCCTTTCCCCTCCTCGTTCTGATATTTTTGTTTTTCCTAGCCTCTCCTGCATCAGTATTTCCCCTTTTTTACAGTCCTTGCAGGCCTCATATCTCCAAAATGATCTTCCGCTTGGCTGTTTGGGATCTCTCTCTGAGGAACTATTCCATCTATAACTTCAGAGAGGCTGTTTCTTTTGTCCACTTTTATGTAATTTCATTGCTTTCCATGTGACCAGCTCCTCCTGAACTAAAGAGTTCTGGGAGGAACTGGAACGTGGGAAGACTGACATCTATTTGGAACAGTTATAGTGCTGCAGAGGTTTTTGTTAATCCATGCAGTGCAATTAACTAGTTAAAGAGTCAAGTAACTAGTTGGCACCAGGAATTGCCCATGATCCGGGGCAGTAATTTTGTGCAGCCTGGTACTTCTGATGCTGAGGTGCTCTGCTGCTGGTGTTTCTGTAACCTCTAGGTGAATGAGACAGGAGGCAAATTCTGTTTTGTTTTGGCTTTTTCCTTCTGCTAACTCAAGGGAGTATAACTTCCGCCACCACTCCATTCATAGGTGCAGTTGATAAGGGGGATCAAAGGAAATGACCCAAACTTGTTGTTACCCTGTGGTTATCTCCGTTATCACAGCTGCATGACTTATGCATTCTTCCGCTTTGACCCTCTCCTCCCTTCATGTGCCTCACCCACTCACTGGAGGTTGAACCTCTGTTTCTATTGATGTAGAAAGTCACTTAGTTTCTCTTGTGCCTTAAGAGAAAATCTACTGAAAATAGCCACTGAGTTTAAGAGCAGAGGATTATTAAACCCTATGGTACTACAAGTTGGGAATTTGATACAGTCAGACATTGACAATGACTGGGGACGTCCTTGCCTTTGCTACAGTTAGGCTATGTCTACAGTACACAGCTTTTAGCAACATGGCTGTGTCACTACAGCCGTGCTGCTAAAAGTTGCGCTGTGTAGCCGCTGTTTGTCGGAGTCAACAAAAAACTTCCATCCCCAACGAGTGGCGTTTGCGTTGTTGGCAGGAGAGTGTTCCTGCCGACAAAGCACTGTTCACACTGGTGCTTGTCGTCGGCAAGACTTTTGTCTTTCAGGTTTTTTATTTTTATTTTAACACCTCTGAAAGACAGATGTTTTGTTGTTCAGTTGCCAGTGTAGACATAGCCCTAGGGTGTTTGCTTAAGGAACAATGGGATATACAGCAGAGAGAAACGGAAAAGATGCATTCTTGATGCAGAGAGTATCATGTTAGTTTCTGATACATTGGAGAAAGTGTTCAGAAATAGCTAAATGTCACTTCAGGCCACAATCTAGCAAAAGCACTTTAAGCACACATCTTAACTGTAAGCACTGATGTAGTCCAGTTGATTCCAATCAGAGTATTCATGTCTGTGCTTGAAATTAGGCATGTGTTTGAGTGCATTCCTGGATCTGGGGGCCAAGTGAGGGCAGTCTTGGGTTGCTTTCCCTTATGAGATTGACAAGCAAGTGAGACTTGGTCAAGGGTTCATACTCTAACCTGAATATTCAGAAAATCTTTTCGGAGCTGTCTACCTGAATCTTACTTCTCTTGCTCAGATTTGCAAGTTCTTTTCCTCATTTTCTGTCCCATTTATTTTATCCTTCTTCCCAGGGACTGAATTATTTCAATGAAACTTGAGTATGAAAGAGGTACAAGTAATTTGATCATACTAACATCAATGTCTTCAATGATAATCACATTTTTAAAGGGACTTCAGTGCAACTGTTAGTGCTGGGGGTGCAAGTGCTGACGTTTAAAGGTCTGTCTGATTTGTTGGCATAGATTTGCATACCTTAAACTGAAGGTCAACTCTTAAGATGTATACATGCTATATGGGCAACTCATCCCTCACTGATACTTGTTCTAAGCCCAAATTCTCACAAGCCCAGTCTTCCTTTTTTAAGTGCATTGTCACCTGCAAATATTGTACCCGCATGATTTGCACCACTGAGCAGTTCAGTTCTTGATCTATGCCTGGATTCAGGCATTTAACCATGTAAGTGGTAAGATTTGTGCCCTGGTTTACCTGTGGATATGAACATAAAAGTATAAAACTGTGCCCTCAGCACCACTAAAACTTGGCTGAATAGCCTACTTCTAAGAGAGACTTGTGAAGTGAGAAGCCCTTAGAACCAGAACAGCAACTACAGGAAACCAAGTTCAAGCTGAGAAGAATCTCTTAGAATATGCAGCCTATTCCACTACTAACATGTTCTTTAACTTTTGAGCATGAATTTACCTTGATCAGAGTCACTGTATTGGATTTCAGTTACTCCCCAGTCTGAATATCTAATCCATTCTACACAAACTGCTGCAAAGGATCAGCAGTTTTTCAAACAGCTATCCTCATATGACTTTTGTTATTGGGAAGATCTCTATTAAGCAGCTCAGTCCCTCAAACCCTTACTCCTGTGAGTCCCCTTTATTCCTGGGGAGTAGACTATTTGTCTTAGTAAGGATTGAAAGCCACGAAAATGCCATTTACTCCGGCTTCTGCCACTGGCTTGCTATGTGAGACTGGGGAAAAGTCACTAATTTCTACCTGCTTCCCAATTTGTAAAAAGTAGGTCAATAACTTTTACTCACCTGTGTAATGCACGTCAAGATCCTTGAATGAAAAGCACCTCTATATAGAAATAAAAGTGGCATTATTATTTTTTTAAATAATTGACAATGTTGACTGGTAGATATAGTTAAAAGTTTTCTTATACAAATAGGTAAGATATTACTGGTTTGAGAAGGTAAGCGCTATTACTGAGGCACTCTTCCTGTAATAGGGAATAACACTATAGCTTGAAACATTTTACTTACTGGTAAAAGACAACTTTCTAATAATTGTGCCCACTGATGGAAACACAGCTTCCTACTGGACAAGTCTATTTCAGTTAAAGCCACTGTCACACTCCACCCTTCATCTTTATTGTGTGTGTGATTTTGACTCAGTGTCAGGATGGTTCACTCCTCCAAGGAGAAAGCAGAATATATTTGCTCATTTTGTCACAACTTCATTTATTTTAGTGACTTTAGTGCTCATGAAATGGGCTGAGCTGACACCCGGGGGCCCCACCAAGACTTGCGCTCTGGTATAGGCACAGTACAAACACATAGTAGAAGACAATCTTTGCTCCTTAAGAGCTTGGGCCCAGGTTTTTAAAGGATTCAGGTGTTGATTTGCTCAGAGCTGCAAGGCCTTACTCACGCAGAAGCTTATGTCTCTTTCAAAATTGACTTCAGGACTAAATCTCCCTGACTCCCAGGTTCCTAGGCATTGCAGCGATGAGTAGAGCAACACCTAGGTATCTTTAAACTCTGGGTCTTTAAGTCTAACGGTAAATTCCTGGTGACATTGAAGTCAGTGACAAAACTTCCATTGACTTCACTGAGGCCAGGAGTTTGCCTTCAACATACAAGACAGACAGAGGTGGGAGGAGAAACAGAGGCATAGAATAGTGACTTGCCTAAGGTCACACAACTTTTAGTGGCAGAGCCAGGACTATACACAGCTCTCCTGAGCCCCAGCCCAGCCCTCTTTCTGCAGACCATGCTGCTTCTCAAGAAACACATGGTGAAATAAGTGACACTACCACTAATCTTTCATCACCAGTCTTGGCTCTGTGTGTGTGTGTATGTGTCCAGTGTACTCTGTAAAGGATCATATAAATGTTGATAAATGAACACCAGGTCAAGAAATGCACCTGAAAAAGCTATGATTTGTAGAGCCGTGCAAGGTGTCTTTACATAAGGTGGTGTGTATTAATTTGAATTTCTCTGTCTTCCTGCAGATTTTCCTACAGCGTTGTGTGCTCAAACTATGTCTGTATTTTGGAAGATTCAAGTTTGACCACTGTAAATGGGTTTATATTTCCAACAGGGCAGTTATTTAATTTCCTGTTGGAAGTCTACAAATATTGGCTCTGTTCGCTACTTGGGAGGAAGCCAAAAGAGAGTACAGTATCATTAACATGCTCTATTCCATTGGAGATTTCGCTTAATAGGGGTTCCGTCCGTACTTAGGACTGGAACGTAATAAAACATATCTTTCTAATTAAGCCCCATAAGTGTAGTTAATAGCGTTAACTTAGGGGAGACGGAGATGGAAAGGTTAGCTTGAGGACAAAGGTTTTTTTCATTTTTTCTTAGTCCTGTTTTTACTCATTTTTATTTTGCTGTGGACTTTTGCCAATAAAATACCAAAACTAAGGTCCCTATCCTGAAATTGGACCCCCAGGGATAGACTTGTATTGGGCCTCAGGCCATTGACTTTAGGATACACTTGCATGGTTTTGATTGAAGGATTGGTGCCTAAAAATGTACTAGTGACACTCTGGTTAAAATTATCAGAAGTGTCTAAGTCATTTATGTATTTTCAAAAATGTCGCTTAGTCCGTTAAGTGACTTAGATGTGTTTTGAAAACTTTTACCCTTAAAGGAACAAAAAACCGTAGAATTCTTTTGCAAGCAAATTCTATTGCCAAAAAATGCCTTTTGTTTAGTGATCAGATGAAATAAATTTTCTTTAACTGTTTTTAAAACTGAAAAAAGGAACCAAGTTCTGCTTTATTTACAGATTTTTAGCAGTGAGAGTAACTAAACATTGGAACAGGTTACCAAGGAATATGGTAAAATTCTCCATCACTTTGAGTCTGATCCCGAGTAATTATGCTGGCTTCAGTACAGTTATTTTGGATTTGCACTGGTCTCCCTGAAGGTAGAATTTCCCCAAGGAACCCAGTTGACCTATGATAGCTGCAGAACGCAATGTATGCTGATCTACTGCCTGCTGACCTATTTTGGACAGAGGATGACCTGCTATGGGGGAGGAAAAAAACCTCAAATGCTGTGTGCCTGGGAATTCTGAATCATCTTGGCTGTCAGGATGGGGAGGAACTCATGGAGAAACGCACAAAACTTGCACATTTTTGTAGATATTTGTGACCATTTACTTCTGGCTCATTTACAACATCATCAGAAGGAAGATTACATGACAGACGTGATACCAAGAGGAGGAAGGAAAAGGCATGTCATACATAGCTGACATGCTCCTGTATCACCTATTTCAAGGCCCCTTTTGGCTGATGGCAATACACAGTTTAGCGCAGTGGTTTGGATTGAATCAGAACTGGATGTTGAATAACTTGCAAATGTCAAATGATCAAGATTAAGTTCTTTTTCTTGGCCCCCCCCATGAAATTAAGATTCCTTTACATAGAAAATGCACCTAAAAATCCACATATATAATGAAGTGGTGTGTGGGACAAAAATTTATCAAACATATAGAAATATACTGCTTTATTAGGTCCAGTTTGGGTGGATTCTCCATCACTGACCATTGTTAAATCAAGGTTGGATGTTTTTCTAAAAGATATTCTCTGGAAATTATTTTGGGGAAGTTCTATGGCCTGTATTATACACGAGGTCAAACTAGATGATTGCAATGGTCCCTTCTGGCCTGGGAATCTATGAATCTCTGCTTCCTTCATATTTTTATGAAAGATTTTTAGTAACATTTGTATCTGTTATACAGCATACAGGTGAAGACTATTACATGCATTTACTTCTAGGTAGACAAGTGTGAGTCTGATTTCCGCCTCCTCCCATGTGCCCACTTAATTCCCATTGTTAATAGCAGTTACATTTGTATTTGGACAGTTCTTTTCAAAGTATTAGGGAATATGGTTCTTATTCCAGTTCAGGAAGTTTTGGGAAAAATCTCTTGGATGGGCCATAGGAACAAATACGGCTCTTTCAACTTTATTTCTCTGATGTCTGAGTGATAACATCCAGTTGTTTTGAATTTCTACATTGGGTTTCATCCAAGGATCTCAAAGTGCTTTATAAGAATGCTATTATTTAATTACCTCAGTACCTTGTGAGTTACTTTAGTCTTTGAGATCTGCTGATGAAAAGCGCTATATCAGAAGTAGGGATTATTATTTTGGCTACATATCAGCATCCCCATTTTAGAGATGGGTATAAAGTGTGCAGCACAGGTTAAATAGCTTGCTTAAGGTCACACAAGTGCATCAGTAGCAGAACTTGGAATAGCACCTAGGAGTCCTGATTTCTATAGCCCTGTGTTTTACCGTTAGACCACACAACTTCACCAAGAATAAAGAAACGTGCCATAAAATAACATTTTGCCTTTTAAAATGTGTGTGATAGGGTGTTAGGGCTGGAAGAAACCCATACTAGTTCATCTAGGCCATAGGACTACAGTAGGCACTTATCTAGATATGACCTGAAATTTTCAAGTGGTTTTGAGTCCACAAGCTCTTTCAGAAGTAGGCTCTTTTACCAGGTAAATATGTGTGCTAACGTTTTTTGGAAATGTGAAAATGGGCTGAAGTGCTGCTTTTAATGTAATATTGTACTCTGACCCAACAGAATACAGTATAGTTCAAATTAAGGTGGCCAGATAGCAAGTGTGAAAAATCGGTTCAAGGGGTGGGGAGTAATAGGTGCCTATAAACACGCTGAATATTGGGACTTTTCCTATAAAATTGGGACATCTGGTCACTCTAGTTCAAATTAATGCAGTTTACTACTGTAATGAGCTAGAATGTACGTGAGCCACTGCCCACTGCTGGACAGAATGGGAACTGCTCAGTAGTGTGCCCTAAACAGCACACTACTGCCCTAACAGAGATTGTCCTGTACTGCTGAGTTCTATCCCAACTATTGTGAAGAAGTTTCAAGGGAACACATTGTGCAGCAAAGTGACAGCCATAGAATCCTATGTGGTCCTGGATTTGTGCTATACAAATCAAACCAATAAGAGATGGAGAAAGTGGGGAGTTAGTCAACTAAATCCAAATTTAACCAACTTCTGTGGTGAGAGAGAGAGAGAAGCTTTCACACTTATACAGAGCTGTTCTTCAGGTCTGGGAAACATACTCAGAGAAAGTTTTCCTAGACCTGAAGGAGAGCTCTGTGTAAGCTCAAAAGCTTGTCTCTCACCAACAAAAGTTGGTCCAATAAAAGATATTACAGTACCTCACTCACCTTGTCTCTCTAATATCCTGGGACCAACACGGCTGAAACAACACTGCGTACATAAATCCATGTTTAGGCACTTAAATAATTAGGCTCATGTGACCAAGGCTGGGGGTAGGGGGCGGGAGGAAATAATGATATGTTACCTATAAACTCTCATTGCCTTCTAAAAAAAATAGAAGGCCTTGTCATACTATCTGTAGGACGTAGTTGGCTTTGTTTCCTAGTGCTCAATGTAAAGAATAAGGTGCTGTGTAAGAACTAATCAGTGTATATCTGCCTAGTCAACAACTTGAACCTTGTCTTGACTTCTAGACATGGGTTTTCCTGTGAAGCTGGGAGAATTTATTTTTGTATGAATTTTAGCCTTTTTTTGCATAACCAAGAGGTATAATCAATTTGGATAAGTGCCTGAATGCCTAAGTTCTGTTGGGGTCAGGTCTAACTTAATTTTGTAAAGTATTTCAACCTTTATATAATCTGTGATCTTCTTGTCTGCAAGAAGATGGAAAAAAAATCAAATTCTAAATCTAAGAGAAAAAGCCGTGTTTGCTTTTTGAAAACTATATCTATTTCTTCATATATAACAATTATAATATGTAAATAAAATGTGTATCCATAGAACAGTTATAGTATGAATATATTACCCTCAATTTAAAACCGGAGGGTTGGAATTTCAAGAGTATTCCAGTGTGCACAGCATTGTACAAAGCAAAGAGGGAAGACCCAATCTTTTCCCTAAGTTATTTACAGTCAAGCCAGGATCCCGCAGAGAATAGCACTCATGTTGGAATAATAGCTAAATTATTTTTCATGTAGCACCTCCCTGTGTTCTATATAAATATATGGGTATTTGCCTTTGGGTAGCTCCAGGTCCACAGCCTACGTACATTACTCACACATAGACTGTAAGATGTGACCCTGAAACTCTTATTCACATAAGCAGTCCTTACTCATGAGAGTATTCAAGTATTTGCAGATGTGTGGGTTGAATGTCTGATTTCATACACACCAGATTTTTACTATTTTTTTTTTTGACTGATGTGCTAATATGCACCCATGGTGGTTCTTTAAAAGCCAGTTAAGTCTCTCTCCATTACAAAGTACATTTTTAGTTCTGTCCAAAGAGATGACAAGTATTGCCTACTTCAGTAATCACATAAGTCACTTGAGAACCAATACTTGAAATATTGTGAAAACATGAAACATCAGAATTTCTACTGTTTTTAATTTATTTATGTAATGGACTTCCTTGCACTTCTCACTTCCCGAGTGGTTCAAGTCTGCCAAGAAACTTAATCAGCCTGCCCCCCATGACTGTATCTACTTGAGTTGACTATTGTTTTGAGGTAATATATTATTGAGTCTGGTCCAAATGGAAAAAAACTTGTCTTTTAAAACCAGTGTGAGCCATCAGGAGGGTGAGCTCAGCAGGGACTAATTCACATATAAGTTAAATACCAGCCATGAGGGGTTTCCGATGCTGAAAAATAAGCAAAATCTGCAGTTATGTAGAAAACAGAGGCCCATTTCTCCATGTACATATGTCTAACTCACAATTTAGCCTCTAAGGGATTTGTCTGCTGAAAAGAGGAGGCCAAGGTGGCCAAGAAAGAAATACATGCCCTGCTCAAATAACTGGAGTATACAAGAACAATCATCAGCTCTCTTTTCTTCATTCAAATGAGCAATTTCCCCAAGGGCACTTGTTCTAATCCTATACTGTTTAACCTTTATTCCTTCCATTGCCAATCCAAAAATGGTTTTGCTAGAGTGACTCCCAAGTAAAATGACACATGCTTTCTGAAGTGCAGTGGTTTTTATCATTCTACAAAGAGCAGATTCTTATTTAGCCTTTTAATACAGATCATCAGACTTTAAGGATTCTGTGTCATACCTTATGATACAAGTCCATGGGCTTGACACATGCTCTTTTCTACAATGTAAAATATCAATGTTTTGCATGCAGTAATTTTATACACCATCTGTTCATTCTAATTCTCTCTTCTTCCTGTCAGGCTTCAGGTATTGTCTAATCTATTTTATCTATCTGTCTAATCAATTTTATCTTCCTTCTAGTTGCTCCTGGAGGCCTCACTGTGGAAGGTATGATGTAAACACATTTTAACAGACTGTTTAATGCCCTGGTGAGCTAACAGCCTAAATAAAAAAGATAGGCAAATGGTGGGAGAGAAAACAGCCACAGAAAGGTGAAGAAACTTGCCCAAGCTCAAAGTGCCGGCCAGTGGCCAGGAATAGAACCCACAGTTGGCACCTCCCAAGCAGGGCCGGCTCCAGGCACCAGCGGAGGAAGCACGTGCCTGGGGCGGCATATGCTATGGGGTGGCATGCCATCCATTCTTGGGGCGGCACAGTCTGTTTCGGTAGTTCGGGCAGCAGTGCGAGTGGCTTTTTTTTTTTTTTTGCTTGGGGCGGCAAAAGCGGTAGAGCTGGTCCTGCTCCCAAGTCAGTACCATAATCCCTGGATTGCACTGTCTGTTAACAGATGTAGGGCCCATTAACAAAGAAATTGCATATGGCTCATTCAAAAACACTGTTTTATCTCCTTTAGAGGTAAACATTGGATAGGTATTTGTTTTGGTTATGGTGTTCCACTGCTTATTTCCCAACATTTGTCTTTCCCATTTTGAGTTCTCTTCCATCTCCCCTGCATGGTGCAGGGAGGCCAGATCATCTATAATGTAAGCTCATCCCAGGGGAGCTCTGATTTAAAAAAAAGACAATGGAAAGGCTGGCTTTCCCTTACCATTTTTTTGTTGGTTTATAAAAACATGTTTAATTATTATGTGGTGGTAGAATTCAGTTCATTTGGGTATATTGTATTCTTACACCATGCATCTCATTAAACTGATGACAGTGAGGATTGTGAATAAACCTTCAGAGTGATACAGAGGAGTGTTGCCTCCTGGTCAACTGTGATTTCTGTGTCTAAGCTCCATTAAAATAATATGAACCACAGATAGGCACTAGGAGTGGAGGTACGTAGCATGGTTTAATACCAAAAGAGGAGCTAAAGGTGATAATGATCTGTTAATATTGATTTGCAGCACTCTACTGTGGCAGAAAAGCCTATGTGATTTCATTTTGGGGGCTGAAGAGGAACTGCAAACATACATGAAGTCACAGACTATAAAGGTGATATCTCCTCCTCTATGGCTTTTGTGGGATGCACTTAAAATATTGTATTCAGGTCTGGGAAATTCAGTGCTGTACTACACACGTTTTGGGGTAGGGACTTAGAAGAGCAATCAAAATGACCGATGTTTCAACGAAAAATAATTATATAGAACCTGGTCAAACAACAACTAAGAGAGACGGTATAACTATGTATGGTGTGGAAGTATCTGATGGGTGTTAACAGGGAGAAGAGTGGGGTAATGCAGTGAGGTATAAGAAGAAATTATGGGGAGAAAATAAAGCAAATGGAAACTTAGGCTAAATTTCAGGAGCAGTTTCCTAATAATGATATCTATTGAACTGTGAACAGTTTTTCAAAGTAAGTTGTGGAAGCCACAGTGCTTGAGATATTTAAACTGGATTAGACCAAAACTGTAGGAAACCATATTGCTGGGAGCAGGCCTTCCTTGGCAGAGGTCTGAACAAACAGGCTGATCCAACTTCCAGAGAAGTAGATGAGAGTCTCTGCTGCCTTTGGTGAACTTTGGATCAGGACCTGAAGGACATAAGGTGTGTCTTCTGTTTCTGTGATTCAGACTGTGTTAAATGCCAGGTTTCATGTTTCTTGGTGAATAGCGAATAGAATTCCAGTGAAACAGAAAAGCCATGGAAACAAACTTGAGTGTTTTTTTCATTAACTCAGATTGCTGGCCACCAATAAACTCTTTGCTTTTAAAGTTTCTTTTATTGGAATGAGAGTAAAATATATCTTATCAGCCAACTCTTCTTTTTTCATGTGCTCTATTCTTTCCCGCCCCTGGGATCTCAAACTTTTTTTTAGCTATATCTGTTTTATTGACTTTAAAGTTACAATAATTTTATTTTTGCTTAAAAGAAAAAAAACACATTTAATGTACAATCCATGTAACTTGAGCCTTGGTGGTCTTGGAAGAAACCTAAAAAATAGTTTTGGTTGATAATGTGTAATGTGAATGCAATTAACTGAAGGCTTTTTCTCTTTTCAAAAAGAAGTTGAAAAATAATGCATAGCAAATTTAGGTCAGAGCAAGGTACTCTTTAAATCTTTATTTTTGTTACCCCAGAATGTATGGAAAATTTTTATGATTCAATTCCAGGCTATCATGACTTTGTCACTAGCACACATTTACTGTATATCAGAAATCTTGTTTGGAGGTCACAGTGCTATCTTTATGTATGGGAAAGGGCTGTCACATATTGTGTGTTTCCTCTCTCATTTCCCTTTTATCTTATGTAGTCAACAGAAAAAATAACTGGTGAAGGGCTCTTCTTGGATGTACATTTAATGGACAATCAGGAAGAATAGAGGAGGCCTTTGGCTTCCCTAGTTAAGCTGTCTCAACAATCAGCTGCTGAAATAATGGAGCAACTTCATTATAGATAAGTAATCTTATTATACTGGCACGTGGTAGCCTGGCTACAGTTTAGCCTGTGGGCATAGTCTGCTTTTTAGATTTTTATAACTTTCCAATTTCAAACTGCAGTATGCTGAAACTTATATAAGCTTTTGGCTTTAATACAATTTTTTGTCCTTCTAGAACTCGCTCACATCTGCAAATCCTCATCTTTATTCGTAGAAGGGTTTTTTGGGAAAGAAGCAAGAGGTTTTTGGTGGTTTATTAGTTGTGCTCCGGGTTCTCTGTGACAGTTCAGTACTTAGTTCTTTGGCACAGGTGAGAGACTTCTGCTGCTGCAGCCATTTCATGCGGTGCTTCTTAAAGAAGTGCAGACAACCTAAATCCATCTATCCTATCTTGTGTGATCCATGAAATCCCCAGCTCAGATCTGTGACCACCATTTGGATTCTCTCCTCAGAGCGCGAATCCCCACACAGCCATTTAAACCTTTGCAAACTCCTGTACACGTAACTTCTTCACCACTGCTGATTGCATCTGATCCATTGGCCCTCAAGATGCTAGCCTGGGGGGCAGCAGGAACTCTACAAAATGTCTCAATTGGTGGATTCAGATGCAAAAATTTTACCAGGGTAGGAGTGAGAAAGAAAAACGATTGTTAGGAGTGTTAGCAGGGTGAGGATGTATCACATTGTTACAGGGAGAATTCTGCAGCATGGGGAGAATCATTTGCTGTCAACTAAAGTAGGAAAGAGGATTATTAATTAACCATTAACTTTGATATTGTTGTTGACTGAGTCACATTTCTCTTTCCTTTATCTTTGGCATTTACATGGCCTCCATCACTGTAATATCTGAGCACCTCACAAATATTTAATGTATTTATCATCATAGCACCCAGGTGAGGTAGGGAAATGCTATTATCCGCGTAGCACAGTGGCTAAGTGACTTGTCCAGAATCATGCAAAAAGGAGGGACTTAAACCCCAGTCTCTCATTGGCCAGGCTAGCACCCTAACCACTGGACAATCCTTCCTGTCTTTCTTTTGTGGGAAAAGGCACAGGCTCAGAACTGGAAGGGAATGGCAACACTGGAGGGACAGATTGGCACAACATACTGTGAGAAAGTAGGGTGCTAGTAACAGTTGCTAATATTTGAAAAATTGTGTCCAGGGACAATTTCCCAAGTAAACCTGGTGGCTGGGAGCCAAGGGGTAGTGCACATCTTGCTGAGTTTGAGCTTTATTTGAGTGGCCTCAGAATTGTGTGACAGCTTTCAGCCTGCTCTACTACCAGCCCCCAAACCTGCTAGATCCTCCGTCATTGATTTTTTGTACCCTCTGTTACATGTTTGCAATACAAAGAGCTCTACTTCATCCCATCTTGGGTGTAACTGTTGGGCTGGTGGAACGTTTTCACTCTAAACTGTTTTTCAGTGGAAAATTGGAGTGTTTGGCTGTACAGAATTTTTCATAAAAAGTTTCTGCTTTCAGTTGGACACTGGGAGTTTTGACTGGAAATTTTTTAACTAAAATTTGAAATTTGCCAAAATTTGAAATTTTCTACCAAGGAGAGTGGCGTGCCAGAATTGTTTTCTGACTAACTCAAGTGATTATGCTAATTTTAGTTATTTGGCATTTAAATGCCAGATTAAGTGCACCATAGTCACAGTATAGTTGGGTAAAGAGATACTAATTAATTCAGAACTGCAAATTTTGCAATGTGGGGAGGTTGGTTGGTTAGTTTAATAAAACCCAAGAAACCCCTTTTAAAACCATTGATTCATTCATTCATTCATTCCCCAGAAAGATTGCTCTTTCACACCTGGGACTGCAGGTTTGCAGGTAGTTAAGGCAGGTTCTAGATTTGTCCCATCAAAGATCTCTAAAGTATGAGTATTGACAAGGGAAGATCAACTTCAGAGAGCTAATATTTGTGAAGTGCTTTGAGTCTGACAGCTGCTTTGGATTTTAATAATGTGCTTTTTCTTAAATCAGTTACACAATATACAAGATAAAGTGCAGATACCCAATTCCTTTGTCTGGAGATAGCATGCAAAAACAATTTTATATACAGATAGAGCAAACCACTAATATTTCAAGTATTCTGTATCTAACCTGTGCAGCTCTAACATCTTATTTTATTAAAATAGCTTCATAGTATATGTGAGCTTTAGTACTGTGTAATCTGCAAACAATACAATTATAGCACTAAATTAATGCAGTATAATTACAAGATATTACTCTATCAGCACAGGAATACAGCTCCTGGTCTTCGTACTGTATGAGTATAAAACAAATTGTACTTAGAAATGTATGGCACATTGCAAATGTGGCTTATGATCAGCTTTCCTGTACAAGGTCTCAGTATATACAATTGAACTGATGATTTAGAATCATTCTTTAAGTAACTGGCTTTCACAAATTGTTGTTTTGGAAACTTAGTGCTTTCAGGAAGGTGGTAATATAGGTTGGTATCACTGTACATACAGCCAGGAATGGCAGCTTGCGGTGAAGAGTGTGTGGTGTCAGTGAGCTAGTTCTGTTGTACAGCATGAAGAGGGTTAATGGAGATAACACTGGGAAGGCCTCCTCACCGAGAGCCAATGGGAATTGACCTACCCTGGCTGGAACAGCAGGAAACTAATAGAACTTTTCTGCTCTATTCAAAGCAGGGTAGTCAAGCATCTTAACTTCCCACCAAACTCTGTTTTCTGTTGTGCTTTTTAATTCCAGCTTTCTGCAGCATTAGGAGCTGGAAGACAAATACTTGCAACTGTATATAGAACTGTAATGTTAGTTCTAAAAAATGTACCAGTATTTATCTTGCTTCAAAGGACTATCTTTGTTTAGGAAAATTGATTTTATAAGGCATTAGTAAATATATAGCATACATTTTCAGTATACGTACAAAGAGAGCACATAAACATTTGTGTTCAGTGATTTTACTTAGGCTGGATTTAATAGAGCATCAAAAGAATCTTGACTAATGTTTTAAAATGTAAAACTTTTTGATATAGGATGAATGTCATTTTTATTTGTCTCTTAAGTGCCTATCCTACTACTTATGCTGAATAAATAACAAAGAGAGAAGGCCAAATTCTGCTGTCAGCTACCCCAGTTTAAATTTAACCTAGTGCCATTGACTTCAGTTGGAAGTACTCTAGATTTACATCACTGTAACTAAGAGCAAAATGTCACTCTTAATTTATGATTTCAGAGTAGCAGCCGTGTTAGTCTGTCTCCGCAAAAAGAACAGGAGTACTTGTGGCATCTTAGAGACTAACAAATTTATTTGAGCACAAGCTTTTGTGGGCTACAGCCCACTTCATCGGATGCATGCAGTGGAAAATAGAGTAGGAATATATATATATATACACACACTGAGAGAACATGAAACAATGGGTATTACCTTACACACTATAAGGAGAGTGATCAGTTAAGATGAGCTATTACCAGCAGGGGAGAAAAAACATGTGGTGTCCAAACTGTTCTGTTTTTCCTGGACTTTGTTACATCACACACTTACATTCTCTTGCAATTGTATGTGAATTATACTTTAGTTTAAGGTACCCAAAGAAAATGTATATAGACTGGTATGTGGATAATTTGTTTCAGTAGTAGAAATAGTGTAAATACTCTTCAGGTGAATCACTGAACATATAGGTCACATGTTTGAGTTATAAAAAAAAATCTAGTATATTCTGTGAACTCTGTGTTTGTGTAATGTTGTCTAGCCCATCAAAGTTGAAGTATTTTCTGAATGCATGTGGAGGACTGTCAAAGGTATGTTGCATTTGAATCATATGAATAACTCTTGACACAGACAACTGATTGACATAATGAACAGGGAGTATCTGAGCTCAAATAGTTGGCAGAAACAAAACTACCTTGTCCTGACTTTCTGTGATCCCTCAGTTGGAGTCTTTTTGGAAATCATAAGAATGGAGATCCTGTGTTGAAAGACTGTTGGGTGCAATTTTTTTGAGGGGGCTGGGGGGAGAGCACGAGTTTTGACGAATTTAGAGCCCTTGTTGATCTACTAACCATATTGAAAAGACTAGCTGAAGCAGAAAGCCCCAAAAGGGGTAAGTGGAAGCAGGTGTGCTGTGGACATGATAAGCTGTATCCCTCTCAGCTCTCTGCAAATGTCTTATTTCTTCTCTGGAAAGGAGAAAGAAATGAGTCTAACAACTTCTTTATACCTAAGCATTTTCTTAGGGCTGCTTAAGGTGTCCTGAGCCTTGTTGTAAATATTTGCATTGTAAAGGAAAATCTAACTAGCATCAAGATAGGTGAATATTTCCCGACTAAATGAAAAGTAAATCATTTGATAGGAGGGGAGTATGAGTAAAGGGATTGATTTTATCTGACAAATGACCCTCATTGCTTGCACATCTCCTGCTCTAATTATGGGCAGTTCATGTTTCATGCTGCAATCCAATTCAGCTATGTAGTGTTTTTCTCTGTGAAATGCTTAGTATGAAGCACTAAATCTACTACACAGATGTATCCCATCCAGATGAGAGATACCAACAGGCTAATTCTCATTGTTTGAAACCTTATAAACAAGAATGGCTATTCTAGTCTGCAAGGAGACTGTCTTAAATGCTTTACTGAAAGTTTGTTATAAGAAGCATGCTAGAAAATATTCCCTTCGATTCTCCCAGTTCACATTCTTGTGTTGTGCTTCCTGCCTGGGACAACATGCAGGAGCGAGTCCCTGCAGAAGCCAAAGCTTTGCACTCTCCCCCTGCAAAGCTCCCCCATTGACCTGACTCTGGGCTTATTTTACACACAAACCTTTCTCCTTCTTGTTTTATTTCTACCATTGTTTACCAGGTGTGGCACGCTGACTGAGGGGCTTGTTCCCAGCACTCAAGTCTCAAGACTTTTCAGATGCTCCGTTTTGGCTTTATCTGTGTTATCTAGCAGCACTCTCCCCAGGCTGATTCTGCTGCTTCTCTCCCTAGGGCTCCCAGGGCCTTTCCCTCAAAGCTGAGCCCTGAAGGGCACTTTCAGTCTGTAGGTGATGGCTGAAAACACTTAACACTTATTGTGGTGTTATTCCCTACATACGAGGGTCTGATTGAACCTGGTGAAACTCCTTATTGGATGGTATCCCAGATGCAGGACAGTGGGCTGTGCAAATTACATCTGGTTTCACTAGACTAATCTAGTATGAGAAATAAATTCTTATTTGTATTATGGTTACTTAGTGACTCAATAGTCGTCCTCTTGTCTCCCAATACTACAGTATTTTCAGTGTTGGTACTCTAGGTGTTCTTTATTTTTAGTAGAGCTGGTAGAATAAAAAAAAAAATCAAGAAATTATCAGAGTTCTGAAGCTTTCTCCATTGTGTGGGATTTTTCACTTAGTGACATTTTTAATTGAAAATGTTATCGCACGTGTTGTTGAAATCATTGTCAAAATCATCCTGGACATTTTTCATTTTGCCAGAAAATAGATTTTCATTTATCAGAAACTTTAGTCATTTTTAGGAAAGCACGATAGGTTCCCTGTGTTTGATTTTCTGCTGGCTCCCTGCCATGTAGCTGCTGTGAAGGATTGGTTTTACATGAGGCCTCTTGTAGTTGGGGAAAATGAATCTCTTGAAATACAAAACTCATTAGCCTGGAGGCATGTCCATCTTCAGAAACTTCAAACCCCACTCCCTTCCTTTCACGGATTTGGCTGTAAGGCAAGCTAGTCTTAAGGGAAGAACCCTTATTTTATTGGGGAAAACAACACAAACCTACCAAACCAACCAACACCTAAAACATCCACGCTATAAAGATGCTTCCCCCTGCAGGAAGTCTACTGAGCTGGAACTTCGGAGACTTTTCCCATGGGTCAGGAACATCAGGGTAGCTTTCTGAAAAGATGTGGCTTTCAAACCATGTGGCTATTGATTAAAGAACCCCAGGAGGGTAATGGTGTGTTTCTTAACACTATGGTTCTATTGGGGGTGGGGGGGCCTGGTGAGACTGAGGCATTGTTTTTCCTCTTGTAATTATTACAGTGTTTGCTATATTTTTTTTCACTAGGATAAACCAGTCGATGCAAATATGTGCAGATTAATCAGTGGGAGTAGGAGTGAGAGATTCTGGCCCTCAAGGAATCAGTAGAAATGTAGGAGATTTGTCGCACACAGTTTCAGGTGGGACAGGCTTGCTGTAGCAGCAGCTTGGAGTACTTGGGCTGGTGGGTTTTATACTAATTACTCCCCCCTTCACACATGTACGCTTCTGATTTTCGAAGATGATTTAATAAAGGTTCCTGTTTTAGCGTTTTAAGTTCTATCAGGTTATTGTTTGGGAAGCATTGTTGCCCTGCATAGGCAGTCAAGTATCCTAATGAAGGACTTCAAGACCTTATTAGTTTGGAGATAATTTTCAGTTTGGTCTCTTTCCACCAGCTGCCTTAGAGAAAACATAAACAATTTGAATTAGGTGGTCAGAAACCAGCAACTATACTGTTTCCTTGTTGAGCTAAATTGTATTTTGTCCAATAAATCTTTCATATACAATCTGATATCTGAAGTAATATTCATAGTAATATGCTATATTAAAGTATTCCCCAGTACACACATTTTACAGCTGTAAACATACAAGCTGTAAACATACAAGAAGTGAAATACTGTCTCCCCCCTGAAGTCAATGGTAAAACCAATGACTTCAGTGGAGCCAGGATTTCACTTCAGATCTCTCAAGTTGCTTGCTTATCTAGTCTTTGTTGTAGATCAGGGATAGATCTGCAGCCATTTGGCACGTGTTAGAAAAAGGAGTTAAACAAAACTCTCCCCAAAAAACTCCTGATGATGTATTAGTGTAAATACAGAGTGCTCTCTAATAGGAACTGCTATTTATTGAACGGTTGATCTTTTAATCATAATTTGAGGCGATTTGGGTGATAGTTAATAGTGGCTCTGCTTGTCAGAGATGCAGAGCACGCACAACTGCCACTAAACTCATTGGGAGCTAAAGATGCAAAACATTCTCTTCTGCAAAAAGGGCCACAGATCCTTTGTAAAGCTTGTCTGGAATGTTGTGTGCATAGCGTCGTGTCCCTTGGGGGAAAGGAAGATTTTCTTTCTCATTACTCTGCAGGAGAGTACAACATTTGCAACTTTCAGGTGGGACTGTTCCCTCTCTTGCTTTATACGCCTAGAGCAGAACTCCACGATAGATTTCATTGGAGGATTTTGGCTTAAAAACTGATGGCACAATATGGCCCTTGATCTGGTAGGACTTGCTAGGGTCACTGCCTTGCTTTAGATTAACGCTGCTCTTCCTGATTCTTCCCATTAGGGTTACTAAAATAGTCGATTGACGTTGCATGCTGGGGAGGAACGACTGACTGACTGCAGTTGGGCCTACTTCCTCTCAGCCATGTCTCAGTCGTGCCCTAAACTAGGGTAACCAGGTGTCTGATTTTCGACCAGAACGCCTGGTTGAAAAGGGATCCTGGTGGCTCTGGTCAGCACTGCTGACCAGGCTGTTGACTGTGCGGTTGGTGGCACCATGCAGTGGGGCTGGCAGGCTCCCTGCTAGTCTCCATGCCGCGCGGCTCCCGGGAAGCAGTCAATATGTCCCCCCTCCAGCTTCTAGGCATAGGTCAGGGATGGGGAACTTAGGGCCCACAGGCTGGATCCGGCCCCGTGGTTAATTTCATCTGGCCCATAGCACCCCATGGAGGAACCGTGAGCGCAGGCTCGCCCAGTTGTGGGGGTGGAGGGAGCCCTGAGTCATGCCCTCCCACCCCCCAGGGCTGGAGTCGAGGCACTGGCTTCGTCTCATTGTGGGGGGAAGCCCTGAGCCTCCGCGCCCACCCCCCCAGGTGTGTGGCCCGGGATTGATTTTTTTTTTTCTGTGGATCAATGGCCTGTGACAGAAAAAAGATTCCCCCCTAGAGCATGTACCCCAGCTGAAGCCCTCACTCCCCCACTCATGCCCCTGCCCTAGCCCTGATCCCCCTCCCGCCCTCCGAACCCTTCAGTCCCAGCTTGGAGCACCCTTCTGCACCCTGAGCCCCTCATCCCTGGCCCCACCCCAAAGCGCGCTCCCCAGAAGGAGCCCTCCCCTCCACACCCCAACCCCCTGCCCCAGCCTCGAGCCCCCTCCTGCACTCTGAACTCCTAATTTCTGGCCCCACACCAAAGCCTGCACTCCCAGCTGGAGCCTTCACCCCCTCCCACACCCCAACTCTCTAAGCCAGCCCGGTGAAAATGCGAGTGAGCGAGGGCAGGGAGAGTGAGCAATGGGGTGAGGGCTCAGAGAAGGAGTGGGGCATGGGTGGGGCATTGGAGGAGTTAGGGGCAAAGGTGGTCATACCATCCTATGCTAGAATCTGTAGAACCTGAGTTATTGTGGGCAGAATGGTAGAAAGAATTTTGCAGAAATTGCAGTTCCAGTAGTAGCCCTGGATTTTCTCCAAATACCAGGAAACCCTCACTTAAAGGCCACCTCCAACAGATAACCCTAAAATGTTACCAGTACATATTGTTGGACCTTTAGTTAAAGACCAAGATTGATAGGTAATTGATTTATTTTTCATTGCTGATTTCAGAGGTGGTCTCTCCAATTCCAGACTAGAACTGGTTGGGAATTTTTCTTGAACCAGTAACTTTTTGCAGGAACTTTAATTGGGAAATCTTTCTGGTGAAAAAGAGAGAGACCCTCTAGAATAGCCAATAGCTCTGTGGTTAAGGCACTCACTTGGCTGATGGGAGTCCCAGGTTCAAGTCTTTGTTCTGCCTGAATGAGATCAGGGACTTAAACTGTTTTTCTCTCATGCTATGTGATTGCCTAAACCACTGGGCTATTGGGCTATTCTGAGGGGAAGAAGGGGAAGGGTGAAACTTTGAATGGCTGTGGGTTTGCTCCAGTGCAGGATGGGAAAATATTTTGAAATCTTGAAAAGTTTCACAGGACAGAAAATCTGTTTTCTGCTCAGCTCTACTCCAAACTGATTTCACTGTACCTACGTATTGGGTCACTGCAGCACTTAATGCTACTTAGAGTACGTCCACACTACCTGCCTGATCAACAGGTAGCGATCGATCTATTGGGGATTGATTTATCATGTCTTGTCTGGACATGATAAATTGATCCCCGAATGTGCTCCCGTCGACTCCGGAACTCCACCAAGGCAAGAGGTGGAAGCAGAGTCGATGGGGTAGCTGTGGCCGTCAATCCTGCGCCGTGAGGACGGGAGGTAAGTCGAAAGAAGATACATCGACTTCAGCTATGCTATTCCCGTAGCTGAAGTTGCTTATCTTACATCGACCCCCTCCCCCCCACCCCAGTGTAGACTAGGCCTTAATATCTTCCAGGAATAGCGTCTCACAGTGTCTGCCACCTCATTTCCACAAGGTGGACGTGGTAGGTGGCAAAGAAAAACAAAATGTAGGGGCAGTAATAGGGTAAAAAGAAAAAAATGATGGCCATCACTTTGCTGACAAAGTGAAGTAGGTGGGCAATTTCATGTAGCCTTCTAAGCACCTTTTCTTCCTGTCCCACATTTAAATGTTTACAAACTGGTTTAGCCCTTCTGTAAAAGCTGATTATTAGTAGTAATTCATAGCACTTACACAGTGATTTTGAAGTTCCAAAGGACATTATAAATATTAATTATCCATACAAGCCTCTTGGCAACTTAGCACGGGCAGCATTAGAAACTAGGGGTTCCTAGTTCCTAAGCCAGTGCTCAGACCACTTGGCATACTGCAGCATTTACTAATTTGTAGAATGATTTTTAATAGTTTAGGACCTCCTCGCTTTGTAATAAGTTTAACATAATTAGACTTACTCCAGCAGCTTATGTATTTTCCTATTTTTTCTTTCCTGAAGGCAATGAATAATTCTTATATTTGATATTTAAGATATTATTGATGCAAGCATGTCATTAAAAACATGATGTATCATCAGAGCTTTGTCTGAGGGCTTTGATGTTTGCAGGCAGAAAGAAGTGGCTGTATCGTACTTTCTATCCAGATGCACAAATAGCAGATGAGGCACATTCCTATCATTACATGGCAATGAAAAGATCCATTAAGCTAATAGAACAATCATTGTTTATTATGCTGATTCATGGGCACATTTTGAAGCAGTTCATTGATTTGATATGCTCAGGTAATCTTATGGTAGAAAGTGTTCTGTTAAAAGAACCAGTAAACACATTTTCTTCATGCATAACTCAGATAAAACTTTGAAGTATAAACCAAGTATGTCTCATTCATTTCCATGGTCGAATAGTCAGTTTCTATTTCTAATTACTCTGTTCTAATAACTATTATAGTAAGGCTTTGTTTTATACAATTATATATTAAAGCATGCACCATGCCACCTAATAATATTGTGCCTGTGGGAAAATATATTACACCTGTTGAAAGGCAGTAGAAGCTAAATGTATTTCAACAGGACACCAACAATGTAAAAAACACAATGTTCTTCTGAACATTTTTACATATTTATTGTTAAAATTAGCACCAAAGATAACTAGAACTGAATGACAGTTCAGAAAAATAAGTGGTTTTCTTTAATTTTTCAGTTTGTTTACTTTGTGCATTTGACAGCCCTTTGTATAGTAAGTTTCCTCTGTTCTCAATGAGGAACTTTCTTGCAAAAGTGGTGAGAGAAATGTTTTTCTAAAACATGGGACAAAAAATAAACAAACAAATTGCAAAACCACAAAAAAGGGCAGAGGGAGTTAGACAGCTGCAATACCTGAAACTATTTATAACGCCTCTGAAAACAGACTCCTTCAGATTGACAATTTCTCTTTAAACCCTGTATAAATTGAGGTTTTTATTTTTAAAAATGTATAGGTGTTTTAGTCCATTGTATCACTTACACTGTTGAGTTTGTTGTCACAAATATTCATATTTTACACAAAACTATTGTGTGTGGCTTGCTTGTAGATTGTTCAGGCAAATAAGTTGAATAAAAGAGACAATAGTTTAAATAATAAATCCAAATCTATACTGAACATATAAAGCATTTATATCATCCAAGAACTTCAAAAGGCTATATGGACCTGTTACGCCAGTATTATCCCCATCTGACTTTGGGGAAACTGAGGCACAGAGGTTATGTGATTTTTCCCAAGGCCATACAGTGAATAATTTTGCAGAAAGGTGGGAACAGACTGGCTCTCCCTGATTCTTATTCCTTGTTCTTAACCCCATCCTTTCTGTATAATTTATAATGAAAGTGGTGTGCCTTGTCTACTTGCGCTACTTGTAAATATAACAAGATATGGCATATAGAAAAAAGATGGGTTTTTAATATCCAACAATTACTCATCTACATGTAGTTCAAGCTTTTGATTGGAAACAAGCTTCTTAAGCTAGATGAGACCTGTAAGGCACAACCATGTGCACAAAGCCTAACCTAACATCCATCTCAGCCTTGGAATTGTCAGGTTATTTTGCCCTAACTACCTGTGCAGGAAAAGAAATAAAATGATCCGTTTACATCAAGCTTCAGATCCTAGTTGCGGTAACTTTCTGTGAGCAGTTTAAAGAGGATGGTAAATGTTGAGTACTTCAGATATTAGAAATCATCTTATTGGTAAAATAAGATCTGATGGGAAGGAAAAATGATCGCTTTATTTTATTAGTCAGTAGCACAGAAATGTTTTGCAATCTCCTCACCTTTATGTGTAGTTTTCTGTTGAGTAATTGCAATGAGATCCTATTACTGATATGAAATAAAGGAAAACCTAGTTAAATCCATTCTCTGATTATTCATCTTTAAAGGGGTGCTATAAAGCCAGTGGTTGGATTACATTTAAGTCAATTAATGGAATTTTATGAGCTTGCAAAGGATAAACCGAAATCCTGTGTCACTTGGGGAAGTAGGGTTCTTGTGCTGTGTTTTGTTATGTAGGAGACATTAATTAACCACAATTTATATATCAGCATGGTTTTAGTAAATGTAACTTCTGTTGTCAGAAATTTTTTAAATAATCCATGTTATGGTTTTTTAAAAAAACCCTCAGAATACTATACAATAAATACACATGACAGGGAATTCAGTGCATTCCCTGAAGAACAAACAAGCATGAATGAATCCTAGATCCTAATTTCTGACACATGCAGATCTTGGTGTTATTGTACAGTGGTCAGGATTTTGAAATTGCGGCAGTTATTCAAGAAACCCTTTGTCACAACTAGTATTGTCAAATTGGTAATAGTTAAAAAACTGGACACTCCTAACAAACACCACCCTTGCCCACAGCCCCATCACAACTGCCCGGCTTCCCCCAGAGAACTCCCACTCCCTAGTGCCCTAACTCCCTGCCCCTGCCTGCATTTTCTCCGAAACCCTGCCCCACCTCTTTCCCCTGAGGCTCTGTCCCCATCTACTGCTCTTCCCCTCCCTCGTTGCTTTTCCCCTCTCCCTCCTCCTCCTCCTCCCCCAGCTCAGATCAGGAGGGATTCTCTTGTGGAGCCAGGGCTGGGAGTTGCAGCTGCCTGACACGGGTAGGCGGAGGCCCCATCTGAGTAGGGGCTGGTGCAGGTGATGACCTGGCATCTCCCCGATGCCCTCGCCTGCAGTAACTGGACATTGGGTGTCTGGTCAGTAGATCTGACTGCACGCTGTCTGGTCCAGGCACCTGGCCACTCTAGTCACAACATGCTAGATTCAGTTATTTTTTTGTCAGGCTGGGAATTACAGTTCAAATTGAATGTGGTTTTAAAATCCTAAAGCACCTAATAGACACAAGTGTGTGGTGCTATGAGAATGTTTCATCTAGGGAAATAATTAAACATCAGAAGAACTACTAACTGATTTCACTCTACCAGGGATCTTTGCTACTCCAAGGGGAGCAGGATCAGGCCAAATGCCAGCTAGTGTTTTGTCATTGACTTAAATCAGAGTATGATTTAGGTCCTTCATGAGTGGAGAGCAGTGGTCTATCTGCCTGTCTGCATAGGTGGCCCCCATCACTATAGTATCTGAGCGCCTGAACACTGAAGTTTGTAGGATCCTGTGTTTGGGTCTGGCAGTAAGCAGCCATTGAAAGCACCTGTACTCTTCAGTACTAGAGGACATATATGGATAAACCGAGAGGGGAAAAAAAGGCACATGACCACTCTGAAAAATATCCTCTTACAATTCAGTGTTATAGTGCAGAGTTAACAGATAAGAAACTAATCTGGTTTTCTCACTTATTGTTTCCAGAGTTGATAAATGAGGATACAATGGAAAAAAGCAGTCCAATAATTATTATAGTGGCCTCAGACCAGCTCCTACTGGGACAGGTGTTTATATCACAAAGCCCATCAAAGTGGGTGCTAATTAGCACCTTTGTGGCCTGTCTAAGCAGAAGCAGGAAGGAATGAACAATGTTAAAACTGAGGCCATGTCTGTACTACAGGTGCTACAGCAGCACATCTACGGCGCTGTAGCTATTCTGCTGCAGTGCCATAGTATAGATACTTCCTACAGTGACAGAAGGGGTTTTTCTGTCGCTGTGGTTAATCACTCCTCTCTCTGGGTGGCGGTAGCTGGATCAATGGAAGAATTCTTCTGTCAGCCTAGCTGTGTACACACCAGGGGTTTGGTCAGCTTAACTATGGTGCTTGGGGGAGGGGGGAGGGTTGTGTGTGCATTTTTCACACCCCTAAGCGAGGTAGCTAGGGTGATCTAAATTTTAAGTGTAGGCCAGGTCCGAACTATTCTCTGATCTCCAGAGGTGGTCCCCCCAGAAGTCAGGGCACTGCTGGGAAGCTTGCCGTGTTGCTGCTTGTGCTGTATCCCTGTTTTATAATTAAAATAGGTTACTTTAATCTCAACAGTTCTGCACATGTGATTAAAATTCGGTACTTGTGTAAGTGTCTTGGTGAATTGGGAACTTTGCTAGTAACAGCAAAAAACACAATTCATTTTTAAATATTCAGAGGAACCACAATATCCTACAGATAGTACAGAAGTCAATGAAAACGTCCACTGACCACAGCAGAGCTAGGTTTTTATCTATGGTTTCTATCTAGAATTTATTTTCTCTGTTTTCAGTAATGTCTGGTACACTTAAATGTTAACGGAGTCCAAGTGCACTTATTGCCATCTGTTCATTTTTTTGCGACACTGAACTTGATCCTTCTCTGCCTCAAAATCCTTCTACTAGTTTGCTCTAGCTTATGCTGTTTTCTTTCATGATGTCCCAGCACCAGCTAAGACTCCAACCCTGCGAGTTGCTCCATTGGTAGGACCAAAAATAAAAGATTAACTAGTGGGTCCAACTGTGTTTTGAGTTAGGGGGAGATGATGAATTTTGCAACCCTTCACATAAAAGCATACTATTTAAAAGTTCTAAAGTGGAGACATAGGACTAAACTGTGATTAAGCATGCAGGGGATGGCGTGTGGGAGGCAGACAGGAGGGTGCATGAAATGCTTCTTCTCCCCACAATGGGCCTGCAGTATTGCTGATTCCATGCAGTCAAAAATCATGTCAGGCCCTCAGAAAATCAGAAGTTTGACTTGAAAATCTCAAGATTTAAAAAAAAAAAATAGACTTTCTGGAGTTGGAACCTTCAGAATTCACTTTTCTCAAGCTTTTCTCGGCAAACATGAGGGATAGAAGCATACATTCATTTTCCTTTAAATGAAAGCTGAGATTCTCACATAATCACATGACTTCAGCTGGGCCTTAAAGAAGAACACCAAACATCACAAGTCTCGTGATAAAATTGTGAAAGTTGGCAGCACAACCACCAGTGCCACTATCTGTCCTTACATTCCCATCACATAAGATCTAGAACCACATTGCACTAACCAGAAGAGAAAGTTGTTGGAGGGGAAGGCGTGTGCTGCATGACCCATTTTCAGCTCTGGTTTTCACTGCTTTAGTTAAAACATGTTCCTCCCTTATCCCTAGACACAAACAGCATGCTTCTTGTACCCATTCTCCAGTGCAAATAATATGCCTCCCGATTGAAGATTCTGTCTGTAGAGATCAGAATAGAGAACTATTTTGAACTTAGTCTTGTTGAAGGGTAGGGCATGTTGATCTACTTTATCTGGGTGATCCAACCAGTGGGACAAATTCAGTGATGAATCCTGGTCACTTGCTGGGGCACATTGCTAAGAGTCTTAATCACAAGAATGAAAGCAATAGTTGACCTACCTTTGGCCCATAAAGATTTTTGAAGTGGTTATTACATATTAGTCTCTTGCAAATGTTAAAACAGTTTCTTAACTCTATGTGACTCAGATTACACTGATCAAATGTGCTGTTGATTGTTTAAGTCTTCCCTATGTTTCTGTCAGTGGTGGTCTTTGGCTGCCCAGAGTGCCTGTCTCTATATTCTCCTCTGGATTATTTAATTGTTGTTGTTAATTCAGGAGAGCTATGATTTATGACCTATGAGTTGTATTCATGAATACTGTGATAACTTCGCTCTTTTCGTGTACTGAGCTAGTCCAGATGTATCAGTATTTGTTTTATATAATAGAAAATAATAATTTGTTGAAGGCGAATGATCTTAAATGTGAGGGAGAGATTTATTCCTATCTTGGGAAGACTTTATTATTTTTAAATAACCCAGATATTAAAGTTTGCAAAATGGCTGTACAGAATGTGCACAAGTTACTTTCTGTCACTCTTTTGGACATCTGTTTGTCAGCATCATTACTTGTGAGAGGACCACGGGGAATCCTGTTGTGATTCCATTGTGATAAAGACCTCAGATTATGTAATGATGATGTAAGTGTGAGATGACATGGTAGAACTATTTCAGTGCATGCCTATGGACAAGTCAGCTATTACAATAGGAGATGTTATATGGGAAATGATTTGGATACTCTGGTGAGAATGGAAAAAGGGATTAAACTGTAGTGTAATTTTTCTGCCATTATTAATGCTGGTTCTAGCAGATTAATTCTGATAAGGCTGCATCACTATCCTTACCTTAGCCTATTGTGCATATGTACAGTGATTGCTGTTGTTCCCCTACATACTAAGTTCTTTCCATGCAGATAAGAAAGAATCATCTCTGTCTCAAGATTCTCACAATCCATAGGATGCTCTCAGACAAGCAGACAAAGATTAGAGAGAATAGAAAACATATATATATTTCAGTTATCATTATAGGCAGTGTGACAGAAGCTAGTCTTAAAAACAGACTTGGAAATCTACGGTGTCTTTTTCCATAGTGCAATGGTACAATATCTTACTGGAAAACACTAAGTGAATAAAGCTTATCTCCATGGCTGCTCTTGATACTCATAGCAGATGGACACTGATGTTTTTTAACTTGGGTCTCCTTTTTAGTCACATTTCCCAGGTTTATGCTACCAAATGCCTCGCGTTTGCTGGTTTTCTCAAGTTCTTTGCCCCATTTGGTCAGCTTTGTAGTCCACAGGCAATAGTTTGTGCCTTGGTTTTGTTTGGGAAATTTGTTTTTCGTACGAACTTAGGCATGGGGGAAATGGTATATTAATATCTGATGGAACTCCCTACCATGCTTTAATCATGATTTACTGGGGCCTTAGGCAGGAAGTTTGTTTAGTATGGTCTGGATTCCTATGTCACTTGGTACATTCTCTTTAAAATTACTATATTGCCTGGTTTTTCATATGATGTCCCAGGAATTTGTCCCAGGACACCTGAAATCACCTGATTTACATTTCATCAATCAATTTTTTTTGTTTTTTTGATAATTACAAGGTGTGTGTTCAAGATATACTTATGTTGACCAAGAGCAGCCCAGCAATATAAGGGTTCAGTGTTGTGAACAGTGTTGGAGTAAAGGGAGAGATGGAATGAGTGCAGATGCTGTCAAAGCTCTTCTTTTGCTCAAAGCAAATGTTAACTTTTGTTTAGTGTTTTATGATAAACTAATTCAAACACTGCAATACTGGCAAAAATCCTCCATTCTGAGAAATGTGCACATCTTGCTGTTGAGTCAGGAACTGGCAGTAGTTACACTAGCATGTTTATTTCTAAAGTATATTTTTGTCTTTTGTTTGAGTATTTTCTGACCTTAAAATTGTCACCACAAAAGCATCCTGGTTTATTTTGAAAACATGGTCACTTTAATCCTTCTAAATGTATCCGTTGCCATGTACTATCTGCACTATTTGTGATCTGTTGTAATCTTTCATAGGAAAAGTATAATCCAAAGGTGGGGATTTGTTTTGGTTTTTAAAGGAGCAGTTATGTGATTTACAATGGTATCATTACAATGAGAATCTGTATCTTGAGTTTGAAACAGATTATTTAAACACAGGTATTTGAAAATGTAACATATTTGTCTGAACTTTTGCCGTCTGCTTTACTTTATTTTGTTTAGGTTTACTAGGTCTTTCTGTACATTTGACAGTAGGTTAATTGAGAAATGCAATTTGTGTTTATGGGAAGTGAATGACAAAAGAATTCAAGAAGGAAATACAATGCATCCCACAAACTCTGTCGCTCCATAATTTCACAGCCTCTCAGGAGCTGTAATAGAAAGCTCTTAAGAAGAATTATGTTTAATTACTGAAGAGAATATTGCCTGTTCTCCTAGTTTACAGTTCATTTTAATGCCTTCTGAGAACCAGTCATTCAGTGGAACAGTCATACACAAATCTCTGTTATTCCATTTGGCCAAGATATATTCTCTAGTTTTCTTCTTGTATCTCCCCAGACAGATTACACAGGGAAGTAACTTCAATGAGAAATACCCCCACTTGACTTCTGCATTCTCATGGTCTCCTAAAAGCCCCTGCTGTGCTGTGCCCACCTTCCAGGTCCAGGGAAAGACAACTCCAGCATAACCATGCTGCCTGGCAATCCTGTATAGGCAGCTGTCACTAGACACTCTCCTTAAAGGACATTTCCCGGTTCAGAGGGGGCATTTACACTGATTCTTTGTGGGGTTTGGGAGGTGCAAAGCACATCCTCACCCCCACTCCTTCTTGACTCTGTGCAGAGCTATCTGTGATGATTCCAGGAATGGGAGGTGCTGCTACAGAATCCCTTGTGCTGAGAGAGAGTCATGCACAGAAGGTCCTGTCCGCGCCTGCATCAGGAGGAACAATCAAGCCCTTGTAACTTTTTTTAGCCTTATTCTCCTTTAAAAAAAAAGAAAAAAAAAGATTGAGTTCAGATAAGGGAACTCTGTTGATCTTTTTTTTTAAATAGTTGATTGCAGTGAGGATCAATGAAATGAGAATTTTTTTCCATGCAAGGAATAGAAATTGCCCGGTGATTCATTTTCAGGGACTCTAGTTGTTCTTGGTGACACTTTAAAAAAAAAAAAAAAAAAAAAAAAAAAAAAAAAAAAAATCAAGAAAGCACACATTGCTTCAAGCTGACTGGAATGTCTTCGGTGTCTACAGGCTCAAAGATGCAGTGGCCTTGAGAGCAGGCAATATAATATGGCAAGCCGAATTAAAAAGATCAGTGCCTTTTCCCCTTCTTTTCAGGGTATATGGGTAGCACATCGCCAGTCTGAGTGATCCGTATTTTTACTTTAGACTCTAGGAGGTTCCGAGGGATTGCAGGGTTACCATCCCTATTCAATAATTTCCTTTCAAGAACCGCCCTGTGTCACTAGACTGCTGCAAGGCACCATTGCTATTTGGCTGTCTCCTCTTCTCCCTCAGGAAGCCAACATGTTAAATTGGTAGAGCTTACTAGAGCTGACAGAGAAATTCTTCATGTGTGGACTGGATGTCTAACTAAATCTGATGTGTTTTTTGCAGGCTAGGGCAAGTGCTGGAAGCTATTAGAATGCTGAACAAAAAGCTCCATTCAAGGACTGCTAGCTTCCCGCTGGATTAATCCAAGTATCAAAAATTTAAAAATATGGGATAGAAGACTGTGGTCTCCACAAACAAGAACTTTTAAAGGTGTCTAGAACATCTGCTCATTTTAACTTAAAATGTAACTTCTATGGCGTAACAAAGAAACCATATATGTATACACACACACACTTTATTAAAAGTGCTTGATTTGATTTTTTTAAAGTATAGTTGCAAGCTGGTAAATATCTTCTCGTCACTCAAAGTTAGGACAGGAAAACTTTTCTTTCCCTTGAAATAGCTGTGTTTATTATATCTGACCTGTTCTAACATCTCTGGTTTGACTTGGGAACCAGAAAAAAACAAATGCTTTTCATTGTTTGATGCCTTTACGTAGAATGAAAATAAAATTGGTTTCCAAAACAAATGTGAAACTACTTGTGGAACATTTTTTGTTAAAAAAAACTATTTGAATAAGTTAAAAAATGTTTACTTTCTGGACAGCAATTTTTTTGGGACTAAAAATAGCAAGCGTTTTGAAGTGACTTTTTTGTGCATAAGAATTTGTTCAGAGCAGATGAAAAGTTCATTTAATAAATGCTTTTTGTTGTTATAGAATACCAGTTAAAACAGATCACAAATGGATTCATCTCCTAGTCAGATTATACTGTATAATAAACTAAAGTAATGACTGTGGTGTGCAAGTGAAAATGTTATGGACAGTTTGAGAAACAATGAGGTGTGATCTGTGCTCAGTTTACTTTCAGACCATATTATTGACAAACGATGTCTCTCTTCCATCTTCATAGGTGAGAATCCTATTTGTGTATGGACTGAAATAGGCTTGCACAGAGTTGGCCTGTCACATGCCATGATTAAACATTTTAGTCACTCCATAGCCAGAAGCATGGTTAGTTTAGACTTTTTGCCTTTTACTTGATTTTAACCGCCTAAGTATCAGCCAGCCAGCTATAAAATTGACACCCATGCAGGGCTGGGGAAAATCACTATTACTGTGATTATATGGGCCAAATTCTGATGCTACTGGGGTAAATTGGGAGCAGCTCTGTTGGAGCCAATGGAGTTATACAGATATAAAGGAATCAAGTCCGCTTCTGGGAGGCTGTTTTGTTCACACAAATTGAAAATCACACCCGATGGTATTGGACAAGTGCAAGAGAATGTTGTTGCCCCCAGTTTTTGAACATGCTGCTCATAACACTCCTCCTTCCCCCATATAAAACAATGGGCCTGATCCAAAGTCCAAATGAGTCTTCCCATTGATTTCAGTGAATGTTGGGTCTGGCTGAGTTCACCTTTCCCTTCCAGTTTGCAACAGACTTTTAAACTATTAGGTATAAAAAAAATTCTTATACTTTCAAATTGCACACGTTAGTTGAGTGTGTTCATGAGAACCTATGTCTGTCTTATCGAGGCGACACAGTTATACAGGAGTTACTCCTGTCTCTGAGGGTACGTCTACACTGCACATTAAGCTCATCTCTGTGGGATCCATGCTTGTGGACTTGATGTTTCCAAGCCCTCACTTGAGCATTCACACTGCATTGTAAGCCTGGGTTTACAGTTGCTGGACCTGGGCCTCACAACCATGCTAACGCATCCATATGTCACTACACAGACTTTCTGACTCAAGTCTGTGTCTTGAGCAGCATCCACACTGCAAAACAATTGGGCTTGGACCCGAATTTCAGTGGGACTTGGGCTCTGACCTGTCTACTTAACAGTTTTCTGGGACTCAGGATCTGAGTGTTTGCTGACCAGAGTCAGACTGAATTGTGTGTGGATGAAGGGGGGTTTGGCTCAAACCTGAGTCAGAGTCTGGGCTCGGTGTGCAGTATAGACATACCCTAAGCTGCACATTTCACTAACACACAGGAAAACTCTTGCTCGTCTAGTAAAAGTTAGATCTAATTGATGTACCTGCCTTTGGCCACTTGGCCTGGTTTATTTTTCTTGTAATCATTTTGTAAGGTTCATAGGGACAACGTACACCCTGGTTATAGGGCAGTTCCTTTGTTCTTCCCTTGTTCCAGCTCAGTTCTGTTAGAGCTTGATCCAAAGCCCATTGAAGTCAACAGGAGTCTTCCCATTGACTTTAACAGGCCTTGAATTAAGCCCTTAGTATAGATGTTGAGATTGGCTGTCACTGAAGACATTAATAAATCAATTTATTTAATTTTTCTTCCAAAAGTAAGGATTCTGTTTATGGGTTAAAAGCGCCACACAATGTCACAGTTCAGCACAGCTGCTTGCCTTTACTTAGGAGAAATGTGGCCATGAATCGGAAAAGGTGAGCTAGGTTAGGACTAAAGTAATAATATAACAATACCATGCTCTTGTCTAGCACCTTTTATCTGCAGACCTCCAAGTGCTGTAAATAGTGGCTATAGTGCACAGCTCAGAAGGGCATTGGGAACAACACCAGAGGCTTAAAACACCAGTTGCTCATAGATAGAGCAGTCGCCTAAGACTCAAGGTCTAGACAGACCAATCTGAGCACAGCCTGGATTGACTATAGGAAAGCCTATGACTCAATGCCGCACACGTGGATCTGTGAATGTCTGGCGCTATACAAAGTCAACAGGACACTAAGGACCTTCCTCAAGAACTCAATGGGACTATGGAAGACAACACTGGAAGTCAACTCAAGGCAGCTTGCACAAGTGGCCATCAAGTGCGGCATATACCAAGGTGATGCACTGTCCCCGCTGCTGTTCTGCATAGGCTTAAACCCCCTCAGCCAGATAATCACAAGGACTGGATATGGGTACAGGTTCAGGAGTGGAACTACCATCAGCCACCTCCTCTACATGGATGACATCAAGCTGTATGCTAAGAATGAACGAGACATCGACTCGCTAATCCACCTGACGCGGATCTACAGTGAGGATATCGGGATGTCATTCGGACTGGAGAAGTGTGGCCGGATGGTAGTGAAGAGAGGGAAGGTAGTCAAGACTGATGGGGTGGAACTACCAGCGGGCCACATAGCAGACATACAGACCAGCTACAAGTACCTTGGCGTCCCACAGTCACATGGAAACCACGATGAGGAGGCAAGGAAGACAGCAACATCCAAGTATCACCAAAGGATAAGACAGGTCCTGAAGAGCCAGCTCAGTGGGAAGAACAAGATCCACGCCATCAACAGATACGCCCTGCCGGTCATCAGATACCCTGCTGGTATAGTGAGCTGGCCAAAGGAGGACATGGAGGCTGCCGATGTGAAAACCCGGAAGCTCCTCACAATGCACGGAGGTTTCCACCCCAAGTCCAACACCCAGAGACTGTATACCAGCCGGAAAGAAGGCGGGCGGGGCTTGGTGAGCGTCAAGGCCACTATCCTGGATGAAACCCGGAACATCCAGGAGTACATCAGTAAGATGGCCCCCAAAGATGAGCTGCTGAGAGAATGCCTGAGGCAGCAGCAGACATGGGAGGAAGACCAAGCAGAAGAAGTGCCATGGCAAGACAAGACCCTGCATGGGATGTACCATCGACAGATAGCTGAGGTGGCTGACATTGGGAAATCCTACCAGTGGCTGGAAAGGGCTGGACTAAAAGACAGCACTGAGGCACTGATCATAGCAGCACAGGAACAGGCACTGAGCACCAGATCCATTGAAGCAGGGGTCTACCACACTAGAGAGGACCCAAGGTGCAGACTGTGCAGAGAGGCCTCAGAGACAGTCCAACACATAGTGGCAGGATGTAAGATGCAGGCAGGAACAGCATACACTGAACGGCACAACCAAGTGGCTGGCATTGTGTACAGGAACATCTGCACAGCGTATGGGCTAGACCCTCCCAAGACCAGATGGGAGATTCCACAGAAGGTTGTGGAGAATAGCAGGGCTAAGATTCTGTGGGACTTCCAGATCCAGACGGACAGGCAGGTACTGGCCAATCAACCAGACATCGTGGTAATAGACAAGGACCAGAAGACAGCGGTGGTGATAGATATAGCAGTGCCAAGTGACAGCAACATCAGGAAGAAGGAATATGAGAAGCTGGAGAAGTACCAGGGCCTGAAAGAGGAACTAGAGAGGATGTGGAAAGTGAAGGCCAAAGTGGTCCCAGTGGTGGTAGGAGCACTCGGGGCTGTGACTCCTAAGCTGGGTGAGTGGCTCCAACAGATCCCAGGAACAACATCAGAGCTCTCTGTCCAGAAGAGTGCAGTGCTAGGAACAGCTAAGATACTGCGCAGAACCCTCAAACTCCCAGGCCTCTGGTAGAGGACCCGAGGTTGAGGAAGACACATACCACCCATAGGGGTGAGAGGGGAATTTTTTTTATATATATATAATTGCTCCCATTTCACAGATGGGAAAACTGAGGCACAGAAAAATGACTTTACTTGTCCAAGGCAACACAGTGAAACAATAAGCAAGTTGGGAATGGAACCCAGGGGTAACTTTCATAGATGGAGAGTAACCTCAGCTCATATTGACCCTGTTTGGAGCTCGGGGTGCTTACTACTTCTGAAAATTAGGCTCCAGCTCTCCTGAATTCCTGTGGCCTGTTCATAACCTATAGACATTGCCTTTCAAGAGGCTCTGGTAGGGATGAGGTTGTGAATCAAAGTCCTAGATAGAAGTTTATAATGTATCGTTTTTATCTTTCCATAAAAATACTAGAAGAGGTGATTGGTTGATATTGATATTGAGTTATGTATCTGTGCTCAATGTATAATACATAGTCTGAGCAGTACTAGAGACAGACATTGTATGCCTAATGGTGTATTTAATCTGTTTTCGCCATTGAGATTCAAAACCTTTTTCCTCTGTCCCTGCCTTTCTTATCTGCTTTTTCATCTGTCTCCTATTTACCTCTCCTGAAATTTGTGTCACTGTCCCTGTTTTTGAGGAGTTTGTCCTATGTCCAGCACCTGTGTATAGGTAGAGTCAGAAATGTGTTTTAGGCTTTGCATTGTTGCAGAGTCATAAGCGCTGAAGATATCATGTCATGATGAGAAAACATAAACAATGTATGTAACGTAATAGTTTTGCCTTGTGTGATTAAATATAGGTGGAAACCATCCTCCAGATTTAAAAAAAAAACTTTAATATTAAATCTTTTTATCTCTCTGCTGCTGCCTTTTCTCCTTTTTCCTAATTTGGAATTTTTTAAATGACTACAAGGTTTTCTGGCTTTCTTCCTGCTGCTATTTTGCTGGGACTGCATGGTGCAAACAGACCATTGCACTGGCTTGGATTTGTTTCAGTGGTTGCTGATTCAGGCACTACAATGTTGTAACCCTTTGAGCAGAATAACAGTCATAGGTTGAGATAATTCTGCAAGCTGCTTATGCACAGGTATATTGCCAGTGTGGGTTTTGGGGATCTGTTTTGTTCCAATTTAAAAAGAGAATATAAAGTCATGGGAAGGGTGTAGGGGTGTGAGGTGCAACTGGAGATTAGTTCTTTCCTTATTGTAAATAAAACTATTTCTGGTTTGTTGGAAACTTTATGAATCCTTTACCTCATCTCTAACAACTCAAAGCAACTCTGAATTGACGTTTGTATGGATAATGGTAAAGTTCCCAGGCACATTAGGAATTAATAACAAGAACTATTGTTGTAAGATGGAGAGTCATCAGTTGGAAGTAACAGAAGAGGAGAAGGACCTTGGAGTATTGGTTGATCACAGGATGACTATGAGCCGCCAATGTGATATGGCCGTGAAAAAAGCTAATGTTGTCTTGGGATGCATCAGGTGAGGTATTTCGTCGAACCCCTGGTAAGTGTAGACAAGACCTCAGTTATAAAACGTGTTGCCTCTACAGCACTTACTCTCTTTAGGGAGTGAGAGACTAAGACTGTGAATTGGAACGCAAGTTGTCTTTTCAATTTCCAGAGCATCATTTCTAGGCTGTCGAAAGATCCAACACCCTTTCATTGTAACTTTACTTTATCCTTTACTTTATTTGTCAAAAGCACTTGCATTGACATTGTTTCACTGTTATTGAAACATGGTCTTCATGGATGTGAATCGTAAAGGTTTTCCTCTTGTCACCCCAGTACATAATTTCTGGGGAACCATGGAGTTATACCAGTCCTGTTACAACACTTGTTATGGTAAAAATTCCCCATATTAGTAAATGGGGAGTTTCAAACTTCATAGAAGTCTATGTATATAATTATTAGTATCATTCAAAAATACTGTATCTTGACTCTCTCAAAATCTTTCCCTCCTATAAAAACAGTAATAGAATACATACGTATATAATACATACTAATTAGGGCTGTTGATTAATCACAGTTAACTCACATGACTAATTCAAAAAATTAATCATGCTTAATCGCACTGTTAAACAATAGAATACCAATTGACATTTATTAAATAATTTTGGATGTTTTGTACATTTTCAGATATATCTATTTCTATAACAACACAGAATACAAAGTGTATAGTGCCCACTTTATATTGTTTTGATTACAAATATTTGCACATAAAAATAAACAAAAGAAATAGTATTTTTCAATTCATCTCATACAAATACTGTAGTGCAATCTCTTTATCGTGAAAGTACAACTTACAAATGTAGGGATTTTTTTTTGTTACATAACTGCACTCAAAATCAAAACAATGTAAAACTTTAGAGCCTACAGCTCCACTCAGTCCTACTTCTTGTTCAGCCAGTCGCTCAGAGAAACAAGTTTGTTTACATTTACGGGAGATAATGCTGCCCAGTTTTTAATTACAATGTCACCTGAAAGTGAGAACAGGCATTCACATGGGACTGTTGTATCTGGTTTCCCAAGATATTTACGTGCCACATGCGCTAAAGATTCATATGCCTCTTCATGCTTGGGCCGTCGTTCCAGAGACATGTCTCTTCCATGCCTGCTGTGATGCTTGTTAAAAAAAAAAAATATATATTATGTCTCAATTAAATTTGTGACTGCAAACTCCTCTGGCGGAGAATGTATGTTTTGCTCAGACAAGTTTGTTCATCTGCAGACAGATAAATGCTGGCCCTGCTTGCTTAGTTTACCATTCACCTGAACAGTGAGGAGCAGGTCTCTTGCAGTGCACCTGTTGTTACGCCTGACCATCCACAAGATAGATTACGATCCTGCCAAATGGCGTAAAGATTCGACTGTTCCCTTGATGCTTCAAGCCACCATTCCAGGACATGTCCATCCGCTGATGATCGGGGGTTTGCTCTGACAAGATCCAGGCCGCAATGAGGACTGCACATATTCATTTCTCATCATTGAGTCAGATGCAGAAAGTCTGATTTCTTTTTTGGTGGATTCGGTTCTGTGTTTTCTGCATCAAGAAGTTGTTGCTTCTTTTTTAAGACTCTGAATAGCATGCGCTCCCACCTCATCCCTCTTCAGATTTTGGAAGCCCATTCAGATTTATTAACATCTTGTTCGAGTGCTATAGCCTATCTTTGAAACAAGTCCTCCACACTGAGGAGCATTCTTTGCGTTTTGTCCAAATTTGCAGCCGCAAAGTGTCTCTTAAATGACAACATGGCGGGTCATCATCTGAGACCCGCTAACACAAATGAAATATATGGCAGAATGTGACGTAAACAGAGCAAGACACATACCAATTTCCTCAACCAGAGTTCAGTCACTAGTTTAAATTAACACACTTTTTTTAAAAAAAAACCGCACGATACACCATCCATTGCATGGAATGCATGTCTCTGGAACGATGGCCCACAGCAATGAAGAGACATATGACTTTTAGCGCATTTGGCATGTAAATACTTGCGACATCCAGCTACAACAGTCCGACTGAACGCCTGTGTTCATTGTTCAGGTGACAAATTGTATTAAAAAGTGGGGCAGCGTCTCTGCCTTAAAATTGTACAAACGTTCTCTGACGATTGGCTGAACACAGAGGAAGTAAGGGACAGATGCGAGACATTAGACTGATAGGCTTTGAATACGTCTTCTCACCCATTGTCTCCATTTCTCTGAATGTACGGCTTCCTCCCTCTTCTGATGCACTAATTCCTACATCTTGTAAGTGCACCTCTCACGACTTCAAGAGATTGCACTACCCACGTCCACTCCTGTATTAGGCTGAATTGCCCAAACTATTCTTTCTGGTGTTTTTTACCACCGCGCCAACAGTTGTAATAAACAATACAATACACAACCATCGAGCACTGCTCACACTTTGTACTTTCTGTGCTTCGTACATCTTTAAATAATCACCTACTTCTGACACACCAAATAGTAGAAACACCAAAAATTTTTTATAATGATGATCTTATTAATCTAACAAATGGATTAATACAGATTAAATTTTTAAGCGCTTGACAGCCCTAATACTGAAAAGTATGAAAAGACAGTCTTAAAAAGACCAAATAATGATATTACCTGGTACTAGAATCTTTTTAGATATTAAAATTTAAAATTTGTTTAAAAAATTCTAAATTCCTTTAATTAATTATACCATCCATTTCTATCTCCAAGCCTGAGAACAATGCAGAAGACTAGAGACTTGATAATTTCACGTGGCCTTGACAGTGGGTTTCCATTTACCCATGTTGGGACGGTACGTTGTATTCAGTGGCTTTCATCTATTGCTCAAAACTGGCGCTCTTAGCCCTCACCGTGTGACATTTCAACAAAAGCTGAACTAGGCCAATGAAAACATTAAATGTCTTTGGATGAGTAAAACATCTATTTTAAAAAGAACAGGAGTACATGTGTCACTTAGCAGACTAATCAATTTATTTCAGCATAAGCCTTTCGTGTGCTAACAAGCTCTACTTTTCGGTATGCATAGAATGGAACACCAGACAGGAGGATACTTTATACATACAGGAACATCGACAAAGGTGGAAGTACACATACCAACTGGAAGAGTCCAATCAATTGCAGATAGCTCTACATGCGCAGGAGAAAAAACTTATGAAGTATAATTGAGAAATGACCCATAGAAGGTGGAGAGAATTTAACATAGGGAATAGATCAATATGTTAATGTATTTTTTTTTTATGACCCAACCACTTCCCCAGTCTCATAGTTTAAACCTAAGAATTTGTAATCTAATTGACATATTAATTCGAGTCAGCAGAGTGTCTCATTTGGAGTCCTGTTGTTTGAAGTTTTTTTGTTGCAAAATTGCCACCTTCAAGTCTGTCACTGAGTGGTTAGAGAGGTTGAAGTGTTCTCCCACTGGTTTTTGAATGTTATGATTCCTGGTGTCAGATTTGTGACAGAGTGTCAGAGTTGGTGGCTGCTCTGACGGTTTTTCCTAAAATACTCAGTGGCGTTTGTAGACTTGGACCCCTTCCTCTGTACATGTTGAAAAGGAGCAAACCTCTTCCTGTAAGTGGCAGCAAGGAAGGATTCCCATGCACTCAGGCTCACCCCACATCATCCATGGTGCTCTTGATGCTAATGAGAAAGGGTGATCTCAGCAGGTTGCATGCACCCCACCGGAACTTAGGTGAGAGCCCACTGGTGGTGCATGACCTCCCTGCAGTGGGTCTGCTCCGGGACTAAAGCCTGAGCCCCGCTGCCCCAGGGAAGGTGGGTCCAGAACTCACCATCCGCCTGCTGAGTCCCAGGATCCCTGTTACCAGCCGAGCGGGAGTGGGGAGCTGTCCAGGGGAGCGCCCCAGCTAACAAACACCACAGCCTCCTGCACTGACAAGAGCTGTCTCTGGTGCCACACACGAAAGCCCCACAAGTCTGTAGAGGTGCTTCCAGAGTCCCTGAGGAGGCTGTGCGGTGCAAGGTGCCAAATCCTGCTGGGGTGCAAACACCAAGGCTGCTCATCTTGCTGTCCTTGGTAACAGCTATTCAGGAGCAACTGCTAGGCACTGCAGGGATGGTTGCTGCTTTGCCCCCCAATCTCTGCCCATGTTGTGGAGGCTGTCATGGCCACAAAAAAATCTGCTGGTGGCTGCATTTGAGAAACACTGCTCTATAACCTGTTATATACTATGGCCCCAGTTCTGCAGATGCTTACCCACTGACATGTAAGTATTTGCAGGATGGGGCCCATCTAGTGTTGAGAATATATTTAAATATAAAACGGTTGTATAGGATCAACATAATGTTGAGCATCTGAGATGCATTTTGAGCCTACACTTTTTTTTACTTGAGAAATTTTATGAGTTAATTTAAAAATGAACAAAGTTCAAGAAACATTATTGCTTCAGAGCTAATTTTATACGTAAAACATTGACAGTTGAAGAGTTGCAATAACTCACTGTTATTGATTGCTATACTAAACTGATAGCAGCCTCTCATAGCTTGAGGGGGTAATGTTTCTTATGGGACAAGCAACAGGATTTCTCAGATATGATCTAATTCTTCAGTACATGGTACATGAGCAGTGGTAGTTTTCTTGGTTTTTTTAAAATCAGATTTGTATTCTTTTCCCTAACTGTTTTTCTTTTGGTTGGCATTATGTTTGACATAGGGCCAAATTATCTCATGGTATGAATTGGCACAACTCCACTGATGTCAACAGAGCAGCAACAATTTATATCACCAGGGAGTTGAACCTATAGATTCTTATTTACCCAACATACAGGTAAATGTTTGGCAATTACCATAAACTTTGATGGGAGCAGACTTAGGCCAATATTTTGAAAATTCCACTTTTATTAATTGTGTTTGTTTTCATGGTTTGTAGAAAGACTAGGGAAAATTGTAACCTCCTACACACATTGGGCAGAAAATCCAAGTTTTCCTTTTGGATTTACAGGTAAATTAATCATTTATTGCTCTCCATTTCTGAGTGTAGAAAACATTACCAGGATGGGTGGTAAAGATATGATTGATTATATAAACCTACCACAATTTCTTTCCCTTGTATGGCATATTTCTGTAATACTCTATGTAAGCAACGATGAAACTCTTTGACTGTAAATCACACACATGAACTTATGAGTTAAAAATTCAAACAGGACTCTCAGATCCTTTGTAACACAGAGCAAGACTTTAAGCTTCTCTAGTGGGCTAAAACCCACTTCATTGGATGCATGCAGTGGAAAATACAGTAGGAAGATATGCTAATTTCCCCCTACTGTTACTCACACCTTCTTGTCAACTGTTTGAAATGGACCATCCTGATTATCACTACAAAAGTTTTTTTTCTCCTGCTGATAATAGCCCACCTTAATTGATTAGTCTCGTTAGAGTTGGTATGGCAACACCCACTTTTTCATGTTCTCTGTGTATATACATCTTACTATTGTATTTTCCACTCCATGCATCCGATGAAGTGGGTTTTAGCCCACGAAAGCTTACGCCCAAATACATTTGTTAGTATCTAAGGTGCCACAAGTACTCCTCATTCTTTTTGCTGATACAGAGTAACACTGCTACCACTCTGAAGCTTCTCTAGTGGAATTTTTCCCAAGCAACTATAGCATGTTGTTTTATGATGATGCATTGGGAGCAGTTTGATCCAGGTTTGAATCAGGTTTCCAGATTTCACTTCTCATGAGAAGAGCATTCCAGGATTTTCTGTTTTTCCATTTGAAAAGAAATGTATTTTTCTTATCAGCTTTCATTCTACTTTCCTCTCCTCCCACAAAATTTAAAACTAAGATGCTTCTGAGGTTCAGATCAAATCCCATCAGATGTCAGAAATTCTGGATTTTGTGGTCGCACCAAAAGCGAAGCTGTTTCAAACTCTACTCTTAATGAACTGTATTTATTTAAAGGTCTGATCCAAAGTTCACTGAGGTCAATGGAAAGATGCCCATTGATTTCAGTGAGCTTTGGATCAAGCCCTAAAATCTTGACCATTCTGAAATGTAACAGCTTATTTCCCCATTATTCTTTTCATGAAGGAAAGAGGATTTGTTTTTTTTAAAGTGACAAGAATAAATCTGAAAGATGAATGGAGCTCGGAAGTATTCACAGGCTGAGGGGTTTATTCTGCCGTCAGCAATACAGGTGTGGGTCTGTGTATCTTGTAAAATCAGATAGTTGCAAGGCTAGGGTACTGATTTTACAAGATATCTGATGATTTACACCTATATACCTTGAGGACAGGTCAGCCAAGTGATGCACACCTGTGTACCTGAGAAGAAAGTCAGTCCCCAGTTGATTAAAACTATGTATATCCTACTTTGCTAGCATTAAAGTAGTGCTAATATAAAGAATGTGCAAAGGAGGGAGATAAATTTGACAAGAAGAACCCATAAAGGGGACATGTCTGGAGAGAATAAACAATTAAAGCTGTCCATTGCCAAAGAACTGATATGGAGATCAGACCATCTTTCCTAAATCACATGAAATTACAGGTTCTGGAACAATCAGATGTACAGTGGAAATTCTTCACTCAAGGAAATATCAAGAGAATCATTTTCTGTTAGGCTGAATTACAAGAGTTCTGTATATGATGGAGTTTATAATAGTGCATTCATATAGATGCCATTGTATTGTTTTATCCCACGAGACCTGACTGTGCAGGTGTCTTATTTATAAAGTCCTGAAATCAGGTGAGCACCAAAGTAAAGCAGGCAGTTTGAAATGCTGTGGGATCCTTTTTTGCTTAATACATACCAAGCTTTCAAGGTTTTTGTATGTCTGATAATTCACTGCAGTTCTTTTTGGGGTCTGGAATTCACTGTGCGTCTCAAATGAGAGATATACCTGATAGTGTTGAAGGCATGGGCTCCATGATGGATACATCAGTGATGTCTATTTGTATAACTGTTCCAAATTGTATCAATAATTAAATATTTATTGGGTCAATGGAGAGACTGGCTCTCTTTAGTCTGGTGGCTAGGATGCACCCTTGGGAGTGGGAAACCCATGTTCAGTCCCTACTTTGCCTGACGCAGAGCAAATTTTGCCATTCTCCCCCTCTCCCCTTTCACAATGGAGAAATGGGTTTGATATATTACAGGTTGGGTTAAGGTGTGGCTCCACTATGCCCTTTGCAGTGAGTCCTTTTAACTAATCCATGTCCTGTAGATTTGTCCCATGACTAAAGCTGTCCCTTGAGTATCTAGGGAAACAAAGAAAAAAGAATTTCAAGGACTTGCTCCTTCTCCATGTAAAGGGACAAGCAGGTGTTCATTATAAAGATTATATAGCAAAATGCATCCCTGAGTCCTACATTGATTTCAAAGGTGGGGAAGATGCAGGAGGGGAAAACCTTATGATCCAAAGGGCAGATTACACAATAAATTACACAGTCCTGGATCCAAGAGCCATTTCTGTAATTAGAACTTACCCCTGCTCCCCACCTCATGGCAGAGAGATTGGACCCAGCAGAGCCAAACCAGAAAAAGGTGGAGTGGAAGTATATGTACCAGATATTCAGTAGAGGCGGTCCTGCTTTGTATGTTGCAGACCTCTTCTCCTTTGGGGGACAACCAGCCTCCAGCATGCAGGCAGGATTATGAACAGGGCAGGCTGGGTAAGCGACGGGAAACTATCCCTTGTCATTCTACCCTATAAGGATGGAGCGTACCAGCCCTGGGGGCTATCACAGCCCTGAGCCTGCAGAGCAAAGTATCAAAAGTGTTTTTCCTTGTCTATGTTAATCTACTTCTAGACTTTTTTTCCTGCTTGGACCTTTGGAAATTGGCCAGTTTCACTTTAGTCAATAGTGAAATGTGATTTTTATTTTTTTTACATGACTGCAAGTGGTCAAGACTGATCTCCTTCGGCAAACAGCATGTGCAAGAACATGGTAACTCCTTACATCATTGGCCTAGTTCTCCACTATCTACATGAATTCATTTACACTCACATTGCTGACTTGGAGAGGTTTGAGATACCTGCACTGAACTACCAACACATGTCCTGCAGCACTTTGGTTTTCTTTGGAGGTCTTCATCAATGCACTGATCTAGTCTGACCCCCTATCACCTTGTGTAACCTTACCAAATCCCAGCCTGTAATATTATGATTGCAAGAAAACCTGTGACACTTTTTTTTCCCCCAGTGGAGAAATAGCTTAGAGTTAACTTCTTTTGGATGAAGTTAAATAATCACATTTTCCTGCCTTATTTCAGTAGTTATGACCCGAGATTGCTTGATGCTCCCAATCAAGACAGCACTTAGAATTTAATAAAGAGTAAATTGGCTGAATAATAATAATAATCTCATATTAGGACTGTTAACAAATGAGGAATCTGTGGTTGGTCTGTTTACCTGCTTCAGGAAGCACTAAGCCTTCCGCCTGCTTTTTTTTAAAGAGGTGGGAACTTTTATCTTTGTTCAAACTTGTTAATGAGTTTAAAGCCCACTTAAACATTTTTCTTGTTGCTCCTCCTTGCATCTTGAGATTGAGAGAGACCTTTTTGATTTGGGTATAAGATACGCATATGATGCGCATGATTAATAGGTATAACTAGATTGTTTATGTGATTAGATTTGTTATATTTCCTGTTTCTGTTTATTTAACTCCTTCAGTACAGTATCTTAAGCTCACCCATTGTGCCACCTTTGGAAAGGATATCTGTGTACTGAGCATCTGCATGGGTGTATAATGCTCAGTTGTAGGATGAAGGCTAGGACTATAATCAGGTTTAAAAGAGAGCTAGATAAATTCATGGTGGTGAAGTCCATTAATGGCTATTAGCCAGGATAGGTAAGGAATCGTGTCCTTAGCCTCTGTTTGTCAGAGGGTGGTGATGGAGAGCAGGAGAGAGATCACTTCATCATTGCCTGTTAGGTTCACTCCCTCTGAGGCATCTGGCATTGGCCACTGTTGGTAGACAGGATGCTGGGCTGGATGGACCTTTGGTCTGACCTGGTACGGCCGTTCTTATATAGATTCATGAAACAATAATAGTTTAGGCACAGGGCATTTTCTGAGGATTAATCATCAGCTCAGAGATGTGATGGCTCATGATGAAACCTTCATAAAATGTCTCTTGTTTCCATCCAAGTCTATACTGTCATTGGCTGGCTGTCAGTAATGGGACATGTTCTTCTGAGGATGAATGAAGAAAGACCAACACTATTCTCAATGCTTAAGAAAAACCTACAGCTGTGTCCCCTTACTCAGGCAATTCTCCCATTGGAAAAGGGTGTTTGTCCAAGTGCAGAGCACGGGGTTGGTCCCTCTATGTCTAAACCACAATAAAACACCTGTGGCTGGCCCAGGTCAGCTGACTCGGGCTGAGGTCTATAAAATTGCAGTGTAGATATTTGAACTCAGGGGACCCTGTGGGGGAGGGTCTCAAAGCCCAGGCTTCAGCCGAAACCTGAACGTCTACGCTGCAATTTTATAGCCTGAGTCAGCTGACCCAGGCCAGCCTTGAGTGTATAATTGCAGTATAGACATACCCTAATCAAGTGTACTTTACAGTAGCCTCCAGATGACATTTTTTTGACAAAAAAATGACTTTAATCAGAACAGAAATTTCTGTGGGAAATGCCCACTTCAATAATGTTCTTCCTCTGGTTCTTCAAAAAAAAAAAATCAGCTGAAAGATTTTGGTTTTTGTCTGCAATCTTTTTGGTTTTGGAGTTGGACAAAAATCTGAAAAGTTTTGAAGAAAAAATGTCAGTGATCATTGACATCCTTTGTGGGAACAAAAAACATTTCCTGACCAGCTGTGCTTATAACACATACTCACGCAACTATTAATATTAATCTCTTTCTCTCTAGATCTCACTCCCTGGGAATTTTTACAGAGGGCCAGATTTTTAATTGGGCATTCACATGTGCACAGAAGTTTGCGCCAGCAAGTGCATTTCACCCCATTCATATGTAAACGTGCCTCTTTGAACATGCATTTTTGTGGGTAGGTTTATTCCACACATGTTAGAAAGTTTGGCCCATGCTGTAGTTTCCTTTTGAGTACTGGAGCCATAATCTCCTCGGGAAGATGTGCTGCAACAATCGCTCTGATGTGATTGGTAGTAAAGTGATTGCAGTTAGAGATAGCTGGCAGTGTCTTTTTAAATTAAAGGTCTGATGGAGGACAAAAAACACTGTGCCAATTTCCATTAAAGCTATTGCTTCTGAGAAATTATAATTGCATGCTTTGGCACAAATAGCATGTGCCCACCTTACAATGTTGTTCTAACTTTTTACATCCACGTGCGGAATGAATTTTATGTGCAGCAATTTGGAGGTGATGTGTGATGGGGGTGGGGCCGAGGGGATCAGAGTGTGGGAGTGGGCTCTGGGCTGGGGCAGGGGGTTGGAGATGGGGGGGGTGGGGTGGGTTCTCGGGTGGGGCCGGCGATAAGGGAGAGGCACCTCTCCACACTGTGCGCCTGCATGGCCATGCAGCTTAGAGGGAATTTAGCACCTATGCCCGTGCTTTCAGGTTTGTGTTCTGCCTCATCATGGTTTAATAGTTTGTGTTTGCAAATGATGTGGTAGTTTGATTTTTTTTTCTTTATCTCTCATGTGATTTTATTTCCGCTGTACTCATTGTTTCTAGGGATTTTAAGCCTCATGCCCCAGGCATCAAGAATTCTTACTTTAGTTCATAATGTTCTCTCAGACTTGTGACCTTACATAATACATGGAATAACAGTGATTGCAGTACATTTTTCTGGGAGCTGCAGCCTACCTTTTACTGGACATATACTTATTGCATGTCCTGGGGAATTCAAGTGATTCTAATTTTCAGGTTATTTAAATAGTTTTGATGGACTATTTTTTATATTTGTTATATATAACACAACTACAGGTCATTTATAAAAATAGTGATTACACTTATATATAAATTATATATATTTATTTAAATATTGCATTGATTTAAATGTAGGATCAGCTCTTTAAAGGGGTTGCAAATTAAAACCAGTTAAGTGAGGAATTTATATCCAGTATAGCTTTGAAACACTTCAGAATCCTAAGTTTATGGCTTTCAACGCACTTGCCTACTTTCAAATGTTTCTAATAAGATAGTGTGGTGATTTACACCTCTTGAGATATTAAACTCTGATCCAAGAATGCTGCTTGGCTCTTATATAAAGCAAGCAGTGATGGGCCTGATTCAAAAAAAGCCTATCTCTGATTTCCTTGTGACACAGACATTATGCAAAAACATTTGGTATTTAACACTTTCTCTGCACACTGTACATGTATTTGCAATTCGTTGGATGTTAATTTTTCCAGAGGGAGCAAGAGGGGAGGAGACAGGAGGAAAAAGCTCCAAATTACCTCATTTACGCTGGTCCCAACAGGGAACACTGTATCAGAGAGAGAAAATTAGGCCCTGTTCCTGCAACGGGATTATTGTTTGTGGACTCCTAAGCTTGTATGTCCGCTGTTGACTTCAGTAGTAGTTTGTATTAACACAGGGGTTCACTTTTTTTGCAGTATTAGTTGCCTTTGATTGTAAAATCTGGGGCAGGGTCTGTCTTTGGCCTGTGTTTGTAAGGCACCCAGTACAATGAGGCCTACATTCCAATTGGAGCTGCGTGCTGCTACTCTAACAGTAATAATGATAGCAGTAACGATCTGTGGTTTGATACCGATGATTCACAGTTACGGGAGAAAAAATTGGAAACATTTTTTGTAAAATAGGATGTGTTCGTTCTTGCGTGCTGAAGGGTGTGGATCAGCCTGGAGGCAAAGAAATTAAGCAGTGCTAAGGGAAGGAGAGAGAGAGAAAAAGCTTTGCTCACTTTGTGGCTCACAAAATGTACTTGTTGAAATGGTTGCCAGCAGGAATAAACTATACGTCTTGGCTTGGAAACCTGAGGCACGTTTCTCACGTTTGTTTTTATCGGGGGGGCAGGGGGGGCGGGGGTGGAAGGCTTTCTGTATAAAATCTGAGAATATGTAAATGAAGAGTTCTGGTGCTGATTTTTGTGGATTTGCTCACATGCCATCCCTATGGACCAGACTGCTTCCTTTACAGCCTGTGCCCTTGCCGCCTTCGTTAGAGGTTATCCAATTACATGTGCGAACCTATTATATCAATCTGGCCAGTTGGTTAGAAGAAAGAAGGGAAGGGGAGGAGAAGTCCAGGTTTGTCTTAGCTACTATGGTTCCAGTTTTAATCAGTATAGTATTTTCTCTTCCTGAAGGCCAGAGAGAACACCTGTGTTTTAATTTAAGTATCACGAGACACAGTTGATGGAATCTATCGTTTTGAGAAATGGATTGCTCCCCAGTTCAGAGGGGAAATGAATTAGAGCCCATCTGCATACATTGTCTTCAAAGTGCACACACAACACTTTGACTAACAATTTACAAAAATTAGAGAGTGAGAGTGAAACCCTCTGACAGAGCTAATAAGATGTCTGATAAACGTCTTTTATGAAGCATTCAGCCTGTACAGGAGGCCTGAGGGTTTCTGTTAAAGGTCAGGGAGGTTTTGTGTGACACAATTTTAAAGCATGTTTGAACCATCAAGGCAGATTTCTTGTGTCAGGGATATGCTCTTTACTTCAAAGGACATTTTCATTCTTAAAGTCATTCTGTTTTTTGTGTAAATCCACCTTAGAACCCTAGAAAAATGTATTTTTCCCCTTTGATTCCCTCTCCCCCCCCACACACTCTTTACACTTGGCAGATGTTCTCTTCCTTGCAACACCACCCTAGAAATTTGAACAAAGCTGTAATTAACATGGCTGTTTTTCAGCTTCACAGTTAAGTGTAGCAATGGGTCTTGCCAAAATCTCTTCAGCATCTTTGATGTCAGCACATCTATGGTTTGATCAGAGTTAGTGCAGGGAGAACACATACACTATGGGCCAAGTACTCTTGGAAAAACAGTACTCAGGGAAAAACAAGTCCATGAGAGCCGTTGGAATTGGACGGGTGTAACAGAGAGGAGAATTTGGTGCCATGTGTTCACAAGCTACAAAACTGGTGACTGTGTTAGTTTCTTGCCCATGATTTAGTAGATTTATTTTAAATTTAGAACAAGAGCTGTGGGGAGAAAGGTTAATTCTGTTTTTGTGGAGGATTTTGATATTTTGAAGTTCTCTGCAAAAGGGAATAGATATGCTGTCCTGGAGCTGTGAACCCTGGAAGGAATACCTGGGAACCCAAGTCTTCGCAAAATGTTTTGATTCTGGTGGACTGGCATTCTCCAACGCAAAAACATTCCAATGGAGAATTTCCAGCCAGCTCCATTTGCAAATCAAAGCTTTTCCCTAATGTCTAACAACTTGAAGGTAGACTGGGTTTGAGGCCCAGACCCCGGGTCTTGACCTTTTCTTTTAGAAACATGCCTAAACTGGAACTTTGCCTTTTAGAATAATCTTTAAGTAAAAAAAAAAAAAAAAAAAAGAAGAAGAAGAAGAAATGGAAATTCCCCAGAGTTTCGTTTTATTACTTTATCTCCATTTATTGTTTGTAGATCTGTTTTTAGTTCTTCATTGTCAAATATCCAAGTGGCAGATAAATATTTTTCAGTCTGCCAGAGGAATCAGTTGTGTTCTTCCATTATCTGAATAACTGAGCCACGCTGACAGATAGGTTAATTCCAGTCTCTCTGTTTCTATGACACCAGCTAAAACAACAGTGAGTAGGACTGTCTGGAGACCATGGGTGGAATCCTGGCCCCCTTGAAGTCATTGGGAGTTTTGTCATTGGGGCCAGTATTTCATCTCAACTTGCCATAACTGATGACTCAGGCCCTGATCCTCTCATTGGATCTTCTAGCGTGGGGCCTTGGACCCACCCAGAATTTCAGATTCACTCCTTTAAAAATATTTTGATCTAATTTTACAGAAAACATAGCTTTTCTGAGCTCCTCCGTTGGGAAGCATAGTGAATATTATTATTCATCATTATAGTATTAAATATATAGTGTACCTGCAGACTTTTCAGTGGAGAATGCAGAAAGGCAGGGCCACAGTATGTCTTCTAAGCCCACAGCAAACTTGCATCTGAGAACTCCGTATGTTAGTTGCAGTCTTTACATAAACAGGGTGCACAATAGCTATACTGCTAACTGAATGTGTAAACACATGCTTACTAACAACAGAATTATTTGGGCATGGGCTTTCATGGGTAAGAACCTTTCATGGGTAAAATTTGTTAGTCTTTAAGGTGCCAACAGACTCCGTGTTGTTTTTGTGGATACGGATTAACATGGTTACCCCCTGATACGTAATAATATTTCCTAATGAAGATCTGACCAGAAGGACTGTTCAGTTCAAACACATTCTCCTAGGTTTTTCTGGGTGCCATATTCATCATGCCTGTTGTGCTCACATGCAGGGCAGGGATGGGTAGAAAGGCATCCAGCATTGCATTAACATGCTTTCATATAGAAGTGTTGAGAATTTAATTGGATAGTAAATATCTCTAGGGTGGTTGGTTTCCTTTTCCAGAGTCAAAATTATGGCTCTCGTTACTGTTGCCTTTAGCATTTGTTGTTTCTGCCTTCATTTTTTTCACTTATTTGTCTGAAAAATCAAGCCCCTTAAAGAGATGTTGCCCCATTTTTATACGCAGATCCTCAGCATTCTATAATCTTCTCACCATGGAATTTTCCATTTGGGCCAGGATCTGGCCTGTGAATGGTTGGAGACTCACTCACCCATCCACCCACACAAAATTATATGGGTGTAACATTCCCCCATCCCTCCTCATTTCCCTTCCTGGGATTTGTCTTGATTTTTTTTTAAAGGAACTAACAAAAGCCCCACATGATTATTGTACCTACAAATATGAGAGGGCTTCCCTGGTTCTTCCTCCAGCTCTTGTTTTCTAAGGGCTACTTAGCTTGTTACATTCCTGAGTTGGAGTTCATGTAACCAAAACAGACTCTCCCCACAGGGACGTAGTCAGCTATCTGACCTGTTTTTTTTTTCCCAAAAAGGCAAGTTCCGTGGGTGAAATCCTGGCTCCACTGAAGTCAACTGGAATTTTCCCACTGACGTCAATGTGGTCAAGATTTTCCCTTGTGTTTTCTGTGTTCTGTGTTTACTGCCTATTGTACATTCAAAGCAGAGAAGTATCTTACCAGGTAGGCAATTAGCCTGAAAACTTAACTTGCTAAAAGCTTTCAACATAGCCAACAATAGCCTTTCTGAACCATTTTAGAGTGTCTTGTATTCTTCTTTCCTGCTCCCTTCTCAACTTCCTCCTTTCCTTTCCCTGTCAACGTTCCCCCAGTTGGAGTGCCCCTCAGATAAAGGCCCCTTCATGGAGCTGATCCATCACTGTGTTTTTATTCTTTGCTCCTTTCTATAATCCTTGCTCTTTCAAACTGACAGCTTCCCGTCAGATGGTTTGCCAGCAACAGTTCTGAGCCTAATATCTTATGCCAGGCTCATCTCGTTGTCCTTGCTGAACAAATGAGGCTTATGTACTCTCCAGAGAGTGCTTCTTACCTCTTAGAAGGCTACAGTTTACTGCAATTAAATTGGCAGTGTATGGGTTATGATGATTATTATTATTTATTATTGCTACAATATAAAAATGTGACTGCTTTTAGAACACCTGAGTAATGAGGGAAGAGCAATCCAAAAGGCAGCTTTTTGCTTACTATCTTTAAAAATAATCTATTTTTATCAACTGTTTGCCCTGGCAAAAATGTTTGTTTTAGATAATGAAATCAGTGGAAAGTATATCAGTAAGTTTGCCTAAAAGGTAATCAGCTATCTGTTCCGTTCTTCTCCTCTCTGTCAGTCCTCCTTTTTTCTCAGATATGTTACATTATACCCTATATGTGAAATTATAATTTGAAAAATATGCATTTAAAGAAGATCTTAACTTTTTTATGTGATTTTTCTATTGTGCTTTTGTTCTTATTGTCTTGGGGTCCAATCCTACAATGACTTACACATGTGAATAACTGCTTGTATGAGTAACTCCACTCTGCTGAGTTACCCATAAGCATGTTCCCAGAATCTGGCTCTGTGTGTGCGTGGACAGTGTATAACATCGTGTATGCATGTGTTTTAGTCAATGTGCACACATTTCCTGCCATATTTTAAATAAATTATTTAGAATGTAAAGTTTTTTATTGGTATTTTTCATGTATCTCTCTAGTAAAGCCAAGTTCTCTTAGTTTCCAGGTACCGGCCTTGCCATGAGAGGAAGAAATACAAAATTGTAACAAAAGAACCCTTTTAAACAATGATCTGAAATAACTTTTCTGAGAATCAGGATATTGTGATCTCAGCGTTCATGGGGAGATTTGGCCAGGCGAGTCTTATGCCAATGCAATCTTTTATATCATATGCTCATTATATTTTCTCTCTCTCTGTAAACACACACATACACATGTTCTGACACAGTGTGTAGTGCATATTGGTGGAGATTTTCAAAGCCACCTACGGAATTTGGATATCCAGATCCTATTAATTAATTAATGGAACTTGGACATCCAAATCACTAAGTGAGATTTTCACATCTCAGCCGTAAAGTATAATAACTTAATCGTATAAAGCCATTTTGGTACCTCAAATCTACTAGCCTTTTTTTCATTCTGTTTGACTCCATCAGTGAAATAGCAGCTGAATTTATTTATTCCATTATGAGCTATATCTTCCCCTCTCCCCCAAGTGTGGTCTCTGTATCATGTCCTGACAGTGACAGAATTTCTTCCAATCATTTTCCCTTTGGGTTTCAGGGTTTCTTCACTGGAAAAGAGGGCTGTTTGTTGTATTGCAGGGCCTTATTTTCCCAGCTTGCGTATAAATATAAATTAGATTTAACCAGCATCCGTAGGCATCTTTTTACCCACTTTATTTCATTATTATGGCATGTACCAGATTAAACAAAGAAAAAGACAGTCACAAATTAAATGCCAATCATAATTGGCCCAGGTTGTCTTAGATGCATATACAATCCCTTCCTGCTCACTCAGAGCATAGATGGGCTATGGGAGAGACTTCATACCCCTACTAAATTCTTGGCCAGAGATGGTTCCTGGCATGGAAACTGGGATGGCCCATCAGAAGGAGACAGCAGTGCAATGGAAGGAAGTAGCTATTGTTTTCAATCTCGACTCTTCTTCCCCAAGAAATCTCTCTCTATTTTTGAGTGATATGGGGCATGTTCTTGATGTGAGGTTTTATGTACCTAGTCATTTCAGCAAACTTTACAGTCTTTCACCTGAGAACATTCAACTGTAATCCACTGTTCCAAAGGTGGACTGAGCCACAGCCTGCTAATGATCCTCTTTGCCCTATACAGATATACAGGGCCCTGACCATACTGGAACCCATGTGTTTCCTCTATGCTAAGGAAGTGAGAGAAGATGACAGGACTCTGTGAAGGGGGTTCTACCTCCCTTCCTGTGCATAGCAGAGCATAGCTCTGTGGGACAGAAATTAGTCTGGGGCTTGCAGGGATAGGATAGGAAAATAGTGGGGCCCGGGCTGGTAAATCCATGAGCATATGGACCCACTGAAACTGTCTTCCTTGAACACCTTACGTAGAGGTGGCAGGATTTCATCTTCCAAAGACACGTGTAGACCTCCTTGCACAAAGCACAAGTGACCAGGCTCTACAAAGCTCCATAATAAATAAAGACCTTTTGTAATCTTGCTTAATGAATCTTGAGCACTGCAGGGATGTGGTATTGGTTGAACCATGTGTTTGAACAGAAGGAGAGATTTTATTTCTTTATTTTAATTGTGGGCCAGTCTCTCTGCTTAATAGTTTAAGCAATAGGGTTCTCTGAGGATGTAAACTCTGTTCCTAATTTAGTGTCCCAGTTGAAACAAATTTGAGTGTTGCCATCCTGTTCCCAAACGGGCTACAGTCTCCCTTTCAATAATGCCTGACTTAATTCCCCACCCACACCTACACTCCGCTGCTCCGAAAATCATCTTTCTTTAGGAAGAAAAGCCCACAAATAATGTGGAGACTGCAGTCCCTCTCCTCTCCAGGTTATAAATGTGGTCACGCTGGCGATCACGGATGGAGCTGAGCAGGCTGAGCTCCTTGCCTAGGCTTGGGATAAAGACTGAATTTCAATTCCTCTCATGACTGGTTCCTAATGTTTCACATGTACACATTTTTCTTTCAGAACTTAAGAAAAACTCTGTTTTGACTAAGGAATGCAATTCCCTCTCCCCCAAAAGAGACATTTATTCAAAAGTTGGAGCAGGTCCAGCTGAAATGTTGAATAGTGAGCCAGCACAGAGACATATAGCACATGTTCATCCCCATGCAGGTGTGAGGGGAAAGGGAGTTAAGGCTTGAGCAGTCTTGAAATATTATATTTACCTACATGTTTGATGTTTTCTGGCACTTTTATAAGCAGTGATGGTAGGCTACGGTTTTCCTCCATGAATAAAATGAATTTCTTGCTCATTAAAGGTGCTAGATTGACAATCCTGGAGATTAAAGTCTTCTGTTTATCGCTGGAATGAGCACAGCATGGGAAGCAGCAGTGCCAGCCAAATTTGCCTCCATCCTGACCTGGAGGGACTCAGACAGCCTGTGAGAGTCATACATTTTCTATGCTTGTTAAATACTTAGCTTCCATGGTCAGGGAACAATGGAGTCAATCAGTTCCAGTTCTGTCATTGTTTCTTACAGAACTTCATTATAACTAAAGCAGACCATGTGACATGCTATCTCACAAACATTATCAATAAGCAGAATATCATTGTACTCTTCCTTTTCACTTTGTACTTTAAAAGGTTTTGTGTTGTTTTTGAACATGACAGGCTAAATTGCACACACTGAAATAAAAGACGAGCACCAAGAGAAGCTGAAGAACTGAACACAATTAGTGAGGAAATCCAAGAACACTTTCCCTTGTTTTTCATCTCTGGTATTAATCATTACTATATCAATTCCTTCATAGTTACAGACTACTGAGGGGCCCACGTATGCAGTCTGAGTAACAATAAATAACGTCACCGTGGGATGAGAGAAATGGCCTAATGCCGCAAAGTACAACTTTTCAAAAGAAAATGAAGGAAAAGAAAAACACACCCCAGGACAAAATTAAGAAACTGAGATGTGTACAAATGAGTCATTGCAATCCCTTGTTTCACTTTCATGTAATATTTGGTTAGAGGTGCTCAGATAATCCTGCTTTGGAAAAGGATCTGATGTGTAATTTAATTGGTCTTCTCTATCAGTGGTTTTATAATGCTGGTTACTTCTCAAGCAGAGTACTGCTTAAAGGCCCCGATTCAGCAAGTTACTTAGGCTTAAATAACTAACTTGCTTAACTTTAAGTATGGTAGTAGTGCTGTTGATTTCATGAGCTGAAGAACTTGCTGAAGCAATGGCATGGATTCTTAATATGGTAACTCACTAAGTTCATTTAAAATAAGGAGTTCTCAAAGTGGTCTACTTAACTTTGTAGCGTCTACAGCGTTAAAAACAATTTACTACATATATTTAGGGTTTTTTTTTCATTTTTAAAAAATGTCTTGAGTAATGATTTCATTACAATGCACCCCTACAGGCCTGATTCTGATCTATGGTATTAATTTTCCAGCAACAAAATTCCCATTGACTTCTGACTTACACTGGTAAAAATGAGATCTAAATCTGACCCTTAATGTACAGATTTTTTGTGGTATCTAATAGACATATGTTTCGAGGAATTTTCTTTCTCTGATGGGAATTATTCATTTAGTGGGGTTGTGATTAAAATTTCCATTCACTAGGTGCTTTTTGCACTACTAGTGGAGAAACTGTAAGCAGAGAAGACAGTCCAAATTTTGGAAGCTGTGTCCCCCAACCTATAGACTTCCTGTTCAGTGTTTGCCCAGACAGTTCTCAAAGAAACTTAGTTTATCACACTCCAGTAAAGAGAAGATTTAACCATGGAGACAAATCTTTCTGACTTCAGCAAAGGTTGTCTTGGAGCCAGAATTAAGGGTGATCATTTGTTCCGACACTAACCTTTAGGCTGTGACTATGCTAAACTTTTTGGAGAAATCTCCCATTGTTGTACTACAACCAGTACAACTCCATTGGTGATAGCAATAGGAGAAGTGGTGTCATTAAAAGAACCATAGCATCTTTGCCCAAAAGACCCAATGCAAAAGGAAAGAATCTTACAGCACAAGGTAGCATTGTAAAATAACAGAATTACTTACTTCTGTAGGACAAATAATATAGTTCCCACTAAAGAGAGAGAAATATGTTCTTGTTAAGGCACTGGACGGGATCACAGGAAATCTGCATTTAGTTTGAGCTGTCCCACTAACTTCCTAATTAAGTGACCTAGGGTAAGTCACTTAATTTTCCATGCCTCTGTTCCCCTTCTGTAAAACAGGAATTATTTTTAAAACAATCTTTTTTATCTGTTTCACCTGGAATTGTTTCGGGCAGGGACTGTCTCTTGCTATTTGTTTGTACAATACCTAGCACAATGGCACTGTATTATAGTATATTTCACTCATCTTTCTGCAGAATTCATTTAGGTGTAAGCCTTAGAAGCTGTCGAAACATTGTCACCTTCCTTTCAGCATAAAAGAAAGTGATGAAGCAAATGTCTTGAAGCCTATAAGATCCATATAGGACACTATTCTGGGGATGATAATCAAGATTATATAGAATACGCTGGGTGTGGTGGAGAGGAAGCATGACTAAGCTCTTGGAGGGTGATGGAATATGTCTATTAATAAATGAATTCATGAGTAACCAACGGAGGATGGTCTTTTGGTAAGATACTAGACTGATACTCGAAGATATAAGTTCCGTTCCTGATGTTGCTACAGAATTCATGTGTGACCTTGGGGAAAAAAATCTCTTAACTTCTCTGTGCCCCAGTAATATATGTAAAACAGGGGTGAAAATAACTTCTTTCTTTCTCCTATTGTGTATCTTGTCTCTAGATTGTAAGCTATTTGCACAATGCCTAGCAAAATGAAGGCTGGTAAGTGCTACCACAATACAGATAATCAAATAAAATAATTTAGTCATTGATAAAGCATTACCTCCCCATACGTGAAATCTTGGACCCACTGAAATGAATGACAAATCTCCCTTTGGCTTCAGTGGGGCTAAGATTTCGATTATATTTTTTAGCCAACTAAGACCTATGCTTCTCTTGATTTTCATTGGAATTTTTGTACAAGGATATCGGGATTTGGTGCACGGTGGGAAAATGAGAGGTGTGCTTCATTAGGAAACTACATTCAGCACGTGTATTACTTCTAGCATTAAAAATTACCTTTTATTCATGGAGCACCGTACTTGTGCTGTTACATTAGTGGTTTTCAGATAAGGTTTCCAGACATGAGTTCCGTGTTAGGTTTCCCTAATACAAACAATCATATGCATACATTTATTTTTATATTATATAGATAAGTGGTGTTATAAATGTACCTTCTAATTTTGCATGTCAGAGTGAATAAGACACATTTGGACTAATACTGCTGTGAACTTGCTGAGATTGTGAACTTTTAAATGGGCAGTTTTACATGTCAAACCAAGAAAGGGAAAAGCAACCAAATGCCAGGGACGGGAAAACACTTAAAGGCCATTATAGATGCCATATGGGAAAATTCCCTTTTTGACAAGTTTAAAAAGATAGACTGATATGATTTTGCCCCTTCTAAATAGCAGTAAACATCTATCACCACATCATATGGAGTTGAGAAAAATATTGGTAGATTTGAGATTCAGGCTGTATCTACACTATGGAGACTATCTATGTTGGCATCACTATACCAGTATAACCTTGTAGCGACAGGAGATTTTCGATCACCTGTACAAACACCACCTCCCCGAATGAAGTGATCTTCATTGACGGAAGCATTCTTCCATTAACGTAGCTGCATTACAGTTGAGGTTAGGTCAGCATATGTATGTTTGCCAGAGGTCTGTTTTTTTTCATACCCCTTACCGATGTAGCTATGATGACATAACTTTAAGTGTAGACCAAGCCTTGGTTGCTGCAAGTGGCTGTCTGCTGAATTTGGCACCACAATACATTTTCTTAATCTTACACTTTTTTATATTGCCATTAGGTTCAGTTGGGTTTGAAGAAATATTCAAAGGAAAAAATCATGTTTTTCTTTGCCTGGTTTTGTAAGGTTTTCTTTCAATACAGGGTAGCTATGTTACTGATATTTATTATTGTTAGAATATTTTAAAATAAAGGAATGATGCTATCATTTCTTTTCAGATATACCTGGTTACTTTTTCCTTTTGAATTACGTTTGTATTACAGTATAGTAATTCGGTAAGATCCACAAATCTCTAAAACTCTTATTCATCAAAACATTCACCCTAGCATCTGTTAGTGCTGTTGACTGAAAGGAAAAATAAAAATGGGGATGAGTTTTCTTTTAATTAGACTAGATCTAAAGTCATAATGATTTTTGTAAATTGTTCAAATCTCTGCAAAATCTAGTTATCAAAAAATATGGATCATTGGAAGTCCTCTGGAACCCCTAAATCGATTTCTTTGCAACACCAGTGTTACCATTTAACCATGTGTGCTCTTAACTCATAACTGTTGTTATGTTCCAAAATAAGCTACGGCTTTGGATTTGCAGAAAACTATTAATGATCAAGTATAAAATTCATATTTGTGACCCACCACCCTACTTTGAGTGCTTAAGTAGGATACAAATAATGCATGACACTAGTGCTGGCCATCTGGATGGGACAGATTCCATCCCATATGTCAGTAACTGGCAATCTGTATTAAGGGTGATATTTCCAGTTAACTAATAATACTTCATATCATAGCTATATTCCATCTCAATTCTATAGTTACTGTGTCTGTCCTGATTTCCATTATCGCTATTATCCAGGATATGCTTTAAGCTTTCACATTGGAATACAGTATGGTACAAAAGGTATCGGTCATGGAATGTACATTTTTGCTCTATACCAATTAGAAATAATAAAAATGGCATTGTCTATTTCTTAATGTATGAGGATAAAATAAGTAGATCCTGGCTGTTTTATACTCATATATATCATTTGACACGCTCTAGGGGGGATGCTTTTCTGGCACTGTGCAGGCTTTTATGCTCATAACTCCCATTTTGATTAATTGGCAATAAGTATCTAAGATCCTTCACTCTACTATGAAACTTTAAAGATAAATACAGAATTTTCACAGTGAAATAGCAGTGGTTTATTTGTATATGTTGGAAAGTAGATGTATTTCCATAATGTCAAACTATCATTGTGGGGGGGAAGAGGGAGAGAAATTCCATGGAAATGATGATCATATTCTGAGGTTTATTTTGGGCATAGTGTCCTAGGAATCAGATGCTCAGTTTCCATTAGCTGGAGCTACATATCTGACTGCTTGTGCACTGCATCAAGAACATATCCATCAGTGCCTGAGGCATATCTGCAAAAGATCACAGTTAATAAAGCATCTGTAATCATCAGCATTTTGTGTGCCTTTGCAGACAGGTTATAGACTTTTAACTTTGATTTCTTGGCTGTGCAAGTCTGTCTGATATTTTTAAGGTAACGTTTTCAGTTAAGATTTCCCAGCTCACACCCGTTGTGCCCGCAAATCCCACCTGCGCTTGCATAGACAGGTGTTTATACGCACACGCGGTAAGAATAAGCTTGTGTGCACAGTTAACAGGTTTATGTGCCCCAAATGTCCATTGTGCATAAGTTATGTGCACACACAATTTTGCAGATTCTATATGATAACTTGGCCTTTAATATTGTGGTAGCATATTATGCTGTGTAAGGGAAAAATACTGTTCTTAAGTCAGCACGGTGGATTTTACTGCATATGTATAAAAACCAAGGTTTTATATACTATAGTGATTCCTGCTGTATACAGGAAAGTTATCCTAAAATATAAATGCTGCACAGTGGGCTTGTAATTCTTTGATTTAACTTACACATCTCCATGATTTGACTTAAACTGTGAGGCCCTGATCCTGCACCATTTAAGTCAATGAGTGCTTTACCACTGACTCCAGTGACTGTAAGATCAAGTCCTAAACAGACAGATACATGAAGCAAGATATGAGAAGATTAATAGGACAAGTTTAGAATATATATATTTTATACTGTGAATAATAACTTTTTTGCATCAGTTTCCACTCTACTGTTTATGAGTCATAGTTATCTCAAGATCCGTTTTAGAAGACTTTCAGTAAATATGATCCACTGCAGCTGTATTACTTGCTGTGGAGGGACAATTAGAATATTCAGAAAAACAAATGGACTCTCCTGAGCATAAGTCTAACGGCTCAAAAGTGAGTTGAGCTGGTATGCTGGCACTTACTAATTATTCTCTAAGTCAGCAAATTGATTTCTCCAAAGGTTATACAAGAATGCAGTAAGGAAAAGTGATAGCATTATTAGTGTAGAAAGTACTATGTTAATACTTATATATGCCACAGCGCTAAATTTGTATTTTCTCCCAATTTGTTTAGTACCTTTATTCAACACTCTTTCTTAAAGGGTTTTAGCCCCAGTTTTGTAGCTTGACAAAATGTATTTCTTTCTAAATCTAAAATATAGGAATTGTTGATGGTTTATGGTCATCCACAGTGGTTAACTTTTGAGAGAGGAGAATTAATCACAATGTTTCCAGTACAATGAAGCTTACTTCCTTATTTACAGAAGTAATATCTACCATAACATGTTGAACAGTTTCATTGTTTGTCTTTTTCATGTTTATTTATAATTACCTTAGCATTAGTTAATTTTAACAGACTCTTTTTGTATGTGATCTTCTTATATAATACTTCCCATAGGCCCGTACAGTAAAGCAACTAAGAGACATATTTAAAGTTACAGGGGTTTTTCTGGGGTGGATTTGCACGCATGCTTAAAGTTAAGCATGTAGATAAGTGGTTTATTGAATTGGTACCTCTTACACTATATGTGACTGGAAATTGCTATTTACAGTGCCCCTAAAGGTGCATGTGCAGATGTTACAGATTGCAATGAATTATGCATATACAGAAAAATAAAATAAAATTTAAAACCAGTAATATAAATATACTGCAAAGGAGTAGGCCTCAGTCAGGTCTGCCTTTAAAAAATCTTTTCTGTTGTGATTTTCCTTAACTGAATAAAAGTCACAAAAAGGCTAAGCAAGAACTATTAGAGGGAGGCATAGTATGTAATGCAGGGTCTAATCATTAACTTAATTCCTATATGTGATCTAAGGACACAGTATGATAGAACATTAATGTGTCCAAGAAAGAAGGGAAGATAAACAAATAAAAGGACCTAGATCAGTTGAAGTTCCGTTGACTCCAGTTGTAGTAGAAACAGGCCCAAAAGACATTCCCATTTCCTACAACAGCGTCGGCAACCTTTCAGAAGTAGGGTGCCGAGTCTTCATTTATTCACTCTAATTTAAGGTTTCATGTGCCAGTTATACATTTTAATGTTTTCAGAAGGTCTCTTTCTATAAGTCTATAATATATAACTAAACTATTGATGATGTATGTAAAGTAAATAAGGTTTTTAAAATGTTTAAGAAGCTTCATTTAAAATTAAATTAAAATGCAGAGCCCCCCGAACCGGTGGCCAGGACCCAGGCAGTGTGAGTGCCACTGAAAATCAGCTCACGTGTCGCCTTTGTTTAGATTTGTTTTATTTATTAGAGTAGTCTGGAGGCTGCTCTAAATTATGCCAGCTGCCAACATTCTCCTAGGAAAATTGGTTTGGCACATCCGCTCCCACCTCCTATGATGGGAGGGGCAGGAGCCTGGTACTAGCTCAGAGCTCCCCAGGCCAGCAGAATTCTCAGGTGCTCAGATCCAACTGCTTTCTAGCTTCATTGTATCACTTGAACATCAAAAAGGGACTGGAAAGCACTAGACAATCTAGCTCATAGGCAGCATGTGGGATAACCTTCTTAATATAGCGGATACAAGATCATTACCTGGTAGTAATAAACCTTATTTTCTAGAGAGAGAGGTTGAGTAGAGAGTTTTGTGTGAAGAAAATTTGGAATTCTCAAAATGTGATAATTTTGTTGGGAATATGTAAAGTTGGTCCTTGTTCCTCATGTCCTATGGTTGAAAAGTTCTATATCTGTGCAAAGTAATAGTATCATGATTACGTATCATGTGTCTGCAAAGCAGAGGCGTAAGCAGCTGAACTGCAGAGCCTAATATGGGTTCCCTGCTGAGCATGAGGGACACATTTTTTAAAAGGCCTCTGCAGTTGAGCCTTGTTTTACAGACTTTCTCATGGGTTGAGACTGTTAAGAATGCAGAATTTTTTTTTCTTTCTCTCAAAGTTTAAGGTGGTTGAACAATTAAATGTAACCATCATACATCAGGCAAAGAACAAAACTGTAAACCGCTTCCTTGGCCTTTTAAATAACAGCTCTTAATAGTAGTAACAGAATAGTTCAGAACCTCAGGATGTGTGGAGGGAAGAGGGAAAAACTGCAGGAGGCAGTTGTCAGGCAAGGCCAGATCCTCAGTTGATGGATGGAAATTGTCATTGCTCTATTGAATTTAATGGAGCTATACTAATGTACACCAGCTGAGGATCTATCCATGAACTTCTAATTAAATCCCTGAAAATCATAGAATATCAGGGTTGGAAGGGACCTCAGGAGGTCATCTAGTCCAACCCTCTGCTCAAAGCAGGACCCATCCCCAGACAGATTTTTGTCTCGGATCCCTAAATGGCGCCCTCAAGGATTGAACTCACAACCCTGGGTTTAGCAGGCCATTGCTCAAATCACTGAGCGATCCCTTCCCCCCCCCCCTCTGAAGGGAAGGGGGGATATTCAAAATACTCCCCACCAAGCTTGCTTCCCAGTTCATAGGAGCTGCTAATCACGAAGTTTCACGTGTCAGCAAGGGGTGTGACACCAATACTTATTGTCTATAATAAAAAAAGGGAGGGGGGTGTGGGGGGACGGAAAATACTGGGAACAGTTGTTCCATAACAGTTCTGTGACAGAGCCAGAGCGAGGATATATGTGAACTGGAAATGTTTGCCTTTGACTGGAGAGAGCAAATGCAACACACCTTGAACATCAGTAGCCCTGTCTAGCTCCGTTGTACCTGAGAAAGCAAACAAGTTTCTGTGCTGGAGAAAATTTTTGGATAGACTTGAAAAAAAAATGCCAAGATCATTTTTCAATACTAGGCCAGAGGCACATATGGATCTGTTTTATTCCCATTTCATTTACTAAATCAGCAGGAATCATGCTACAATGTGTGAGACTTGGATGTTAAATGTCGTTAAGCTATTTCCTCACTTCCCCACTTACTATATTAACTTTTCTGACATTCTCAGCAGTTTCTGAGATAAGAAACTTCAAATGGAAGAAAGTTTCAGGCATTTTAAAATACCCAAGACACTGACCTGTTCAGTTTGACTTGGGCAGTGTTTTGAAAGGAGCATCAGCAGGCTGCATAACTTATGCTTGCTTTTGTATTCATGCTAATAAATTCATGGGGAGCTCTCAAATATTGGGAACAGTATAAGGACATAGAGTGAGAGTGCCTTAGTTTCCCTGTGCTCAAAACATAATTAATACTATGTACGCACTACAGCTTACATTGGTATAAGTTATGTCACTCAGGGCTGTGAATAAGCCATCCCCCTGAGTGACATAAGTTACACTGACCCAAGCGCCAGTGTGAATAGTGCTATGCTGGTAGGAGAGTTCCTCATGCCAACATAGCTATCACTGCTCACAGGGGCTGGAGTAATTAAGTTGGCGGGAGAGCTTTCTCTCTTAGAACATCTGCACTCACAGTGCTACAGTGGCGCAGCTGTAAGCTCTGTAGTGTAGCCATAGCCTTAGTGATATTTGGTTAACCTGCTGCTGGACTTCACACTTAAAAGAAAACCACTCGTGCATTTTTCCCTGTTGAAGTCTGACTAAGGAGTAGGATGTTGCCTCTACATTAACATGTGCATAACTTAAAATGGCTTTTCTTTTTCAAATAGGAATTTATAATGGAAAAAGCTGACAGACCCTTAACCACAGTAGCAGTAGTGAGAGAGAATCTTCTATTTTCAGGGCTTTGTATTTTGACTACAAAAAATGTTTAGTGTGTGGAAAAAGCAGAAATTGTTTCACAGGCTTCTCCCCCTCTCCCTCGCCATTCGCCCTTCTCTAGCTCCTGTAATACTGGTTTTGTTTTTAATATAGGAATTATTCAGGCAATTAACTCACTACATGGACTACAGTCTTTGGATCATCTGAGGAGGAAAACAACATGAGATTAAGTTACTCTCTTACATGCCTGCTTTTTAACCAACATTTAATAAGGATTCATGGCACTTGGGAATCAGACACATGCATGACAGCTAAATAAATCATGGATTTAAGACTCCCTAAATAATCATTGACACAATACACTGTAGCTGCTTCAACTCTATGAAACTTAAAGGTCACAAATTGCCTTTTAAATAAGTCCCTGAATACAGTTTTACACTTCAGAGTTTTTAAAGTCTGTTGGGTACATAATACATGTTAGGAAAGCTCTCTTAATGCAACATGGACTTGACTGAACCTTTCAGTTCAGTGCTGAGTGAGGAGCTGTGTTGAACTAGGGTAACCAGATGAGGCTTTGTCTTATATAGGCACCTATTGCCCCCTATTCCTTGTCCCAATTTTTCACACTTGCTATCTGGTCACCCTATGTGCAACTGCTCTGCCCAAAGATCAGTTCTGGGAAGCAGCTGACCTGGAGAATCTCAATTCCTCCTCTGTTCTCATCTTGCCTGGGCAGCAGGGGGAGCAGCCAGCAATGGATCCTTCTTACTTTCTGCTTTGCACCTGGCCGGCTACTTCCACCCCGTCCACCTTTCCACAGAGTATCTGGCCATCCTTATGAAACCCGAGATCTGGGTGAACTAAGCAAATGAGTAGGTCTCTCTTTGGTTTATGATACATGAGCCAGGAACAATGCAGGTTGCCTTTCAAATCCCAGGTTGAATTTGCTGGACTGCCAATTTTTTTTTTTTTAAGTGTATGGATGGGTCAAGTCCTATTAAGGGTCATTTTAAAGAGCAAACAACAAAGTGAGTTAATGCATGCGCATACACACACGTGCATGCTTGTCTGCTCTCTCTCTCTCTCTCTCTTAGAATTGAGATTTTGGCTAACCTGCCTTGCTTGAAGATATGATCACCATCTCAGATCAGGGGCTGATCATATGAACAGTGTGAGTTGCAAAGACAAGGCACACTGCTGGGGAAGTGAAAGATAGAATTTCAGCTTTGACTGCAATTTCTCTGGCTTCTTGGGGTTTCGTTGGGTCCTGCAATGTTATTGCTGCATAATACTAGGATCTCAGAGGACACTTGGCATTCTTGTGCTCAGAGTTGGATTTAAAAACTTTTATGATATTATTAAAAAAGCATGATTTTACTTGTAGTTCTTTCTAAACTGATTTTTTAAATTGTTTTATAGCAACTTTTTTTCTTTCCAACTACACAATCCCATGCTAAACAGTATGGGTGAAATTCTGGCCCCATTGAAGTTAGTGACAAAACTCCTTATGACTTCAGTAGGGCCAGGATTTCACCTCTGTTTACTTGTGCATTTCAACAATGGATTTAAAAAAAAAAAAAAAGTAAAGGGCCAAGTCACTTCACCGTTGCCCAGCAGGTGGTTTGGATAAATAGTATTAATGAATAAGCCCATTAGGAAGAAGTATAAGGGGCTTTTTGTGTAGGGTTTTAGTGTTTGTTTTTATGTTTTTTCAGTAGACATGGGGATCCCAATTTTAAAACCTGCTTTCTTAATTTTTCAACTCTACACTGGGGAAACAGAATCTTTGTCAATGGTATTGTTAAGACCTGCACTTGTTCTAAGTACCAATGGGTATTTGGACATTGAAATTCCAGTTTGGGCATTCTAAACTGGGGTTTGAGTATCTTGCCTACTTCAGGGACTTTTGGACCTGTAGAACTACACCAGGGATCGGCAACCTTTGGCACGTGGCTCGCCAGGCTAAGCACCCTGGTGGGCCGGGCTGGTTTGTTTACCTGCCGCGACAGCAGTTTTGGCTGATCGCGGCTCTCACTGGCTGTGATTCGCCGCTCCAGGCCAATGGGGGCTGTGGGAAGCAACAGCCAGCACATCCCTTGTCCCGCGCCACTTCCTGCAGCCACCATTGGAGTGGAGCCGCGAACTGCGGCCAGTGGGAGCCGCGATCGGCCAAACCTGCAGATGTGGCAGGTAAACAAACCAGCCTGACCCGCCAGGGTGCTTACCCTGGCGAGCTGTGTGCCAAAGGTTGCCGATCCCTGAGCTACGCTGATGGAACCCCCTCCCCCACAAATCTAGATGTGTTGCACTAATGTAAACTAGAGCGTGCACTAGTTTAAAATTCTCTAATGTTGACACAGCCCGAGTTTAAGCAGCCATGTGTGCAAATTGAGCCAATTATGTTCATTAGAGAATGAATGCAAGTTTTGGTTGTCACGTTCTTTGGCCTAAAAGAGAGATGTACAGATACTAAGGAGAAGAGACAGCCTTGAGTCAAAATAAATGTTGGAAGGAATGGAAACAGGAAATGTGCCTTTAATGAACCTCTTTTTCAGTCATCTCTCTCCTGGGTTTGTGTATCATCTCTTGCTCTCCACGGAATGACTAAGATATCAGATATATTGAACACCCAGACCATAAGCATTAGTTATGTGAAATGCACCTACATTGAGAGCTGTAATTCTGCCCTGAGGCCTGGTCTACACTACGCGTTTAAACCGATTTTAGCAGCGTTAAACCAATTTAACGCTGTACCCGTCCACACAACGAGGCCCCTTTATATTGATATAAAGGGCTCTTTAAATGGGTTCTGTACTCCTCCCCAATGAGAGGAGTGGCGCTAAAATCGGTATTACCATATCGGATTAGGGTTAGTGTGGCTGCAAATCGACGGTATTGGCCTCCGGGCGGTATCCCACGGTGCATCATTGTGACCGCTCTGGATAGCAGTCTGAACTCGGATGCAGTAGCCAGGTAGACAGGAAAAGCCCCACGAACTTTTGAATTGAATTTCCTGTTTGCCCAGCATGGAGCTCTGATCAGCACGGGTGACCATGCAGTCCCAAATCCAAAAAGAGCTCCAGCATGGACCATATGGGAGATACTGGATCTGATTGCTGTATGGGGAGACAAATCTGTTCTATCAGAGCTCCGTTACAGAACATGAAATGCCAAAGCATTCAAAAAAAATCTCCAGGCTACACAGTGCTCCGTGACAAGCGTAACGGAAAGCCAAAGAATCAAATGGATGCTCATGCAGGAAGGGGGAAGGGTGACTGAGGATCCAGCTATCCACAGTCCCAGCACGTCTCCGAAAGTATTTGCATTCTTGGCTGTGTCCCGAAGGCTGTAGGGTCAACAAACATTGGTTCCGGGGGGCATAGGGTATAGCTTGTCAATATATGCTACCCGCCCCGCGCCCCGCGTGAACAAAAGGGAAAAAATCATTTATGACTTTTTCAATGTTACCCTATGTCGTACTGATGCTGCTAGTAGACGCGATCTGCGCAGTAGAAGAGCATATCCGCGTTCCGTCACCCTCCCTCCCAGTTGGCAGAGGTACAATATGCTGCTATCCATCGTCTATAATTCAGCCCGTGATTGCTCCTGGCTGGCCTCAGGTGAGGCTGGCCGGGGGCGCTGGGGTAAAATAGAATGTTTCCGGGCATTCCCAATAGATGTGTAACATGACGGGCTGGTACCGTCCTCAATCATAGCAACTGGGGGCTGAGCTCCATCAGCCCCCTCCTTTCATGTGTAAAGAGAGATTCTGTACTGCTTGGACTATCATAGCAGCGAGATACTGGGCTCCTCTCCCCACTCACTCCGCTTAATGTCCTGCCTGGACTATCATGAGCAGCTGGAGGCTGCCTCCCCCATTTTATCTCAGTAACAAGTCAGTGTTCTTATTCCTGCATTCTTTCTTACTCATCATACAAATGGGGGAGACACTGTCATGGTAGCCCAGGAAGGTTTGGGGAGGAGGGAGCAGTGGGTGGGTTGTTGCAGGACCCCCCTAGAATGGCATGTGGCTCATCATTTGCGGGATCTGACCCGGAGCGGCTGTGCTCTCTGATAAAACTGGTTCTCTAGTACACTTGCCCCATAATTCTAGGCAGGACTGAACTCTATTTTAGATACTATAAAGGAGGAGATTGACTCGGGGACCGTTCCCATTTTGTCTTTGCGCCCCTGCTACCTCAGCCAGGGCACCCATGACAGCAGCAGACGGTACAGAACGAAGATAACCACGTCTCATTGCCAATTACAATGTGCAGCAGACGGTACAGAACGACTGATAACCGTCTCTCTGTCATGCAAAGGCAAATGAATGCTGCTGTGTACGCTGCAGTATGGCCTCTGTCACGGCATCCAGTACACATACGGTGACAGTAAAAACAAGCTGAACGGGCTCCATGGTTGCCGTGCTATGGCGTCTGCCAGGGCAATCCAGGGAAAAAGGGCGCGAAATGATTGTCTGCCGTTGCTTTCCCGGAGGAAGGAATGACTGACGACATTTATCCAGAACCACCCGCGACAATGATTCTTTCCCCATCAGGCACTCGAATCTCAACCCAGAATTCCAAGGGGCGGGGGAGACTGTGGGAACTATGGGATAGCTACGGAATAGCTACCCATAGTGCAACACTCCAGAAATCGACGCTAGCCTCAGACCATGGACACACACCACCGAATTAATGTGCTTAGTGCGGCCGCGTGCACTCGACTTTATACAGTCTGTTTTACAAAACCGGTTTATGTAAAATCGGAATAATCCCGTAGTGTAGACGTACCCTGAGCCAGCCTCAGGTAATAACTGTTAGAAATTACATTCCATTGTGGGGACTGGATGCCTCAGGGTGTGTGCAGATAACTGTCTGAATCTAGCCTAGGCTGGTTGTGACTCAGAGTTCCTTCAGGTGGCTATTGGGTGGTATATCTGAAATGAGTTTGGTCTCAGTCCAGTTTCTAATTCACAGGTATTTCCATTTAAAAAACAAAACAAAAAACAACACAAAAAAACCTCAGTCACCACAACTGTCGTTTAACAGTCCACTTTGTTGAGTAGGTATGGAAATTAAACCACCTTGCATTATACTAGGTGCTCCCTCTGAGTTAAGGATGAGGATGTTAACGGACTAGTGTGTGAGACACTGCACCTTTGCTGCTTGTCCTGTTGTTCTGTTGATAAAGAATTTCATTTTCCAAGACTGTGAACCTGACACCTTCTACCAGCATCCAAATCATTAGGTGTAGTGTGTGGGTGGTGCGGGTGGTCTGTGATACACAGGAGGTCAGAGTAGATGATCTGAAGCGTCCCTTCTAGCCTTAAACTCTGTGACTGACACAAAACTATATTTTTGCTTTAATAGAGTGTTAGAATGAAGTTATGAGAGCCACCTGGGACACTTGGATGAATTTTTATATTGATTAGTAGTCACGTTTTCTGATATAGCACAGTCATCAAACTGCCGGGCTGTTGCATGTCTTTACATTTCCAGTAAAATAAGTCTAAGAAAAAGTAAAAAAAGGGAGCTGAACCTCTGAAGAAAATTTAGTTTAATCCCAGTACCTGTGAACTGAGCCATCTCCTTCTGTGATTTTTTTTTTTTAAGTGCTAACTGTAGCTACTAATACCTTGTGATTCTATCATCGCCACACTTTGTGTAGGTAGACCTCTGCAGAGCTCACAATAAACAAGCTGTCAGGGCTGTTTGGATAAGAGCTGGGAAAGGGAAAATTGTTAAAAAATAAAATAAAAAAAATGTAGAAGAAAAATGGAAATGGTGAGGTGGTGAACAGGGGCGGCTCCAGGCACCAGCATGCCAAGCGCATGCCTGGGGCAGCAAGCCACAGGGGGCGCTCTGCCGGTCACCGCGAGGGCGGCAAGCAGGTTGCCTTCAGCGGCATGCCTGCAGAGGGTCCGCTGGTCCCGTGGCTTTGGCGGACCTCCCGCAGGCGTGCCGCCGAATCCGTGGGACCGGGGACCTCCCGCAGGCAAGCTGCCGAAGGCAGCCTGCCTGCCATGCTTCTGGCGGCAAAATACCTAGAGCTGCCCTTGGTGGTGAAGACCATTTATTTTTAATGGACTTTCACAAACACAAAGTACTTTATTTTCTTTGTTTCAAATAAGTATCCAGAAGCGTGCAGGTCTGTAACAATTTCTGATCCTTAGAAGTTCAGCCATTTATGACAGCTCCTTGAGTTCCTACGAAGGGTGCGCAGCATGGTGTAGAAGAAAATGACTTCTACACTTGTCCATTTAAAATGTAAATAAAAGTTGTAGATCCTGGTTGTCTTAGAAGGGGCAGGTAAAATATTGCATTGTACAGAGGAGAAGGGATTTTGATGTCATGTATGGGACAGGGGCAATTTGTAAAGTATGCAGCTGCCACATTTGAAACTGTGTAAAGTCCGTTCGTTCTTTTAAAAAAACAACAACAAAACCACTTTGTCAGGTCTGTTTTTTATCATTTTCCTACATAGACTAAATAGAAAAAAATCCAAAATGAACGTTGTATTATTCAACAGGGTCAGTAACAAGTCTGCAGTTTTATTAGAAACAGACCTTCCTGTTGTGACAAATCACCTGCAAACTCCGTTTAAAGTCCCATATGAAACTCTGATGCTTTCAAGAACTTTGGACTGCAGATGGTGAGGGGGAAGGCTCCGAAACAGTGTATTTTTCATAACTGCTTTGAACAGAGGATCTTTAGAGGTCATTTTAAGGAGCTGTGTCCTACCACCTCAGTCCCTATCAGAGGCGGCAGAACTGGAGGTTAATGGAAATATTGTGTGGCTGATCTGTTTCCACCCCCATATGTCGTTCCACTGCACATTCTGGGAACCAGTGTTCCCAGTAAACTGCATGTAAGTGGGGGGTGGTGATAGCAAAAGTCAGACACAAAGGGCCTGGAGTGGCCATCATGGCAGCTGGGACTGGCGCAGGGAGGAACCAGGGTAATCAGGCCGAGACCCAGAGAGAGATGTGAATAGCTGAGACCCTGTAGTGTCAGTAGCTCTTCTCATTCTACATATACAGCACTCATCCTATCCCTCCACCCTCCCATTCAGAGTTAACCTTCTGCCACCTCTGGTCTCAGTTCTTGAAAACGATTCTTCTGTAGATGTTTAGAACTAATTTTGTACTGGTCAATTACTCTCCACATACAGTGTGTCTTTGACTTATTCTTGTTTTTACCATAACATTTGATGGATGTTGCCAAAAGTGGATTTGAATGATTGAACTATTAATGTACTTTTCTGAATCAAATGTAACACACAAAACAGAAGTCAAAGAACACTGCTACGATAGCAGTGTATTTGAATGCGGTGTTTTTCTGAGCATATGTTTTGTCTCTGAGTGTGTGTGTGTGTATATATATATGTATATATGTAACATACACACATCCAGTATACCACATAAAAGTCTGGTTTCATTATTCTTATCCTGAGCAGCCAAACACAATTAATCATTGTCATGTTTTAAGCAGCTACCTGGGTGACATTTCTCTTTGTTTGGAACAAGTCACTGATTTCCCCTATTGGAATCCTCTAAAAAAGTAGGAGCCTGCTGTCCCAGTGGCCAGGAGGAAAAACTGCTGGAAAACCCTTCTAGGTGTTGCAGATGTGCTCCACAGGCATGACTCACATGAGAAGCCAGACTCCTGACGGGTCTCTTGGAACTAAAGATTTATGTATTCTGTCAAATATCATCTAGCTTTTAAAGAGCATTCCCCCATTTTTGTTTTGTCATAAGTAGGTTTGTTGACATTAGTACATAAGACAATAAGAAAGGCCATGCTGGGTCAGACTAAAGGTCCATCTAGTCCAGTATCCTGTCTACCGACAGTGGCCAATGCCAGATGCCCCAGATGGAATGAACAGAACAGATAATTATCCCCTGTCGCCCATTCCTAGCTTCTGGCAAAGAGGTTAGGGACACCATCCCTGCCCATCCTGGCTAATAGCTGTTGATGGACCTATCCTCTATGAGCTTATCTAGTTCTTTTTTGAACATTGCACCACAGACTGTAAATGGAGCAGAGTGGCTCTACTCAGCGGAGAGGATAACTGATAAACAGTTTTCCTCTATGTCAGGCAGTGCTGATTCTCTCCATTCACATTAATTCTTCACAGTGCTATCTACAGAAATCCCCCAGTGGCCTTGGGCAAGAAGGATGCAGTAGGGCGACTTAACTAGGATTGTAAATCAGTCTAAGCCTGGATCTAGACTTGGTCTCAACAAATTCTTTTGTTAAGTGAGTAAAGATAATCTTGTGAATAAAGCACTGGACTTTAACTCTAGTGATTTGGGTTCAGTTCTCAGCTCTAATACCTACCTTCTGTGTGATATTGGGCAAGTCTCCTAATCTCTCTCTGCCCTAGTTCTCCATCTGTAAAATGGGGATAATAATACTTCCTTTGTCTGGCTTATCTGTTTAGATAATGAACTCTTTCGGGGCAGGGGCTGTCTCTTACTACCTGTTTATACTGGGCCTTGCAGTGTGTGACTCTGATCTCTGTTGGGCCCTGCAGGCAATACTCTAATACAAATAATCGGTAATATGTCCCTTTGGAGGTAATAGGAGGCATGGCATAGCCCAAAAGTGAGTGCTCTTCTGGGTTACCTTATCCATTGGGGGGTAGTGCAGACAGAAATGACTATTGATTCTGCATGCCCTTATGTTGTGAATTGTAGGTCTATTTTTCATAGACCTGGGTAGCAGGATATTGTATATCCCATCTCATCACTCCACCTTTTCCTACTCTTTGCATAGTAGTCAGGATTGTCTGAGGGAGAGATTTTTCCTGCAGTACCATATGGCCCCTTGATGAGCTTTACTGGCAGTTTGTGTGAGAGGCTTTGAAGTTTGCACAGAGTCCTGTCCTTCAAAACACTCTTTTCATTTGACTAACGTTTTGATTTTTGTAGATTTGTCATACTTTTGTCCACTGAGAAATCACTTCCCATAACCAGCCCTGGCCAAAATTTGTCTTAAGGCTGCTTTTATCACATAAAAGAAAGGTGTAATCGTGACTCTTGGTGCAAAACATCTGTTGTTGAAATCCATGCAGTGGCTTTCAGTTATGCTTGTATTAGAGTCATGGATTCCTCTTGCATGGCTTGCTTGGTCAAGCAGAAGTATTTGTGTTTAGATATTCTGTTCTAGTCAAGCTATCCATCCTGCACAGTGACATTTTAAAGGGACATCATCTCAATTCTGTCTGAACAGTTTTTGCGAACTATTTTTACAGAGAATACTTATGATTGCCATAACTGAAAGAGATTATCGGGAACATATTTCTCAATTTAAAACATGTGCTCATGCACTTAGCAGCAAACTGTGTATAGTCAATGTCATTGTTTTCTCTGTTTCTCCCTTTTTCTTGGCGAGATTTGTCCTGTGACATAAGGAAATTGTGGGGTGGGAAAAGTGGTGGAGACATTTTTAAAAAAAGGAGAATGGGCAGCGGGATTCAGAGGCAGGTGTAGTGCCTTAAATTTTTTTGTTTTGTTTTTTAATTGGTTCGATTTTATCTTGTTCATGTCCCCTTTCATATTTGTAGCCCGTATATGAAGCCATTATTTCCTGGTGGTTACAGTTGCTTGTTTGTTCTAGATTCCAGTTTGCTATTTATTCTTGGTTTCAAAGAATCCATGTCTATGTTATTAATACATTTTTTTTCAACTAAGTTTTTCATCCATGAAGGACTGGTAAGTTTTTTTTAGGAAACACTTTGGTTTACTCAAGTTGATCTATACAACAACTTACGGTCTTGCGGTGAGTATATAATAGCTCTTGTTAGCAAGCTTGTACAGGTTTAGCACGCCACAACAAAGCAAAAACAATAGGAAATTGTGTTATAGCTTTTGGCAGGCTGATATGCACATTCTCGGGGGCTCTTGATTTCTTCTGGGAGACTCGGATCTTCATTGTGGCTGGAGTTCTTTGGTCGGTTTCTGATGTTAATGCTTGAAAGGAGTCATGAACTCTTTCTGACCCTTCAATGTGATACTTGAAACTTGCACAAATTTCATCTCTCATTAGAGAGTAAAACGTCTTTCCTTTTTCTTTCCACTCAACCTGAAACTTGTCACAGTTCCAGGTACAATGTGACTTGAGTCAAACATGTGCACCAGGTTAGAGGATAATAGGAACTGGATGCCAAAAGCACATTTAGGATTAATAATAGATAAGCACTGATTTCTATTTCATGTGCAAAACTCCAAAAGGCAATGATGAATTTGTTGACATTTCTGTTAACTTAGAAGGATCTTGAATGACTGTGACCACCTCTAGCCTTAATTTATTTTGGGAGCAGCGGAAGGAGTAGAGGAAAATCAGTGAAGCTCCCAGGATTATAGTGGATATTGTCATCCTGACCCAAAAGACTCATGAGAAAAGAGTTCCCTTCAGATTTAAGCAGGAAACACGTAAAAGAATGCTTTGTACCTGTGCAATTTCACTGCATAGTAGAAAGCACAGTCCTGGTAATATAATGCTATTCTGGATTGTTTGGAATGTTACATATAAAGTTCTGTTAAATTAGAATAATCTTCACCTCTAGTCTGTTTCTTGTCCTTTAGTTCATCACTCACTCAGTTTTCGTGGGTGGCCAAAGAGGACTCTGTTGAATATATGAAGGGAGAATAAAAATAGGAACCAGGCAACCAGAGGATGTGAATATGTGCTGTTCTCGTCCACTGCTGTGAATTTGAATTCCTCCCCAAAGGACTGCAGTTCTACGGATGTGCTCCTTTTCCACTTCTTTATTATAATTATTTGTATTATGGTGACGCCTGAAGGCCTCAACCAAGATGAAGGCCTGATTGAGATAGGCACTGTACAAACACATAGTTCCTGCCTGTCAGAACGTACAATCTAAATGGATGAGAAGTGGGAGAAACGAAGTATAAATGCTCCAGTTTCACAGATGGGGGAGCCAACACAGAGAGACTAATACCCAATGTAGACATACCCTTAAACCTGGCTCCATGTGACCTGCACTTGCAAATCCATTGTTTCCAAGCTTTCCCTTTAGCGTTCACTCTGCAGGGCAGCTCCCAGTGCTTCCTGTTCCTGGAAGTAGAGGGTGAATTTTGGAGAGAAAAGGACTGGGATGCACAGGCCCAGGGGACTGTAGGACAGCACAATTGTGAGATAAGCTCCATACTTGGACTACTGCTATGTCCTCATAGCAAAGTGAGTGGACTTGGAGCTGTGCTGCAGCGGGATGTGAGCTCAGACCCATATCCCTGGATGAGTCAGCAGGCCCATGTTCTGAGAGCGTTCTGGTGCATGTCAGATGGCTTTGTGTATGGACAGTAGGGGGTTGAGGCTTAAACATGAGTCAGAGCCCAGGTTACTATGGAGTGCAGACATATCCATAGAACTTGACCACACAAGGAGTCTGTGGCAGAGCTGGGAAATGAATGCATATGTTGTGAGCCCCTGTCCACTTTCCTTTCCACACTGCAGTTCATTTCCCTTTGCCACCGTCTGCATTATTTCATGTTGCTGAGGGTTTGTCCTATTAATATGGGCTAAGCATGGACTGGAAGACCAGTCCATGTGGTCTTTCAGGAAATGGGCAAGCTGTGCTGTGGGTTGTACCTATTTCAGAAACTTTCGAAAGAGAGAGAGAGAATTGGAAAGGAAACCCTAACAAGGAGAAAAGGATTGAAGTAAGGCAGAAACAGATGTAGAACAAATGTTCATGCTTTGTAATAAATTTTAAAACTCTTTGGAAGAATATTGAAGTTAGCTGAGAATGTTTTCCCCTTAAATGTTTTCAGCCTTTCACAAAGGTTGCTTCTGGTGAGCTGTATCTTCCTCTTGGTTATCTTTTCAGATAGGGTCTGTAGCCAGACTGCAAATGAGAGCTCTATCTTCTATACAAATAAATACAGGGATAGGACATGTTTTTTAATTAGGACAATTGACTTTTGTCTTGCTTTTTTGGATGTAATAAAGACCTTATTTCTGTAAAGAGAAGAGGGCTTCAGTGACTACAAAGAGAAATGACACACATTGTACTTATTTTGATGTCTTCTTTTAAAATCCATAAAAGTAGTTTTTAGTATAAAGAGCATGTATCTCTCCAACAGCTCTCTGAATCTGTTTTAAAGTGTATGGGGAGACGTAATGTAATGGGCCCAATTTTGCTCCCACTGAAGTTAATTTTCCTTGACTTCATTCAGGACAAGATTAGGCCCTGTAGACTGACCAGATGTAAATATAAGATACCAAGTTGCTACAGGCTGACCCTGAGAACACACACGCCAGTTTGTGCTGCTGATTCAGAGAGTAGTGGCTTGCTAACCTGCTTGTAGCATTTTGCTCAGGGATTCTCAAACTTTTGTACTGGTGACCTCTTTCACATAGCAAGCCTCTGAGTGCGACCCCCTCATATCAATTAAAAACACCTTTTAATGTATTTAACACCATTATAAATGCAGAAGGCAGTGTGGGGTTTGGGGTGGAGGCTGACAGCTCCCGACCCCCCATGTAATAGCCTCGTGACCCCCTGAGGGGTCCCAACTCCCAGTTTGAGAACCCCTGATTTTGCTGAACCCAACACTACAGTAATTAAACACAAAGGGTTTTGGATAGCAAACACAGAGACCGAACCTTCTCTGAATGTCAAATAAAATCTGTTTTACATCAATCGCTCTGAGTTATTTTTGGTCATGTGGTGTCACGCCCACAGTGACATGATGTGTTTTGACAGCCAACCCGATCATGTTGCATGTTAGAGAAGGACATGACAACTTTTTAAGGTGGATTCTTTGTTTTTTAAAGGAAAGCATGAGCTGAGCACAAAAAAAAGTTTGGCAGTATATTTGCTGTTGAAAACTTTGTGGGATTTTAGCCCCAGAGGTTTCATTTAAACTGATGTTATGATACCAGCAAAGCAGTGTTTCTGAACAGAAATATCTTTTCTGGAAATGCTATATCTAAGAACAATGCACTCCTGGAAATTATGATTAGTGGGGTTGGTGGGAAAGTCATTGACTCATGAGTATTTAGCAAAACACCCAAACCTCCAGCCAGTCACAGCTACCCCTTTGTTCAGAATACACCATTTTATGTAGTGTCTCTCACATGCTGGTAGGGTTACCTACATTAACTGCTAACTGAGTGGTCAACAATGCCAAATTCTTGGCACTTTTCTGTCTGCATGTTTAAAGAAAATTTGAGAGACAGTGACAGCACAAATGACTCATTGTTTATTGACCATCATTTTATATAAGCTTTTATTTCTGTCTTGGATGGAAACATGGTGAGATGAAGCTTGAAAGGAAGCAGAAGGATGGCCTTGTGGCTAATGAATTAGCCTAGGACTGAGATGACCTGTGTTCAATTCCAGGTGATGCTATAGACTGAGTGACATTGGGTAATGACTTAATCTCCTTGTGCTTCCTTTTCCCTTCTGTAAAATTGGAATAATAATCCTTCATTTCCCCACCCTTTGTGTGTCTTGCTCATTAGGCTATAAACTCTTCAAGGCAGGGCTTCTCACTTACTATGCTTCTGTACTGTGCCCTGCACAATGAAGTCCTTACACCTGGGGCTTTCAGGTGTTGCCATAATAGTAATAATTAAAGAGATAGCAGCAAGAAGCAGAGACCAAGGCAAAGAGCTATAGAAGGATTTCTGATATTATCCAGAATTGTCCTGATTCCTTTAACAATAGTAGCATGATATTTTTTAATGAACCTGAGTTGGCATAATTATTTCTTATTAGTCTTTACTATAGATAAGGAAATCTGAATCTTGTAATGTGGCAGGTATGAGAAGCTATATCTCTTTGGTAACTGTTCACTAGTATGAAGCCTTCTTGGTCCTTTGCTAGCCCTCCAAACATAACATATCGTATGTGGATTTACATATATCATAACATATCATAGGGGCAAGAAAGGGAGGAATACATTTAACCTCCATTTCATGCTAATACATAGTATATAACTCTGGTGTAACTTTTTATAGTGAACTGTTAATTGGATACTAGAGCCTGCTATCTTTATAGTCTTGTAAAACTGCAATAAGCGAGGGAGACACATTTATTTAGAGCTACCAAGGAGAGAAAAAGAGTTTTTGTGTTACTCTTGTAAATAAAGGTAGAAACTGTTGAAGGAGCTGTTGTGTTTTGATGTTGGGGTGGTTTCTTTTGTTAGAAAATTTCTAGATGTCAAACTGTGTGTTTTAAATAACAATATTGTCTGACAGAAATGTCATGCAGTTGGTGTCATAAAAGGGGTGTAATTGTACATGTGTGTTAAGGAGAATTTATATATAATTTTAAAGTTGCATGTTAATAAATTAGTTAATATTTATAATGTTGTAGTGAACAAAGGCCTAATCAGAATGGGGACCTTGTTAGCCAGGTTCTGTACAAATACATAGGAAGACGTGGTCCTTGCCTAAAAAGACCTCACAATCTAAGAAGACCAGTAAGACAAAAGGTGGAGGAAAGGACAACAACATGCAAGCGGAGTGAGCGACAGTGATGGTTGACAAAATTCATGTTGGTTCCATAGACCTATTCTGTGAAAGAAAGCTGGAAAAGGCAGGAAGGGAGAGGAAGGAGGGAAAAGAGATGGAGAGACAAAGAGTAGGAAATGAAGGAGAGAAGCATGAAAGTCTGAGAGAAGGGAGGCTGACAGAGGGAACATGAGGAAGAGTGCAGGAAGAGATTGGAGCTAATAGCTAACTAGCAGGAAGGAGAAGTCTAGTGTTTACACTGAAGAAAGTGATCTGGGGCCATCAGTTGTGTCCAGAAGTGGCAGTAAGGATAAAGGAGGTGTTTGCTATTCGTTTAAAATGTAAGCAAAATCTTGGAAGAAAGTATGGTCTCATGACTAAAGTCCAGGCCTGGGAGTCAGGAGATTTACTTTTATAGATCCATGCTTCTACTATTGGCTTTTTATCAGACCTTGGACAAGACATTTTATCTCTCTGTGCTTAAATTTCTCTGCCTATATGGGCTTATAATGCTTATCTGCCTGCTGAGTGTAACCCAGTAGCATTGAAGAGCACTTTGAGAGGTGAAATGGAAGATGATATAGACGTACAACTTTTAACAAATAGTAAGTGACCTTTACAGTACTGCTAAAAACAGGTGAAAAGTGTTGGATTCCCATTCCCTCTGCTCAGTTGGAAGATTCCTGCAAGGAGAGTGAGTTCTGTACAAAACATGGACCAGCAGAAGCAAAAGTATAGTCATCTTGTTTTAAAAAAATAAGAATAAGATTAAATAATATTTAAAAATGAACAAAACCTCTTTCACTACAATTCTACAGGTTTTGGATCTCTTCAGTCTCCTAAAAATTGTAGGGGAAATCCCCTGTCGATATTGTCCCTGGCCTGGTAAAGATGATCAAAATCTAATTTTCCCATTTAAGGAACTTATGGAGCTTCCTGTTCATAAAATGAGTTTATCCTATTTCTGTACTAAATGTGGTATGTGCTGGATCACAAGGAAAAACCACAAATGTTCTCTCTGGACATTACCCAGAAAGAGAAGAGCTCTATTTGTGTCCACTTCCAGTACCCATGCTGCTGGTCCTTCAGTTCATTCTGCTGAGCCTCCTAGCCTGGGGAAGGGATTAGTGCAAACACTGCTTGTAAGCCCCATTCCACCTCACTCCAGGGCATAGCTAACCACACTGACACAAAGGGGTGCAGTGTTACTGATATGTGCCATCATGGATGAAAAGAGTCCATGGCTTTTAGAAGAGTGCACGTGTTCACATTCTGCACTTTACCTTAGGGTTGCCAACTGTCTAATTGCACAAACCCAACATCTTTGCCTCGCCCCCTACCCCACCCCTTCCCCTAGGCCATGCCCCTGCCTGTCCTTTCTCTGAGGCCCTGCCCCCGCTCACTCCATCCCCATTTTTCCATCGCTTGTTGTCCCCGACCCTCACTTACTTTCACCAGGCTGGGGCAGGAGGTTGGGTTGTGGGCTCTGGGCTAGGGGGTGGGGCTGAGGGGTTCAGAGTGTAGGAGGGGGCTCTGGGCTGAGCCTGAGGAAGGCAGATGGGGTGCAGGCTCCAGCTGGGTGGTGCTTACCTCAGGTGCCTCCCAGAAGCGACTGGCATGTCTGGCTCCTAGGCTCAGGGGTGGGTCAGGGGGCTCTGCATGCTGCCCCTGCCTTCAGGAACAACCCTTGCAGCTCCCATTGACTGTGGTTCCTGGCCAATGAGAGCTGCGGAGTCTGTGCTCGGGGCAGGGACAGCGCGCAGACACTCCCTGGCAACCCTTGTGCCTAGGAGACAGAGGGATGTGCTGGTGCTTCCAGGAGCTGCGATGAGCCAGGGCACATAGGGAGCCTGCCGTAGCCCCATTGCACTTCTGACCAGACTTTTACTGCCTATTAAAATCTCCCGGATTGCTTTCAGTAGCCACCGGGAGATTCAGGCTGATTCCGGGAGACTCCTGGCCAGTCTGGGAGGATTGGCAACCTTCCTTTACCTGCATAAATAACGAAAGTGACAGTGAAACAGCCCTTATTATTTTTATAAATCAAATCCCTTGGAGAGCAAATAAATCATTTCCGTAACTTTTAAGATGTGTTAAGCGTATATAAATCTTTATATTGGGCCTTGAAGGACTGCTCTCCTGGACTCATACAGGTGCACACAGTAGTAAAAGCAATAAAACGCATTAAGTGATTGGTGTAGTTTTGTTTCATTCACATCAATTAGCCTGTCCTTATGTGTAGAAACCCCCATACTAAAGATAACCTAGTTCCTTATAAAAGATAAAATAAAACCCTTTGTGTCTGAAGAGTGTAGGAGGGTTAAAAAGTTGCCATTTCTAGCTGTCTGATTTGTCCTTCAGGTTCTTCTCAGGTAAAATGCATGTGTAACTTTTATAAATAAAGTAACGTGACTGTTTTTAGTTTGGAGTACGTTGCTTCCATGCCTATCCTATTTGTTGGGCCACTCTAATGGCTGCAGTCAGTTGTGGTTTTAAACAGAATGGCTAATACTTTGGAGCAGCATAGGGAGTTTATTTATTCAAAGTGACATTGTCAAGTATCTTGAACCCAAAATAGGATGAGCCATGAGGAAAGGGGTGTAATATAATGAACAGCATTCTCCAGATTACAAATATGTGTGTTCCTTTAAATCAGTCACTCTGTAAATGAGGAAATAAAAACAAATAAATGCTGTTTTTGTGGGTTTGACTTTTCTTGTTCTCTGCTGATTGTTTAACAAGCACACGTCTCCAGAGCCGTACGTGTACTTGCTGACATTATTGATTCTGATAGATAGATAAAGAAGTAAAGCAAGGAAAGCCATGTTGGCTTCCTTTTTATTAGAAACCTTTAGGGGGAAAAAAATCCAACATATGTCAAATGGAAAAAGGTGACATCAGGGAAAGACATATTAATGTAAAAATTCTTCATGTTAATCCTGCCCACGGTTTTGATCTTTCCTCCACCTCAGGCACAATACAGTTTAGACAGGCAGTTCTAAATTATGTCAGGTACACAGTATCCCTTAAAGACCCCAGACAGTGGAGGATAGGCACAACAGAGCACACACCTGAATTGCAGATCTGGTGCTGACACACTTGCTCGCAGCAGAGTTCCTCTACACAAGAGGAACTTTCTGCTGGACATATGCTGCTAGATTACAGTCCAGATGTGCAAAGCGGTCTTAAATTCAGCAGCGTGTGGTCATTTCATACCTATTCACATAGGTGCTGGAACTAGGGATGCCGTGGATGCTACTGTACCCCCTGCCTTGAAGTGGTTTCCATCATATACAGGGTTTACAGTTTGGTTCAATGGCTCTCAGCACCCCCACTATGCAAATTGTTCCATCATCCCTGCCCATGCACTTATATGTACGTATAAAAAAGGAGGTAAGGCTTACTAAATACAAACTTTTTGTTTTCTATAGCTAGTGTAAATGCTTTGATGTGACACTCTAAATGTACGGCCTTGGTTACGTATCATATATTCTTCCCTCAGTTCTTCATCTGTAATTACTAATCATCTGCCCTGCCTTGAGTACTTGTTATAATTGTATTTAGATTTCAGATAGCTTATTTGTTAATTATTTGGCAGCATCCATATAACTCACTGTCATTCTGTATGCATGCAAGACTGTACAGGTGTGTCGCATCTTAGCCGCATTTAACATGCGCGATCTCAGCTTTACACGGTCAGCAAAAATAAGAAAAAAGCAAAAAAAAAAGAGAAAAATAACAATTTTAAATACTGTTTCTGTAGTGGGGGCGATTCCGCCTGCCACTACACTCAATGTAATTTTGACTATATGCGATTTTTGCTTTACACACTGACTGCGGAACGTAACCCCAGTGTAAGATGAGACAGACCTGTACACAGACAAGCCTTCCACTATCAAAAACCCCATGCAGAAGAGTTAGGGAACAGGTGACTTTGCATTTAGAAGGCACCAGCTGAAATGCATTCTTGTAGATACAATATTTCCTTTCATGGAGAGTAAAGGCAATATTCTGCCCTTCATCTTAGGCTAACTGTAAGAGTGTAGAGACCACAGCCACAGTACTTCCTAGGTGAGCATGCTAGAGCCATCCTTGGAGATGATGTAGTGTACTCCTTGCTGCATACTCAACCAGCTCCTTAGGCTAGAGCAAAGGGACCTTGGGGCCATGGCTTCATCCTCACCATTCCCCTTCCTGCCCCCACTTCAGCACCTAGCACATATGGGGGTACCAAGAGGCATCAGGATCTGTTCTCCCCAGTAAGATTCTAGCAGGCTCCCATATGAGGGTGCCCTCCTGTCCCTAGCTTACATATTGCCCAGAATCTGCCCCAAGTGTACTTCCAGCACATTTATTTTGTATAGCTGAGTTGGTCTTACATTTAGGTTACTAAGACAAAGGACTTGGGAACAGAACTCTCTCGAGTCCTTTCTCAACTCTACCACATACTTCCTTTGTGGCCTTGGGTAAGTGCCTTAATCTATCGGTATTTTTGTTCTCCATGTATAAACAGGGGGACAAGTTACTTTGCTAATGTGATGGTTCTTGGGTTACACAGGACTGAGAGTCATCTTGTTACCCCCTGCCACCTGTGTGAGGAAGTCTTGCTTGTGTCAGCTCCCTAAGAACACCAGCCTGTTAGTTATTCAAGTACTTTCCTCTGGACCATACCAGCCCTTATTTGCCTTGCAGGTTAATGATAAGTGCATCCAAGTCTCTTTGGTGCATTCCCCTTTGATATCTGGCTCCTGACAAATAGTTACACACAAAACAAAACTATAACAGGCTTTCTAGAGACTAAGTTTAACTATCAGATTAACCTCTCATCTAAAGTTAACCTCACTCAAAGTCTTTTTCAGCATTTTCTACCAAGGTTGGTTGAGATCCCATTTTCATGAATGTAAATGCACTGCCTGTTTACTTCCCAGGTGTAGGATGATGGCGTCACATTCTGGGGTGCAGTGTAGACCAGTGAGGGGTTGTCATCTCCTGGGTCCCTCGCTGTGCTTTGCTGTTGTAGCTCTCAAGCTAGGCCTCTCACAACCCGTCTACAAGTATGCAGGTCACATCCGGAGGGTCTGTGTGATTCAGCAGCTCTGACACCAGCAGCCTGTAAACAGCCTCGCATTGGCGTCCACTAGCCTTAGTTGCTACTTGCTTCTTTAATAAAACAATCTTATTAGCAAACGAAGATAGGCTTTTAGGTGAGTTTAAGAAATAAAGTTTAAAATGGTTGCAAGCAAATAAAAGTGAAACATACATCTAAAAGTCTAAAACTTAATCGAGCAAGTTTTGTTTCAAGGCTTTGTTCATGATGGTTTCTCACTCACTGTCTTCTACAAAGACGGCGATGGACTGCGCTCCACCTCACCTTCGGTCAGGCTCTCTTTCAGAGGCCCAGAGATGCTGATGCATTTGTCGTCTTAGGCGAAGGAGGTAACTTACGGTTTTCTGCCCCTTTCTTTTATAGTCCAGTGAACCTGTGAAGTGGATTCTTCTGAAGGTTATCCCTCAAAGCAAAGTTATTTCAAGCAGTAAGGAAGGCGAAATGGAGTCTGGTGGTGAAGGAGGCTTTTGCTGCCCCATCCTCGAAACTTGTGTCTGCTGAATTGCAAATTGTTCTGTTCCTACCGTCTCCTCCCCCTGTTGAATTGATGATTCTGTTTGCTACTTATATGTAAACTGAGGTAAACAAACGTTTATTTATTTAGGATAGACCTATTTAACAACTTTTACCTAGCCAGGGCTATGTGATTTTTAACATGTGCTAATAATTTCATACAGAGGGAATTCATACCTTTACATATTATATTGCTACATAGATTTCACCATGATATTATTGACCAGCAAGTTTTGAAATGATACTTTACAAGGCAGATTTTGTATGAAGATTATTACAATAGTGTGTAGAGTATGAGTATGGGGTGCTTTGGGTTACAGATTTGGAATCTTCTTCATCTCCTACTTTATACCCCCAAGCTCACTGTCAGTACTGAGAGACAGGATAACCAACTGTGGCTTGTTTTTCTTGTGTGCTGCTTCCCTGTTGACTGCAGAGCTCTTCATTAATGTTTAATTTTGTATGTCAATTGGCATTCATTTTGTTAGTGTACAATGCTTAGGATACGTCCAGACTACCCACCAGATCAGCGGGTAGCGATCGATTTATCGGAGATTGATATATCGCATCCTGTCTAGACATGATATATCGATCCTCGAATGCACTCGCATCGACTCCAGAACTCCACCAGAGCGAGTGGTGGTAGTGGAGTCGACGGAGGAGCCGCAGCTGTCGATCTCATGCCATGAGGACAGGAGGTAAGTCAAAATAAGATACGTCGACTTTAGCTATGGTATTCCCGTAGCTGAGGTTGCGTATCTTACATCGACACTTCCCCCCCACCCCCTCTAGTGTAGACCAGGCCTTAATTTATATCACAGCAGAGAGAGAGATTCCTTACCTTCTGTCTGGAAGAAAACCTGTTTTTTCACCTCTGCTGTTGACTAGTGCTTTGTCACAGACTGCAAAAAAACATATTGTAAGTGTGTATAAAATTCCTTACATAGTATCTGTACGTACATTTCACAATGAGATTAAGGACTGCAATGTGACCCCAGCTTTCATATAAGACATCTTGATATTTTTTGGTAAACCAGAACCAAAATATTTCTGTAATCCTCTCCCCAGTTGGCATCTTGGGTCCCAGCTACCTCACAGGCATGTTGGGGGTTAAATACATTAATGTATTATAGATGGTTAGATACCACAGTGGTGAGCATCATAGAAACACCCATAATAAAAATATGTCTGTGCAGTGCACAAAGTCACAAGACTGTCTGTCTGTCTCTGTCTAAAGGCTTTTATATTGCTGCGCATCACTACAGTATCTGAGTGCCTTCCGTGTAAATCAATAAGAATAGCAAAGTCCCTAGTGGACTGAATGGAGTCCCTGTCTGGCACTTCAGTGAGTTACAGTAATCCACCCTGGAGGTGACTAATGCATGGACTACTGTGACCAGGTCCTCATCTGGGGGGAAGGGACAAAGTTTCCTAGCAAGCCAGAGGTAAAAAGGCATTTTTGGAAATTGAGGCTACCTAGTCATCCAGGCTTAGTGAGGAGTCAAACAGGATCCAAAGGTTTCATGCCACTTTGACAAATGGAGTCTGTCTGCCTTCAATGGAAGGTGGAAACAACATGTTGGCCTGCTCACTAGAGGCATATTCAAACTGTCTGCATGCATAGCTCCTAAAATACCCAGGGTTTTAAAGTAAATAGATATCTTAGAGCTATGCTAGATAATTGATGGGAAGAATTCAAGAAGAGCCCTCAGCCCCTTCCCTGCCCCATCTTCTCCACAGCCCACTACAAAAGGCTGATGCACTCTGCTTCATAAGTGCCATTTTTTTGGATGTAAGCCAGATGTCTTGGAGGACGTAAAGGTCTAAGCCATAGTAAATCATGCCAAAATTATTCTTAGTCAATGAAAGAAATGAATGATTAAGTGTACAAGGGATTCATGAGTGGCTAACATGTTATCAGTGCTGGTATTTAAACTATGTACGGCATATCAGAGCGAAGTAAAGCATTTCCTTATATCTGTGTCTGCCTTTCTTCTTGGCTTTGATTTGAAGATAAGACTTGGACTATAATGAATCACTATTACCGGAGATAATATGATTGATTAGGCCTATTACTGAACAAGTAGCCAAGATACTTACAGCACAAAGATGGACTTAAACTTTGATAACTCTAGGGCTGTGGTTTCTTTTAAAGTTAGCTTTTCCATCTGTAAAGTGGGATTTTTAACTCCTTAAACCTGCCTGGTTATCTGCAGAGTAAAGAAGGGCAATATAACCAAATACACTAAATGTTCTGCTTATTTTAGACTTTTGGTGTTAACGTTAGTTACATATTCTGTGGATATTTGACACCAAGAATATGTCTACACAGAATTTGAGACCAAGCTGAATAGAGCCTCTGAGCTTGGGTTGACAGACTCGGGCTAGTAGATCTCATGCTAGCACCCTTAGAAGAGCTGTATAGGTAGCACTTTGAAGCTGTGGCTTGTGTTGGAGCTCAGGCTCTGAAGTCCATCCTTGTTGCTAAGCTTTAAAGCCTGAGCTCCAGACCAAGCCACAACTTCAAAGAGATGTCTGTGCAGCTATTTTTAGAGCACTAGCATGAACTCCACTAGTCTGGGTTTGGGATGCTTGGTTCTACCCAGTCCAAAATGCTGTATAGACATATCGCCAGGTGACAGAGGCCACGTAAATATCTAAAATAGATTCTGTTGTTAAGTGACATTCTTTCCTCTCCATTTCCATTTCATTCAGAATGTGGTAAAGCTTAAATGTTATAAAACTGTATACATATATATAACCTATATTTTAAAGGTGTAATTCCCTGAAGGAGGTGATCAGCTTAGGTAGATATTTCTGCTCTGCTCACCTTTCAAAACATCAGGGATTAGCCCCTATGAAAGTGTGTACAGGGAAGGGGCAGGAGCGAATGAGATGCCTTCCCTTGCCTTACTGGTGATTCTGTCATACCCAAAGGACCAGATCCTGCAACACCTACTCGTTCAGGATCAAGCCCTCAGTCTTTGCATTTCTGAGAAGGACTGTTCCAAGTCTAGCACCAACAGTGGCTCTCATCCCCACACTTGTCATTGTGGTTGGGCAGCTCAGGAAGAGCAAACACTGTAGCCTTTCAGAGCCTTTCACAAAAGTCACTCATATCAGTATTTTCCAGACACACTCAGATGTCCTGTGATTGCCTGAGGTACGATGTCTCTGGAAGCTCCTGATGGGGATGGTGCATCTCTGCAACCTATCACCATCACCAGGTGGTGGCTCAATTTACATTGGCCTAATTGTTCTGATGTTTCTTGTGTCCTGTTGCAATTAATCTTTTGTTAGCGTGTCTTGTCATCAGGAAGATATAACCCAACACTCAGGCTTGAAAACACTCTTTCAAACTTGTCTTGCAACATGCAGGGAATTCAGGAGTAAATTACTATTGCCCATTAAAAAAACTCCCATGGGTGACTCTTAAAATGATAGACTGAAGACCTGCTTCAAGCAGATAAAGTTGTGTCAAAAATGTCCTGGAAGAGTTTGGGGGGCAACCCGACCAAATAAGGTGAGACAGGCAATTAATAAGCTACACTGAGGAATCAGTGGAGTTTGGGGTAGCTGACTTCCAGTGCATCCATACTGAGGATACTCCATTGCTTTTGCCAAATTGAAGTATTATTTTTTCCCCATCCTATTCAAGTTGCTTCAGGCCTGAGATCCCAAACTAATTGAGAAGTCTTTCCACTGAGTTCAGTGAGCTTTGGGTTATGCCCCAAAGGAAGATAACACTCCAATTATAGATTTGAGGAATGTAGTATACTTCATAAGACAGGCTGTATACTTCTGAGTCATACAGGAAATACATTCTTGGCTTGAGGCCATAGGCTTCCTAATACAGAATCAAACATAAATGTTATTGAACTGCTGTATGGCTCCACCTACATACAATTTATGACATTGGTGTGGGCATAATTTGCAGCAGTAGTGGTTCCCTGATGCATTTGGTTTAGGGATATCTCAGGGTACAGCTCATCTGAAAGAGATTACAAGTACAGCCAGAATTAATCAAGTCTCACAAGAGAATCTTCATTTTGATTTCACATCACTGATTCTTGGAGATGCTAGGCAATTCTAGAACATGTGCAGTCATGGCAAATGATGGTTTTGGTGAACTAACTTGGCTGTAAAGATTCTTATTCTACCTGAATGGCAAAAGTAACGTATTATCCTGACTATACCTCTCTGTTGCAATACGGATTTGGATATTACTGAATTTGAAGAGATGCACATAGTGGTAACTTTTCCTACACAACAAAAGTAGGACAGATTTGTCTAACTTTAGCTGCACTTATGTGACCTAGATAGTAATAATACATAACTCTGAAGTTGTTATATTTTTGTTGACTTAAATTCCTACTGGGGTAGGGATGGAGTTCCTTTCACGTTACCTGTCTTACCACAATCTATGGCCACATTCAAACAAAAAAGGAAATAAAAACCCTAATACATAGAAAGACATTCCTGTTGGCCTGTTTAAAGCAAAGTGAATTCTCGGGCCCAATCTTGCGACCTTTACTCACCAAAGTTTTCCTTATTTACCCAATTACATTGTCTTATTTCAGTGAGACAGCTCACATGGGTAAATGTTCCTTATCTACATAAACCTTAAAGGATTGGGCCCTAAGTCTTCACATCTATACTGATGCTAAATAAAAGTTTCATTTAATGCTACTCCATTAAATGTAGCTTTGTTTCAACATGTTAAATTGCTTTAAATGTAATCATCCTCCACATCTTGCTTTGAGCTGATCATTGCCATATTTGTAAAAGTTGCGGTATAAGTACTGTTGAAAGCATTTTCTTGGCATGTTGCAGTCTATGTAGTACAATGCATAATACAGCCATGTATTGCAAAGGCGTCAATTATTTTAGTAAAACGATTACAGTGCTGGAAGTCTCAGTGTAAAGATGCTGAAATGCATAAGTCTGGAATTAGCAATGATGTAAGGACTTCTAAAACTGAATTTTAGGAAAGTAAACCAATTTCACTGAGCTAGATTTATACCATTTTACTTCCAAGATCTTTTTTAGCTATTGCTCTAATTGCTTAAAATGTCCCTTATCACATAATCTAGATAAAGCTAAGTGACTAACTACAGTTTACTGTTGTTGCTATGGTCTGGATTTTAAAGGATATTTTGAGAATGGGGTATGTTTTTTCTGGGGGCGCAGCAGCAAAAAAAAAAATAAAGTTATTGCCTTGATAAAGGCAGAATGTCTGAGGTAGCTATGAACTCCAAAGTGAGTCAGAGCTGTTTTTCATAAATCCTTAACAGACTTTGAAAAGGGTGAACTCCAGCTGGCTATGAAAGTTCAAGTCATAAAGAAAGCTCTGAAATGAGCACACAAGATTATTGTGCTTATCCTGTAAACCTCAAATCTCATTTACGAGCTCAGATTTTTAAACATATTTTTAAATCTCATTGTGGGCAAGAGAACTCAAGGCCAAATTCTGGCTTTCTTCAGATTTTAACCCAAGACAACTTCACTTGAATGTGCGCTTGAATTCTGGCTGACTGAGGTGAATAAATGAAAAGAGGCAGCTGCCATTTTGTGTTCATATGCAGCTATCTGTAGAGAGGCGATGCTGTGCACTCTTGTGGAGAACTTACGTTTGTTCTTCCTTGTTTTGTTGTTAAAAAATAAACGTCTCCAGGACTTGAAAGTATGAGACAGGACCATAATCTTTGTGTATGGGCAATCATAACACATAATTATCTGACTTGTCCAGCATACAGATAGAACTAGTACTTGCAAAAGCAGCTGGTGGTTATTCATAACCAAAGCTCACAAATAACCAGCAGATATCTATTATTTTAAACTCTGTGAAAACGAGCAAAACCCAATAAGTGTTTTTGGTCTGTTCCACTGAGGATAGTAGTTTCTGAAAACAGTGAAGCTATAGAATTGCTTTATCTGTGTTCAGAATGAAGATGAGGCACAGTTAACTTGGTATTTAAAATCACATTTTGTTTAAACCATCTGAAGAAAAACATCTCCAAGGTGTCAGAGAACTTATTAACAGTCCACTGTTCATATATCTTTTCAAAAGTGAATGAATGTCAATGGAACTCCATAAAGAACTAATTCACCACAATCAGCATTTAAGGTCTATCCCCAAGTCAGGACATATCAAAAATGTTTTATGATATTTATCCACCATCCTGGCCTGTAGTGCAAAAATTAATTCAATCTCTAAACTGGAAAACCTGTACTATAGAGAAACACTATGAGAATGTTTAAAGACAGATATATTTGTCTTGAACAACGAATTCGTTCATTCCCATCAGCAACTTCTGAGATGCCATGGTTTCCAGCCATGACAGTATTATATAGGTAGCTATCATATTTCAGTGTATTAGACATTTGTCAGATTGCCTCCCTTTCAGATTCTCTCAACGAGCATGTGCCGCTCTATAGTCTGACTTTATTGGACTCTGTTGAGATATGTGTGGATGAATGCTGGTTTTGTATTCTATTTTACTGTAATACAGCACATGGGAAGGTAGGAATGAGGGATCATTTTTGCCTCAGTGGGTTATTGTTAGTTCTATGATTCTTTAGATTATACTAATATGAGTTAATCATTTTCTTTTGTGTTATAATGAACTCTCTCATATATCAGGATGAGAGGATAGCTATTTGGCTGGTAATTAATCTAGCTTTGGATTCCGGACTCCTTAAGAATTTATTTCTTTTTCCTAAATATACAGTTAAACCATGATATTAGGGGCTTTGTCTTGTATATGGAATTATACCCTTCCCTTTCCGAAAAAAAACTGCATCTTGATTTTTCACACTTGCTATCTGGTCATCCTACCTTTCAGTATCTCTTAGAAATTCTTCTGCATAACTACTCTTCAGCAGAGACTGGTAGGAGCATGCTTGGTTGTGAGAGAGCAGGCCATTTACATGGAACGCTTTCCTGGAGTGCTTGGATTACTCACAGAGGATTAAAGATGCTAAAAACAACTGTAGTTTGGGGCCCACAACTTCAACTCCCCACAAGGGAAGGGGAGCGTAGTTTGGGGAGCCTATGTCTGTATTAGTACTCCTGTTCTTTTAGCTGAGGAATGGAAAGCTTGGCTGGACCAATGAGAGAGTGGCTGTTCGTGTCCATGCTTCATGATATGTATGGATTGTGATGAATTTCTCCCAGGATCATTGGCAGTGGGTCGTGCTCTCAGCCCCCCATGATGGGAGGAAACCTAGGAGTATCTGTGGCTTTAAAACCACCGATAATTTGAATAATTTCTCTCCTCCTGCAGGGTGACCAGATGTCCTGATTTTATAGGGACGGTCCTGATTTTGGGGTCTTTTTGTTATATAGGCTCCTATTATCCACCACCCCCATCCCAATTTTTCACACTTGCTGTCTGGTCACCCTATCCTCCTGTGAGATTCTGAATGGTGAGTTCTGTCTCAGAAGGTGCATGGAGACTCTTCTGAACTCAATCAGGAGGAAAGGAGAATGAAAAGGAAATCCTGCCCTAATTCATACACAGTCAAGGCACCTTAGAAATGTTGAAGATAAGTGTATAGATTCTTTAGATAAAGACAGGCCATGTGTGATGTTGGTGGCAAAGAACAGCATGGACTTTGAGTCCTTCTCGTCTCCCTTGAAGGCACCATGATTGCTAAGGGAATTCTTAGAGTAGTATGAAACATGATTGAAGGGCAGGAGGGAATTGATTTAGATGGAAAAATCTAATTATGTACAACTTGCTTAAACAGCAATGACAAAGTGAGACAAAAGGAATGGGTTACCTAAAAGTTCAGTTGTCTCCATTAAAAGTTCAGCATTTGCTAATATTTACCATGCAGCATTGTCTCAATACCACATATTTCCCCTATGTTTAGAACAGGAACGAACTATTTGGGAAAGCATATCTTCTGAAGTGGGCAGTATTGGATATAAAAGGCAAACCCCAAGAAGCTAGGCTCTTGAGAAATTTCAGTAGGAAACAGTCCTGCATAGGTAAGGGAATGGAATAGATGACCTCCTATGTTTTTCCATTTCTAACTCATTGATTTCCCAGCATAAAATGTCCCAAGTTTGATGCTCACTGGTCTACGTAAGTCTGAACATTATTTAGTGTTACAACTGTTTAACCAAATAAAAAGCATTTTTTTGGCCTGGTCTGGCCTGGCCTACCAGGGTTGCAATTTTTGTCTTTAAAAAAAAAAAAAGTTAAACAAGACACTGACTTACATCCTGTGTCTAGTGTCTAGGACAGAGATATACTGATCTGAAAGGACAGGAGGCCTTGAGGCTCTGTTCTGCCTTATTGGCACTATCAGCATAGGCTGTGCGGTCATATATCTTTTAGACATTTTGACAATTTAAAGGGCAGTTAGAACAGCCCACATAGTTAATTTTACTTTTTAAAAAAATTCAAAGGGAAGGGAGAGTGCCAAGGGATAATTTATTAGAGCATAGAGTGCCCCCCTTTTTCAAAGTAACCCCCCCCCAAACATGCTGGGTTAATTCAGAATGATTTTTATTAAAGTGGAGAGAGAGTTAACCTGTTGTTTTCCCACACTGAAATGGGCACAATTTACTCAAAATGGTTAACTGTTAGAGAAAGGTGGTAAAAGTGATTGCTATTTTAACCAAAAAGAATCATTGTAATCAGGTTGCAGCAGTCAAAAAGCACCATTCAAAAGCAGAACAGTTCTTTAGGCATGAAAAAACAATCATCAAAGAAGCTCCGAATTGGACTACACAGCATCTAACCCTCTGTAGCTGCTGGAGGCTGCAGGGACCTCCTGACCCCCCAGATCAAAGGCTAATTGAAAATCCTTTCCCATGCCATGCTGAGAAATTAAAAGTCAGCACCTATGCTGTGGCTGCAAAAGCAAATACAGAGTAGGGAAAACATAGGATGATACCTTTTTGCCTGGAGAACAGAGAGTTTCCATTGTAGAAAAATAAAATAAACAGTATTTACTAAAACAGCTCAACTGCTCTTCCATCAGCCTGGTGAATTAATACTGAAGCAATGTTTACATATTTATCATTTCAGTCCAAATATGAAGCTGAGGGCACACATTCTTTAACAAATTTTTCTACCATCAAGTAGGGCAAGTGTACAACCATTTACTAGATGTAAAATGCAAACAGGCAGAAAGTAGGAAAAAACAAATATGTTAAGATCTCTAGGCTAGCACCTGAGCTGCATCAGAACTACATCTCTTCTCTTCCACTCCCAAATGCCAGGGCTAGCTGGAAGCTTGTTCAGCCCCAGAATGACTGAGAACAGCCTTGAGTTAGTTCAAAAATGAGCCAAGCTGCAACTGCCCATCAGGAGCCATTCTAGCAGCTGGGGATCACCAGGGCACAGCAGTGCTCCAGCCACGCTTCCCTGGCCATAACTCTGAAATGCCCCCTACACTGGGTAGCCAGCTGAGCAATTCTAAATGTGTTTTATACAGCTGGAGCAGTGCCAAGCAACCTTAGAAAGAGCCATGGTCTGGCCTGTGTGTCTATGTTTTAAAAAACCCAAACAAATACAGCTGAAAATAAGCTAGCTATGTGTTCTTGGAAAGTCTGACATACTGCAAGCCTCGTTGTGTACTTCTGACAAAATGAGTTCTTAGGATGCAGTGGGTAATTGCAACATAGAAGTAATTCCCTATATGTAGGGATTAAAATGGAGCCATGTACATTGGAGCAAGTTTTGGTAACATGACCTGTGTGGATATTGTTCACGTTTCCGAGAGGGATAAAAGAAGATTAACGAATAAATAGGAAATGTAATTAGACATATTATTAGAAATCCCATTGTAGTACTTGCTAATAGAAAGTGATGGTCAAAAAGAGATGTTACAAACCATCCTGCAAAGAGTATCAGTAACATGCTTTCTGATGGACTGTACTTTGTTTCATTGCCATGGAAAACACTCCTGGTATTTGTACAGAAGTTTAAGTTTGAGGGCTGTAATTGGTTTCACGGTAGACAGAACATTTTACATATTTATTTCCTGCCTTTTCTCTAATTAAAGCTTCTCAAGTAATTGGTGTCTGGCTGAGAGGCAATATGGCTAGAAATAATGTTCTCTGGTCCATATTCAGTTAGGGTAATATACAGCCCCTGCAGATAGCCAGCACAAGGCCCAAGGGTTGTAAGTGAAGTTTAAACAGTGCATAGGTCTTGTGCTATGTCTCTGCAGTGGAAGTGAATTTAACCCTTAATGTTGAATTTAGACTGAATATTCTTCTTACAGCCGCAGTATGGGTTGAATGAAAACTGAATAAGAACCTATGGACTTAGTCCAAGTTTTGGTTGCCTCACTCTCCATGACTAATTTGTTTTTATACATATTTAAAAAATAAATTATCCATCCATGAACAAGGCTATTCCAAATTAAGAGGTATTGTAGGCAACTTCAAGAATATGGTTGTACTAGGAGAATGTTATAACATCAGGCTGGGCTGGCTGGAGAGGAAGGCATCCATGTTGTTTTTGCTATCCATTATTATTTATGTTATAGTAGCACCTAGTCCTGGACCAAGACACCGTATTTTTATTGTGACATTTTTCTAAAAAATGCCATGGTTTAAAATCTTTGGGCAACTGCCATTAGCAACGATCAAGATATGATGGATCCACTCTGTTCCTGTTGCCTTTTCTGTATTGGGCTGCCTCTCATTCTTTCCTGAAAGTATTAAATAGCCATAAAATTCCTGACAGTCAGTCTTTCAGTCATTCATGAGATTTAAGGAAGAAGTACAGGAAGAAAGATCTCTGCCACAAGTCTAATTTGTAATTGTTATTTCCAAAGTATATATTGAATTAATAGCCAAACAGTCAATAGTTTTAGCATCTCCACAACTATTGCTGCACAGGGATGAATTAGTTTGCCCAAGGTGGTAAATTAATTCAGAAGTAAGAAGCATCCTTGTAACAGACTTTACTAGAACATCTTCAACCATGTTTACATGAGTGCTGGGTCAAGCTCCCAGTGAATTGATTAAGCCCTGTTAGAGACTGAGATTTTTCCGAATGAAAAGAAGTCTATCCTTTATGTCATGGAGATGTTGTCTGTTATATTTAAGGTGTATTAATTATATTGATCACTTAAGAATTCTCAGTTAACAATCTCAGGTTTGGTACGTTCTTGTCTCAAGGTCAGGCCCAGAATTAGGAGAATTACTGTTCTGCTGGGAGCCCTGATGTGTCATGGTTACAACACTCATACTGAGAAAGAACCTTCCTAATTTGCATTAGTTTTATTAACACAATTAGTAAAGTCAGAAACTCTCCAGCCCAGCAAGTTAGATAGAGATGATACAAATTGAGCGTCTGAGCATCCATACGCTCACGGCATCCCTTACAGGGCACCCTGAAGTTAGTCATTATCTTCCTCCTCATCATCATTTTCCTTGTCGCCATCACCCTGGCATCTCCCAAGAGCTACATCTTCCCTGGCACACAGGCCAGGATACAACTTCTATAATGTGTTAGGCTAATGCCTCTATGCCTAATCCATATTCAGAAGGGGTTTCATCCCCTTTTCCTTGTTTGTATTTCCTCACCCTGCTAATGTTGGGGTGCCTTTTTCTCATAGGTTACTATCCCATTTACATCAAGCTTATTAGATTATGTGTCAATTACTTAGCATGGTACTCTTGTGATCAGACATCTGCTGATGTTTCTAACTTAAAATATCCCAAGCTGGTATAAAATAGCATCTTGTGGTTACCTCTCAGCAGTTTAGTCATTACAGCATTTTATCTTGTGATACCTTATGATCTAGGGTTCCTCCTGGTTAGCAGCTTGTGATAAGGCTTTTGGGCCGTACGCCTTGTTTAGCTAAGCTATTGTCTTCCAGGCCTTGTAGGCTCATTTCATTACTGCCTTAGCTTATACCCATGCCTTACCCAGCAAGTACCTACCCCTAGAGGCTACAGCAGAGTTTCTCAAACTTCATTGCACCACGACCCCCTTCTGACAACAAAAATTACTACAAGACCCCAGAAAGGGGGACTGAAGACTGAGCCCTCCTGCCCTGTGGAGTGCTGAAGCTTGATGGCTTCAGCTTTGGGCGGTGGGGCTTGGACTTTGGCTTTGCCTTGGGCCTGAGCAAGTTTAAAGACAGTCCCGGTGACCCCATTAAAATGGAGTCATGACCCACTTTGGGGTCCTGACCCACAGTTTGAGAACCACTGGGCTACAGAGGTAATCTTCTCGATATGAAATAATATAACACCATTTTAGGCAGCCTGAAACAGCACCTCCTAAAATAGTTGTAACCTGGCCCCATGTATCTCAATCAATCTAAGCTCTGAAACCTGATGATGCCAATCTTCAGGTTATCACATCACTAAGGCAAACAAGAGAGCACCTATTTTGCCCATGCATGTACCACAAATGTAGTAATTCCACAAACCAATGGACACACAAACAAATACAGAAATAGTGGCCTTCCTGTAAAGGCCTCGAATCACTTTTCCCTTTAAATAATGCTGAATGCAAATGCTCAATACTCAGCTAGATGACCTCTTGAGGTCCCTTCCAGTCCAACAATTCTATAATTCTATGAATAGAACAGTACTTTTCCTAACTAAGCTAACATATAATAATAAGATTCTTATAATAATCTAAAGGTGTAGTCACTACAGAAAGACAGACACTGTGCTCTGCCTGTGATATTTCATAGAATCATACAAATGTAGGACTGGAAGGGACCTCAAGGTCATCTAGTCCTGTCCCCTGCACTGAGGCATGACTAAGAATTATCTAGACCATCCGTGACAGGTGTTTGTTCTTTTAATTGTCACAAGTGGGAAATGAGTGTGGATTTAGGGTAGTATATAACCATAATTTTGTACACAGACTGTAATTAAAAATGTAATAAAGCCCTGTGACCAGAATGGGTTTGATACTCTTGATTGAACCATAGTTCTAAATTTGTTTTCTCCTTAGAAATCTTTCTCAGATCTTTTCCCCTGTCACTGAGTGTACTTATGATTAATCTTTTGTATGTCCCTTATTATGCTAGACAGTATAAACAGAGGGTCAAATTTAGCTCTGGCATAACCACTGACTTCACTGGAGTTGTAGTCACTAGTGCCAGGTCTAAATTTGGCCCTTTGTATCAAACTCATACTTAAATTTCCCTCCAGCAATCCCTTTTCCATCTCTATTAAAATGTGTCTTAAGATAGAAGTTGTACATGTAATGTCATAGCTGTATTGAAAAAGCATGGAAATCCTTTCCCATTATCTCTCTCCTCTGCTGCATAGAAATTCTCAGCCTCGAGAAACTTGTTTCGTAGGCATGATCTCCTTTTTTCCTGCAAACTTCTAATTCTCCAGATTGATTTTGTCATTGTAATACTTGAGAGTTTACTGAAGAAAAATGAGGCAACCCCTTAATGTGACTCCAGAAAACAGTTAAACTAGTGGTTCCAAGCTCTGGCCTGTGATGGTGTGGCCTGTGGAGAGCTGTTCTAATCCAAAGCCAATCAAAGTCAATGGAAAGATTCCCATTAATTTCAATGGGTTTTTGATGGGAGCTGTGGTGCTGGCTCTCAACCTTGTTTCCAGCTGAAAAAATTTCATTTAAAGCTGCTAAAAATATATCAAATACTTTCCTAACATTACTTTTCCATGTCAGCAGTTGCTGTGGTTGGCACATTCTGTATATTGCAAAAAAACAACCATTAGCCTTATACTTATCAAATGCCATCTTTATTTCTTAGGGCACAGACTGCTGTTGCAACCCTTGCTGTTGCACATGTTGAATGCTACTCTACCACCAATCCACTCTCATTTTGTCCAGCATACCCTCCTCCAAGTGGTTTCCATTATTAAATGATAATCTCCCCAAAATATCACAACCAGGTTAACTTCATTATCTACAGCAATGCACAACATCCCTTTGTCCATGATATTCCCTCTCAGTACTTGTTCATAATGATCCAGCTGTCATGGCAATACATAGCAGTAGGCCAAAATGGTGTTGGCAGAAGCAACCAGTATTGTTTCCCCACCCCCCCATCAAAATCCACTGAAGTCAATAGAGTTTCTCTGTGGACTTTGGTTTAGGCCCCAAATGACCTTTAATTTCATGAGTGGTACACGCTCCATAGTAAACCTCCTTACCCTTTGGATACTGCAGACACGTGCATAAATTTTTCAAAGCAAGTATTTGACAGTTTGGAAAATGCCTTGTTCTAACGATTGATATGCGTGTTAGTGATTAACTTCCCCATTACTGTTATTCTATATAGCGTCAGAAATTTCCATGGCGCACACAAACTGTGGAGTCCATGTAGCAGCTCCCCTTACTTTTTTAACCTAATAGTTACCAACTTTTATGCTGTTTGGGATTTGCAACTTCTTATGCACCAAGTAGGTTTCTTTGTATCTTCAGATGTTGTCCAAAACTTATACCAGATTTGGCTACTTGTTGTAAGAGCTTCTGGAGTCATTTCTCAGATCTGCTGCTAAGGACATCAAGCAAGATACAGTAAAGTGCAGCACTTGCTTCCACCAGTGCTAATGCCGTCATCGTTTCCATCAGGAGTAAAACGTAAAGGTTAAGAGCTGCTGTAGCGAACTAAGTAATGGACTTCTGAACTCATTCTCCCCATTTAACATTGGTCTCTTGTTTTTCTAACTTCTTTTCAGTTGTGATTAAACCTGTACACCAGGAGGAGTAAATCCCATTCCAGTAAAATGGTATGGGGCTTAACTTGACCCACTGAATGAAAAGATTTTTTGTACATGATAAAACACATCCCTCATTCCTTATGTCTGTGATTCATCCTTTGAGTCATGTTCTAATATTGCCCCTCGTAGAAGTAAAAATTGTAGCTCTTGTGAAATGGTGATGTGTAGCGTATTTGCAGCTTCCCCTTGAAATCTGGCCTTTCAAGATCACCTGATCATGTGTTTTCCACAAATCAGTCTCTCTGTATGTATGTTGTTCTGACAGTTTCTTATATGATGATCCATTTCTCACATGATCGACAACATCATTCTAGGTCTCATACTGATCCCCTTTCCTTGACAGAGCAATCAGTTTTTCAAGCCATTTCCTGATCTTCTGACTTGTCCCACAAACCTAATGTAAGATGCCAGTGCCTTTCTCACCAGCACTTACTATGAATTCAGCAGGAATAGCATTATAGTCAGAGGCTTTCCTTTTTCTTCTTTCTTTGACTATGTTTACTGCATTTTCAGTCTGACTTCTTGTGAGTGATATTTCTAATCCAGTAGTAGCTCAGAGTTCTAAATATATAGAAATGAAGTCCGATACCCTGAAAGTCCCTTTGGACAGCATTTTTATTCTGCAAATGAGTGTATTGACACTTTGCTTGAATTATTTCATCCAAATTAACATAACAGCCTGTGACTGTGTAAGCCTGTCACCAAATACAGCTTTTCTGAGCATACCAGTATGGACATCTGACATCTGTGTGGGACTAGATCAACAATAGGTAATATTAAATCCACCTTTGAGATAGTATTTCACAGTGCATTCCATATAAGGAAATATTTATTCCTTACTGTCTCCTGGCTTTGACAGAATGTCACAATTTTGAGGTTCACATTTTTAGGGGTATATTTTCCCCTTTTTAACTGTGTGGGGTGTGACGTTGCACTCCATATGTTTTATGGAAATATGCTTATGCGTGTGAATATTATGTAACTGGAATATGCTCTATGCAAAAGGTCTTCTTGTAAGGTATCCTAACAAAGGTTATAACCTACTGAACATATTCCTCCTATTTGTATGCATGTATCATTCTTGTATGTGAAGCTAGAAATATGACGTGTAACTCCGAGGTCCTATTGTAATTATGCAAAGTGTGGGCCACTAATGGTGGTTTGGAATCTTGATGGCTTCCATTGACTAGGACAATTGGTTGTAAATGGTTTATTTACCTGCAAGCCTTCCTGTGTATGTGTGGGCCAACCCATGAAGAATGGAAACTAGGGGTTTTACAGTGACATGTGACTATGTCAAATGATACTAGAATCCATCTTAATTCTTGTACTTTTCCATTGATGAGGCAGAGGTGGGGACAAGCACAGACAAGATTCCTGCCTTGTGATAAAGCTATAAAAGCAGGAGGAGCAGGACAAAAGGGGCGGCCAGACATGAGAAAACCCCTGCTTACCACCTGAGATATCTGCTGGATCTAACAAAGACTGTACCAGGGAAAGGATTGGGCCCAGACTAGGAAGAAGTCTAGTCTGTGAAAGAAGCTTATTGGAACATCTTTAAGGGTGAGATATTGCCTGTAATCAGTTTCTTAACGTATTAGGCTTTGACTTGCATGTTTTTGCTTTTTTTGCTTGGTGACTTACTCTGGTCTGTCTATTATTACTTGAAATCATTTAAATCCTACTTTTTATACTCAATAAAATCACTTTTGTTTATTAATAAACCCGGAGTAAGTGATTAATACCTGGGGGAGCAAACAGCTGTGCACATCTCTCTATCAGTGATGTAGAGGGTGAACCATTTGCGAACGTACCCTGTAGAAGGTTTATACAGAGTAAAACGGATTTATTTGGGGTTTGGATCCCATTGGGAACTGGGCGTCTGGGTGCTGGAGACAGGTAACCTGCTGAGCTGTTTTCACTTGAAGCCTGCAGCTTTTGGGTGTGCTGTGTTGCAGCAGGCTAGCATATCTGGCCCAACAAGACAGGGTTCTGGAGTCCCAAGCTGGCAGGGAAAATGGGCTCAGAGGTAATTTCAGCACATCAGGTGATAGTCCCAAGGTGATCTCTGTGACCGAACCTGTCACATGGGGATTCTGACTTTTTCCCTAGCTGTACTCATTCACAATCAGATTATCCTGATAGGCCGCAGGTTGCCCACCATTGCGTGAACTTTTTCAGGTAGGGATATGTATTCTTTTTATTAGTGAAGCATCTGGCTGTCTTCTGGGCACTCAGTAAATAATACTAGCTCTAATGTTTTCTCACACAGTGTCTGCAATGAATGCATAACCAAAGCCCAGAGTGTCAGGTCCCTGCTGTAATATGAGCATGCCGAAATAACAGCATAGACCTGACAGCATTTCTGATTCATTCTAGAGATGGGCCAGACCCAAAACCAAGGATAGGGCCAGCCCTGAGCCTTGAAAAAGTTTTAATCCCACTCTGAACTTCGCAGCTGTAGCCTCTCTCTGGGCTGAACAAAAGCCCTGCATCTGGGAACTGTGGAAAGAGTTCAAAAACCAGATATGCGCTTTGTGACTCAGGCCTGGCTCTCACTCATTTCTAAAGTATTTTATGGCCTTGGTTATCTGGCTGCTTCCTGATGCCTTTAACAGCTTCCTGATTGAGAGTGAAGTTAGTAAATTTACAATCACTGTTCTTGTGGAAGCTTCAAGTCAACATGGATTAATCACCTTCTAAAATAATCTTTTAACTTAATGGGCTAGTCGTTCTGCCATCTGACCCATGGCCCCAGTCAGGGATAGGCATTCACACGGGTATTGGTCATTTTTTTAAATTGTAGCTGCTGAAATGCAAAAGGAGAAAAAATGAAAGCTGGGAAAAGTATATCCTCCAGGATTCTGAGTGTATCAGTCATTGAAACATTCCCAAATCCCAAGGCTTGGGAACCCATATTCCTGAGACTATTCCAACCAGAGGCCCCTGTGTGACAGTACAACCTGTTAATCATCACACCATTGGACTAGCCAGAATGCAGCTATTTAACTTAGTCTTTTGTGCTGCGGTGGATGCTGTCTGAGCGTTCCTGGAACAGTAATTTCCTTTTTGACCTCCATGGACATTACTTATAGAAAACAGTCATAAAACAATTCTTAAAACGTCAAGAAAAATTGCATCTAACGGTGGTAGTGTAGCCAAAGAAAACATACTTTAGTTTTGAAGCAGTCCCACCAAAATGTTGAAATCTTAAAGCTACTAATAGGCCATGCATCAGTGCCTGAGCACTTTACTGTGACATTTAATAAAGTATAATTCATATACCAGGTTTGCTGAAATCATAATGTTCACCCAGCCATGTAAAGGCTTTTTCAGAAGAGATCAGAAAAGAGATAAACTCGTGTTAGATCAGGACCAATTGGAATGCCTGCGTTAATGATAGAGAGAGATGTGTACTATCAACAAACCCAATTTGTTGTAACTATAGATGTCATGAAGAGAAGACATGGTACCTGTGTTTCACTGTTATAACCCTCAAATAGTTGGATTGAACTAATATACGTGATGTGCTCTGTATTGTTTTTCCAACTGCTTTTTGAAAAAAATAAGGAAAATTATTCTTACAATCTTGCTGATCAGCTGTATCACCACATTTTAAAACAATTTGGGGAGAGAGGAAAAAGTTTCTCACATGTATTACAGATTTTCACCTTGCAAGTCCTTTCTATTTTAGTGAATTTAATGCTGGTGAAACATGCCAGATAAGTAATTGCGGCTCATTTTGCAGCTAATTTAAATTTTGTTTCCCTGAACAGTCATTGGATGATAATGTTGCATCATTACTGATCAATATCAGTTTGAACCAGCAAACTCCTGTCCCCTTGCTAATACTCTGAACCCTACAGTTCTCCAAGAATGCTGAGGAAGAAGTATGTGAGTCCTCTGGCCCATAAGGCACACTGACCTCTTCTGGTCAGTATATAGTGCAAAACAGGAAGGAAGAAGGAACCTTGATCAGTCAGTTGTGCAGCCATGCAGGACACAGAGTACAGCTTTGCAGGAATGGGGATTCAAACCTGAGCTTGCTTCTAGGGGACTAATTTATACCCATAATAGGTCAGATATTGCAATATACCAAGAGATACTGTTCATCATCAGCTTCCATTGAAGTTGAAGATAGGGCTATTGGTGCAATTTCATTTCTGCAGATGTATGTTTATATAATTCCAGGAAAATATGTCAACTATTTTAGAGAAAGCGACATCTACTGTATTCTGAGCAACTGGCAAGCCTCCTGCTGTAATGAATGGTAATACAGATGAAGCTGTGATAGGACTTTAAAAGGTTCAGAGATTGGTTCATACAAGTATACAAAGGTCTCAGGTGCTTATGAGAAGCCTATCAATCCATATCAAACTCTTTTGGTCTGGAACTTGGCCTGGGCATCTTTCAGAAATTGGCTCTTGTGAGAAGAACAGTAATTGCTCTTTTCAGGCAGGCTGGAGGAATACCTTGAGAATAGACTTCCTTGCAGTGTTTTGGAAGTTGAATTTCCATTACAGAGGGTCCTTGATTGAAATCAAATAGTATTGATGGATGTGAGAATTAAAAGAAAAAAACATTTCACCAAACTTCTTCACATCTCAGCCATGACTCAGGTATGTTTCAAGTTTTAGGTGAAAAGAGCAGGCTTTTCAAAGCTGGTTCCCCAGTGTTAAGGTGCTGTGAATATCTTGTGGACTCTTGGCTTTTACACTTTTTTTTTGCTTTATCTTGCAATGGTCTTTAGGCTGCCCCCTTGCTCTTTTTTTTAAAATTATCTGAAATACTCCATTGTACCAAACAGCATCTGGAAAGCTTAAAAAAAAATCATGTGATCACTCTTGTGTAATATTTTAAAATATTTTGGGCTGTTTTAAATAATTGATTTTGTGAGTTTTTATCTTCCCCTTTTAAATACCTGCTGCTTATTAATATCTGCCACAAATTTTAGATATGATACTTAACCCATTTACATTTGTTTTCTTTGCTTAAAAAAATCTGAAAATTGGAACTGAGCTACTTATTTCAGTTTCAGTGTAGCTGATGTGGGTGTAAACTTTTACTCTTGAGCAATCAAAAAAAATTATATTCTTCTTATCTCCTCTGTGGACCCAGAGACCCTGGTTGTATATTTTCTGGAGAGAATAATGGATGGATCTTTTCCATTTGGATTTGTTTATTTTTAAGAACAGAAGTTATCTATCTTTTCACTGGTGAGACAGCTTAAAAATATCTGCAATTATTAGATGGAAAGTGGGGTAATTCACAGTGGTTAAAATGATAGCTCCGATGCATTTTCTGTTTGCTCAGTGTAGTAGGAATGTAAAGATTAAATATATGAGAACTCTTGAACACATGACATATTAACAATAGCAATAAAGTGACATGAAAGAGGAAAGGAGGAGAAAATTGCATTGCAAGAAAAATGAAATATGTAATTAATATATTTGCCTCTCTCGAGTTACCAACTTGATATTTCACTGAAGTAATTAGGTTTTGTTTAGAGCAACTAGTGTGTTAGAAAATTACAACATGATTGATGAACTAATATGTGTGTACTTCCCGTTGATCCTTCAAGAGTGAGGTTGTAAGAGATGTATTCTTTAGCAACTGGCTTTCACTGTCTCATGGCCTAGAACAGAAGTCTTAGTAGAACATATGTGCCCAAGTGGGGGGAGGGGCCAAGTAAAAAGCCACGAATGGGTCACTAGCAGGAGCTGATTCCCTGGAAGCCCACGTTTGGGCATGGGGAGGATACGGGGCTCATTGGAGAAAAGTCATGGAGAAGCCTGTAGTTGAATGTGGGGAAGGGATAGTTTCTCTTTCAGAAGTCTGAAGATGGGAAGATAGAGTTGGCCCTGGGGAAAGACATCAAGGGAAGCCCAAGGCTCTTGGGGCTGGTGGTGTGGAAGACCAGAGTAAAGGGGTTGACTGCTGGGGTGGGAACGCTGGAAGTGAGAAGGAGTTGGGGCTGTTTGGCAAGCCAGGCTTGAGTCAGTTTCACAATGTTTGGAAGAATTGTGGGTTGATACATGTGTGCCTCCACAGCAACTGAGGGGGAAAGGTAATGATCATCTATGGTGAGCGGTGTCAGCTGAAGGAACATAGGTAAAATTCAGATCTGAACTTCCCATAGTTTGAAGGGTTGAAAGCTGTGGTTTTGTTTGGGGCCCTTCTGTAGCTGGAAAACATTGTCCCTGGATTAGTGCTGTTATACTATGTTCTGTTGTACAAGCCAAGCGATCCTATCTTTAACGGGAAAACCCAGTAGTCAATGACAACAGTCACAGGCAGGAGAATCTGATCATTGTTGATCCTGATTAAATCTGAGGGGTCTGAAAAACAAATGATTAATTTGGTTCCTAATCTCACACTGAAAATTAACTATTCTTAGAGTTCCATCCTATTCAACAATAAAGCTTTTCATAATACTCTGTTCTTGAATGAATGTCTGCAACGCTTACTGAAAACACATTACCTCTAATAATGCATTTCACTGTATGTGACTATTCCCCTTTAATTTTTACACATGATTTTTTCAATTAAAGATAGATGATTATTAGCTTGTGTGGCCGTTTCCATGAGTTTCTTTGCATTTACAGCCAGTTTAAATAGATAAATGCTGTGTCTTTAACTTAAGGTCATATAGATATTGATAGAGTTGGGGCCCTTTCTGTACGAATTTCATGCCTGTAACTCCTATCCAGTCAGTGGAAAACAGGTCAAAGGGCCATGGTACTTATAGGATGTGATACTTTTATAACTAATATGTATAAGGTCAGCTAAGACCAAGTATGGAATCAGTTCAAGATCTGATATACTTCCTGTTGAGAATCTATAAGCTATACTTTTAAGCAGATGGACTCAATAACCAATAGGATATTTTCATGTCTAACTTTTATGATCTTTCATCTTACCAGCCCACAGTGGTGTTTCTTAATCAGTGTAGATGTACAAACCTTATCCGATTAGATAACCATATGGAGCATTAATCGTGATCTGTTTTCCTCATGCAAAATGCACAATAGCATTCCTTTTAGAAACCATTCTCCTTATAGCTCTTAGACCAGAATTATCAGGGTTTTTTATTTTCTAATTTTTTACAACCGATGTACAGTTCATTGAAAAACCAAGATCTTAATCATTAATAATTCATCTGTTTCTTGAACTTATTGCTCATGTGATGTGATCAGATTCTAGAGATCAGCTCTCTCCCTGTTGTCCATCCTAACCAGTCAAATAGCTGATAGATACTTCGAGATAGCCTCTAGATTTTAATTGGGTGGGAAGAGCAGGGTGTGCATAGGTGGGGGAAAAGGGGGAAGTCTTTGATTTTAGAATTTGCTTCTCTTGGGTGGAAAAAGCAGGAGCTGATTGGCATTCAGGGCATAGCTCAGGTCATTGCCTGAGAAGTTGATGGGAGAAGTGTATGTGTCCTGTTCCTGCTATGATCTGAGGAAGTTGTTTTTGAGCCGTTTTTTTGAGGTGACACTGTGTCAATTAGCACTCATTCAAAAACAAACTGAAAACTTTGCAAAAATTGTTTATTTTTTTGTGAAAAGTTGAAATGTTGAAAAAATTCAAAGAAACCTGAATTTTTTACCAACTCCTATTAGTTTTGCGATAAATGTTGCTTTTATAAGTTACATGCATAGGTCTTGGAGTAGCTACATCTCATTATATAAATATGAAAATATTTAAATCAATACATTCTCTATTTGTGACATTACAAATGCCATGTACAGAGGTTTTCAGGTAAGGAGTTTGCAGCAATGCCCAGCAAATTCTCATAAACAAAGCTCATGTGTTTAGGAATGTTTCTAGGAAAGAAACGAAAAAAGATGCAAAGAAATACTGAAAATGTATCAGCAGGAGTATCTCTAAATATCAGAGCTCAGTGAGGTTTGAAATTAAAGCATGTCTTTCACTCCAGAGAGCCATCACCAGTTAGCAATCTTGATGAGAGCAGTGTGCGATGTGTTTCAGAACAGCCTTGCAAAATTCTGTTCTTTCTCACTGGTAATATTTTTGATGGCTGAGTGATATATTTTTAGTAGATGAGTAAAAAAAACCTTTGTACACCTCTACCCCAATATAACGCTGTCCTCAAGAGCCAAAAAATCTTACCATGTTATATTGAACTTGCTTTGATCTGCCAAAGTGTGCGGCCCTGCCCCCCCCCCCCCCCCCCGAGTGCTGCTTTACTGAGTTATATCAGAATTCATGTTATATCAGATCCCGTTATAAGAATTGTATTCACTTTTTCATTATCATCCCTATCGTGCTAGGCCTGGGCAAATAAACTTTGTGCATGGGCTGCTAAATTTTTAGACTGTTTGGCAAGGTTTCTTGTTAGATGCTGATTAAAATGAGTGCTGAGACTGATAAATATAACTACGGATAACTATCCCTACAGTATCCATGGCATGGACAAAGTGCCACACTGAATACTTTTTACTTTGGAAAGTGTATTCCATTCTATTTATTTCTTCTAATGTTTTAATCACTGAAGTCCTCATTCAGCAGACTACTTAAGCACATGCTTAAGTCGTGTTGAGGTCAAGCTTGCTTAATCAGGTCTTGAATTCTGTTCAGCAGAAAGTTGAGTCTTAGAGAGTAGCTTCGTTTTGTTGCTAAAGTTTTATCAGATGCTTGGTGTTAATTGTGCGTCATGCATGACTTTGGCTGAGTAATTAAAATTCCTGCTAAGCTTCCTTTAAGAGTTCGAAAATACCTGTTTAAACCCTTGACCTGTCAGAATATTTCCAATTAATTACAAGGTTAGATATGTATAAATTTAATTCTTCTGAATTGCTCCTTCCCCTCCCAATAAAATATTATACAGATCTGTGTGGGGCAGTAATTTCCCCTCTTCAAGGAAAGCCATAAGAAAGGACTTATTGAGGGGAGGGGAGGATTCTTTGAGCAATCCCTTCCTAGGGGCAACATTTGCAAGGTTTTCTACCCATCCGCTGTGCGGAAAAGTCTCCCTGCTCCCCACCCAAACCCAGTGAGTTATATATTCCAACAAATAAATGAAATTGGATGAGGTACCTCATGTGGAAACCTCACACCATAGAATGTATTTATCCTCAATGGAGCTAGAGAAAAAAAAAGTCATTTTATGGAATATTAACAACAACATTTCAAAGAGTTATCAAATTATGCTCATACCTGTGCATGTATGGGCTTTTAGCGATAAGGCTCAGATGGATAGAAATGTACTGTAAAATAGCCAAACCACCATGAGAGAAAAAATTAGCTTTGCCCACAGAAGAACAGCCAGCTTCTTTATTGCTTCAAATTGCATATATTTTTTTGCTCCGAAAAGTGCTGGAGGGGCCACAGTTTCATGACATCTGACAGATGCAAACACAGAAAGAACAACAGAGAGATATTTTGCTCTATTTGGCTAATCCTCTAATAGTTGAGGTAATTTAGTATTTTGTTTCAGATGACTGAAATTTTTGTTTCCTTTTCTGAGTGAGTGGATTGTCATTCTCTTAAATATTGACGTTAATCTCCCTAGTTGGAAGCAAACCAAGCTCCTGTATTTCTAATCCTCCCAAATAGTCTATACTTCAGATCAGTTTACCAGACCAGACTATACCACCTTCCCATAAATGCCTTAAGTCATGTTTGCTGTGATATTTGTTTATTAGGATGCAGCCATTTTCTACATCAATTATGCCACGTCTCAGCAGACAAAATTCTCTTTTTCAAAGGAGATTGAGTTCTTTGGACTTCTTATGTAAAAAAATCTTGAGAGCCTCTATATCGAGTATTCTGCAAAACTTTTCTCAGATATGAAATATTTAGGGAATCTTTTTGCCCAAAGCATTTTGGGGTCATATTCTGTTATCGGTTTCTCATTACCACTTATGGACTAACAGCAGTGTATGGCGCAAACTGCTGCAGTATAAAGTTTTTATGTATAAAAATGGGTCATGTACATTTTAACCCTTTCCCCATTGAATACCTTATTTTGGGTTTGTTGTGCTCATTTTAAGTCTCTGCTGTGCCTTTCGATGCTGAGTATTGTGGTAGATCTGCACTGCACTACCAGAAGCTCTAGGAGCCATTGGGCCTGCTGCAGGACACTTCTCTTGGCAGCACAAGGGGACTGTGGTAGCTGCCCAAGTCTAGAGCAGGCTGCCAGTGTCCACTCTTCTCCAGCTGCCTCTTTTGGCCAGTGTTGGAGGAACAGGACATTTTCCTGTCTCCCCCCACTTTGGAGAGGTCAGTACCACCCATACCAGTGGCCTCACCTTGTCCTCGTTTTTCAAGGGAGGGCAAGGACCACTTTGTGCTCAGCACCTTTGTCTATGAAAATGCAGCCCCTATAGCCTGGATATACAGTAGCTCAACCATAGGTTACTGGACTCACTGTAGGTATCACTGGGTGAACTTCTATGAGCCTGTATTTATTCAGGACAGACTATTTTTACAGTGTTGCCAACTCTACAGTTTCATTGTGGGTCTTGTGATATTTATTGTTATAGTCTTCTGATTACATGACTCTTTCAGCTATCATTAAAAAGAAAAGGAAGCTTCTAGCCTTCATGGTTATGGAGAAAAACTTGAAAATGTGGCCGCAGTGCACCCTAACGGCTCAAACCCCACAAGTAAGCAAGAACTCTGTTACAGGGGAGCTAGGGTGACCGATGTCCCGATTTTATATGGAAAGTCCCAATTTTGGGGGCTTTTTCTTATATAGGTATCTATTACCGCCCACCCCCTGTCCAAATTTTTCACACTTGCTGTCTGGTAATCTTACGGGGGGGCTGGGCCTCAGCCTGACCCGAGACAAGCTTACCTCATTTCACAAGTGGGGAGTATGGGTAGTAATTAAGGCAGCCATGTGATTAAGTAAAGCCAGGTCTGGGGAGATAAGCAAAGACAGGCTCTAAGGGTAGTCCCTGGGGAATGGAGTTCAAGTTGAACCTTAACACTGCAGTTAGGCATGGTTTGAGTGCGCCAGGCAGGTCAAACTCTGGAAAGCAGTGCTGGCTGGAGAAAGCAGCTGAAGGTGAGTGCTGCAGGGAACAAGTTGGGCTCCTGCAGGAAGTAGATGGATCTGTCTGATTATACTCCAGCTCTGGGAAGGAGGGCTGTGGGCTCCTCATTCCAGGAAAGAGACTTGGATGAATCCAAACTCCTGACTCAAAGAGGAGCTTGAGTGAGAGCCAGAGTCTGGAGAAGGGAGAAGGCAAGTTGTTTGCATTGCAAGACTTGTAGCAAAATTACAACAAATAGGCAAATTGCTTCATTAACAAGAAGGACGATTAACTGCACCTATTTGTGCCTTGGACTGTGCTGAATGTGCATGGTTTCTTAGAGAACTGTGGCAAATAACATCACTTTTAGGTGACTGAAACATTTCTGGTTTTAAAAAGGAACAGCCTGATAAATGCCTGCCAATTTCTTTTACCAGCTGATAGGAGAAAATAAGATGCCAAGGGGGATCTTGCTCAGGGAATTCTATACACTACCTGCCTACAAAAATTAGAGTCATAGGCATACCTAGTCAAGCTCTTTTCTCTGGTAGCTGGACTTCTATTATTTGTTTTTGTTGAGGAGTTTCATTGGAAATAGAACATCTGCTTTTGTTCCACACCCTACTCCCTGCCAAATACAGTTACTGGAGTTGGCCTAAAAATGGAAATATATTTCATGTACATTTTTGCCAAAAAATACCCCTCTTTTTCATTGATAACTTGTGATATTAAGCAAATGTCAGCTATGTCTAACAGTTACGTTAATGGCCTGATCCTCTTCCACTGGTGTTCATGACCAAACTTTCGGAGAGCAGCATTAGCTCCCAAATGGTGAAACTAGCTTCCTCCCATGGTGAAACTAGCAAGAGTGGTTAGGGAACTAAGAGGAAGGAGACTCTCAGGATTTCCTTGCTGTTTTTCTTCAGTTGCTCAGCCAGATGTTGGATGGGTTCTGAAACCCTCAGAAGGAACAAGGGTTCAGTTTGTCACATCTGGAATTCCCCCATGTTTATCCTTTGCACCAGCTATGGAATATCCATGCAGCTTAGGTGGCTAAGAAGGACAATAGGTTATTAAATTAAGCCCAAATGTAGGGTGTGTGACTTCCCAGACTACTTGGTGCAGGAATATCTTTCTCACTCACCATGTCATAGTGGAGTACACATGTTATAGAATCATAGAAATGTAGAACTGAAAGGGACCTTGATAGGTCATCTAGTCCAGTCCCCTGCACTGAGGCAGGGCTAAGTATTATCTAGACCATCCCTGACAAGTGTTTGTCTAACCTGTTCTTAAAAGCCTCCAATGACAGAGATTCCACAACCTCCTGAGGTAATTTCTTCCAGTGCTTAACTACTCGAATAGCTAAGGAGTTTTATCTAGTGTCTAACCTACATCCTCCTTATTGCAATGTAAGCCCGTAACGGGTATGTCTATACTATGAAATTAGTTGGCGGAGTGCGTCCTCAATACCATGGCTAGCATCAACTCACGGAGTGGTGCACTGTGGGTAGCTATCCCACAGTCCCCGCAGTCGCTTCTGCCCACTGGAATTTTGGATTAAGCTCCCAGTGCCTGATGGGGCAAAAACATTGTCACAGGTGGTTTTGGGTACTTGTCAGTCTCCTCTCCCTTCCTCCGTGAAAGCAATGGCAGACAATCATTTCGCGCCTTTTTTCCTGGGTTACCCGTGCAGTCACCATAGCATGACAAGCATGGAACCCACTCAGCTCACCGCAGCTGTTGTGAGCATAGTAAACACCTTGCACACTATCCTGCAGTATGTGCAGAACCTGGCCAGGAGCTGCCAGCACGAGGACGATTGTGAGGAGGACATGGACACAGACGTTCCTGAAGGCATGAGATGTGGTAATTGAGACATCATGGTGGCAGTGGGGCAGGTTGATACAGTGGAATGCCTATTCTGGGGCCGACAAACAAGCACAGACTGGTGGGGCCACAGTGTTGCAGGTATGGGATGATTCCTAGTGGCTACAAAACTTTCACATGTGTAAGGCCACTTTCATGGAACTTTGTGAGTTGCTTTCCCCCACCCTAAAGCACAGGAATACTAAGATGAGAGCTACCCTGACAGTGGAGAAGTGAGTAGCGATAGGCCTGTGGAAGCTTGCAATGCCTGACTCAGTCGGGAATCAATTGGGAGTGGACAAATCTACTGTGATCCAAGTAGCCAAGGCAATCACTAACCTTCTGCTAGCAAGGGTAGTGACTCTGGGAAATGTGCAGGTAATAGTGGATGGCTTTGCTGCAATGGGGTTCCCTAACTGTGATGGGGCAAGAGACGGAATGCATATCCCTGTCTTGTCACCAGTCCACCTTGCCAACCAGTACGTAAACCGCAAGGGGTACTTCTCAATGGTGCTGCAAGCACTGGTGGATCACAAGGGACGTTTCACTGACATCAACGTGGGATGGCTGATGCATGACATTCGCATCTTTAGGAACTCCAGGCTGTCTGAACAGCTGCAAGAAGGAACTTACTTCCCAGACCAGAAAATTACTGTTGGGGATGTTGAAATGCCAATAGTTATCCTTGGAGACCCAGCCCACCTCTTGGTCCCCTGGCTTATGAAGCCATACACAGGCAGGCTGGACAGTAGTAAGGAGCAGTTCATCTATATGCTGAGCAAGTGCAGAATGGTGATAGAATGTGCATTTGGATGTTTAAAAGCTCACTGGCGGTGTTTGCTGACTAGGTTAGACCTCAGCGCAACCAATATTCCCATTGTTATTTCTGCTTGCTGTGTGCTCCATAATATCTGTGAGAGTAAGAGGGAGATGTTTATGGTGAGGTGGGAGGTTGAGGCAAATCGCCTGGAGGCCGATTTTGAGCAGCCAGACACCAGGTGATTAGAAGAGCACAGCTAGGCGCACTGTGCATCAGAGAGGCTTTGAAAATCAGTTTCATGATTGGCCAGGCTACGGTGTGACAGTTGTGTGTGTTTCTCCTTGATGCAAATCCGCCCCCTTTGTTGATTTTAATTACCTGTAAGCCAACCACCCTCCCTACTTTGATCACAGCTGGCAAAGGAAGTAAAGTCACTATTGTTTTGAAACCATGTATTCTTTATTAATTGAAAAAGCTGACAAGGTAGCCCAGGTGGAGTGGGTGAGGAGGGAAGGACAAGGCCACATTGCTTATTGTAGTCACATTATAAATCAAAACTGTTTGAATGACAGCCTTCTGTTGCTTAGGCCATCCTCTGGAATGGTGTGGCTGGGTGCCCGGAGCCTGCCTCCAGGAGTGGGGCCAGGGTTTTTGGCGCCCTATGCGCAGGGCCGGATCGCCAGTCCCGCGGCTCCGCAGGACTTCCCGCAGGCGTTCCTGCGGAAGGTCCGCTGGTCCCGCGGCTCCAGTGGACCTGCCGCAGGTGTGCCTGCAGATGCTCCACCGGAGCCGCGGGACCAGTGGACCCTCCGCAGGCACGCCTGCGCGAGGTCCACCGGAGCAGTCTGCCGCCCTTCCAAATCCTGGTGCCCTAGGCGGTTGCCTAAATGGAAGCGCCGGCCCTGCCTGCCTCCCTCCCCTCCCTCTTGCATTCTTGGGCGCCTGGGTGAGGAGGATATGGAACTTAGGGAGGAGGGCAGGCGGTTACTTGGGGAGGAGGGCAGGCTGCACATTTAACTGTACAACAGTGTGCATAATTTTCATTTAAGTTGGCTAGATAATATTTACTCAAGCCTAGACAACTGAAAAGTAGGGTAATTTGATTGCTCAGGTTTAAGGAATAGGTTACTACAGTATCCAGTTGTGAGAAACAACAGACCAATGATTCTAGACCAGAAAAAGAAAAGGCGTCAGCTCCCAGTAATCTCCACCCCTGATCATTACATTGACAGTAAATCTTTTGAATGTTGAAGTCAGTTTAAAGATTTGTAGTTTAGACTTTTGCCAACCCAGCCTTGCAAAAATTTTACCCCCAAATAAGCTTGAAAATGAATGTTGTCAAAATGCTGACTGCTCAAAAGAGCAGTGTTACAAAGCAAAGCAGTAAATCAGCCTTACTGGGAAAAACAAGGCCAAGAAGAAAGGAAACAATAGGTGTCAGTATGGCTGGCATGGGGATTTGATGCCTGATACAGTCTATACAGGATTTTCAGCAACAGTTACTAAGCCAAAACACTAGATAATAAAGCAATGCATGATCTGGCTTGCAAGGCTTTCTTCTCTCTACCTCCCCATTTCCCCCCAAGCTAGATGGGTTTTTCTCTGCTTTGACTTCATGAGAAACAAGTAATCTCCTTGACTCTGAAACTGTTTCTCTTTTTTCTTTTGCTCCTTTGCTTTTCTTTAGTCCGGATGACTGATAGCCTTATCTTCAATTACCACTTTGACACTTACTCTTCCTCCTCACGGCAGCAGATTTAATTTATTGATATATACAAATATAGCAAATGGTTAATCAACTCTCATGACAATAGCGAACAGCTTATCTATATTTCAGATGTGTTGCCTACTAACAGTAGGTTAGCAAACTATTAGTTATTACCTACATAGTTCTGTTGGTGTGCATAATTACCATAATATAAATGGAGAGGAACATTTTTGAATGGAAGTCACAAGCAAAGCAGTGTAATTATGCGGTCACTTTTTCAAAAATGGCTTCTAAAATGCATACTCTATTTTGTGTTTGTCCAATTTTCCATCCATCAAAAGTATGTACAAACAAAATGCCTTAATACATGCCACATTGGTACTTAGTATTAGATGTCCAACTACCTGATCTGTATGTACAAATGCAGTACCCCAAAAACCAGTGTTTTACTTGTGAAAAATCACTTGCACAGTTTTAGAGACAAGATTAAATCCCCTTAAAAAGAACAGAATTTGTCTGTTACATGTAAATATCGTCACCAAACTGTCAACTGGCTGTTCCTTTCATCTCACTGGTAATGAGCTATTTAATCTTTTATTTTTCCAGTGTTCACATTTTATAACATTTGCTTGTGAAATTCAAAGCAATAATCAAATATATTAAGATTAGAAAGGAGCAAGGAACACACCTTTGGTGAGAATTACCCTTTTACAGAAGACGCAAACATTGTGGAGTTTCTCAGAACATTTAGAACTAGTTTTGAAGAAATGAAAATAATGTTTTTATAACAAACTAAATGAGCTAATGTTATGGGTCATGGGGGCGGGAGAAGTCATAGTGCTGGATCCCTTAGAATGTCTCTTGGCTTTGCATTTCTCTCTAATGCTCCTTGGTTTTGTTCCCAAGGAAAGGCTATTTGTGCTCCAGCTCCAACTGCTTCCTCTCCTCTAGTCCCTAGAGTTCTCTCTGTCCTCTGTGGGTGACTATATTCCTTATTTTTTTTCACTGTTTCCTAGTCCTTTACCATTGAATGTCAATGTGAGTTAAGTGCCTAACTGCCCTTTGTGCCTTTGAAAATCTCCACATTGTGCCTGTGATGGGGTCCTTCCAGTCACAATGTCCTGCCCCTTTCCCATAGGGTCAGTGCATCATCCAGAACCATTTATAACTAGACTATCCTTTGGTCAGCCTCTCAATCTGTTTTCCTCTTACCCACTACCAAAGAGCCTCATGCTATAGTCAGACCTTCAGAACTAAACCGCGCCACTTTACAAAGCCTTGCTGCTTCACTGGGGACTTCTGACATCTTTCCTCCTTGTCTCACCAAATGTCTGCTTCCACCACCATGCCACATAGCGAAGGCTGTAATACACTTCAGCCCTGGGTTTGGTTTCATACTTAAAATGGCTTGTTATTTAAAGTGGGGGTACATATGAGTCTTTATTGCTTGCTTTATGAGGTATGACTATTCCTAACTTTTGAAAATAGCACCTTAATCCCACTCTTCCTATCACTTTGCCAAACAGCGATGGACCTCACACTTCACTCCTCTTTCCAGCTTGTATCACTACTCTGGACAGACATATTTCATAGATATTGATTCCCACTTTTAGGCAGCCACACTTGCGTATGTTGGTATATATACATGTTAATTGATGGCACTGACTTAGTGTTTTAATAGCAACATGTGTAATTTACAGTGCAATGGCCAGCATGGGGGCAAAGGGGCGTGAACGGTACTGGAAATTGTAACTAATAACAGTCTAGTTAAAACAACAGTCTTGGGTTTTTTGTCTGCTTTCTACCAGTTCAGAAATTGTGCAGAGTTCTCTTGTTAAATCTCCAACTATGCAACACTGAAAGATCCTTGGATACTGAAATTCTTGAGTACACACTAATGGTGCCACAGTGTCCTCGCTCTGTGCCAAAGCAAATTTCTGAAAGTTACGTAATTCTCCTCCCAAGATCTGAGTTAGGTAAAAATGTTCTGCACATTTGAGTTGCTGTAAGAGCATGTAATCTGCAGGGTCCTGGAGTTTATCAGAATTCCAATGGCAGACATCATGACATCGGATTTCACAATGCCTTTCTCCGAGAGCATTAGCCAGGTTGGCTTGTAATGCTAATTCCCTCACTTATCGTCACTGCACTAGCTTCTACTTTTGATTTCTAAAAATATAGTTCAGTCTCGAATGAGGCACAAGATGCTTCTTTCAGTGGGGTAAGCAAAGCTTACAGAAGGTGAGGACCAAAGAATAACATTTGAATTTCACTGATGGTGATTTAAAAAACATCTGCAGTGCCCTCTTCAGAGGACCAAATAATTCCTTGAACTCCAAAGATCCCCATATTACAATATTCAGAGAATTTTACTTCAGGAGTCTGAGCATATACTGTTCCTTTAAGACCTACCAACTCTAGCAATGGATCCCTAATGTCTTCAAGGAAGATTTTTTTCTCATTCATAGATTGTTATAATGCAGAGATGGACAGTCTTTGGCATGTGGCCTGCCAGGGAAAGCCCGTTAGCAGGCCAGGGTGGTTTGTTTATCTACCGCGTTGGCAGGTTTGGTTGATCACAGCTGCCACTGGCCGTGGTTGCCGCTTCAGGCCAATGGGGCCTGCGGGAAGTGGCGCTGCGGGCCGAGGGATGTGCTGGCTGCCGCTTCCCGCAGCCTCCATTGGCCTGGAACTGCAAAGCCCGGCCAGTGGATGCCACGATCGTCCGAAGCCGCGGACGTGGCAGGTAAACAAACCAGCCCAACCCGCCAGGGAGCTTACCCTGGCAGGCCGCATGCCAAAAGTTCCTGATCCCTGTTATAATGTGTATAGCACATGCAAATACAAACCATTCAAATAAACATTACAGATGGGCAATCAATATCCTCAGACGGCTGCCACTCAATGCTTATTCATTAAAACTGAGGTTAAACGGACACATCTTGTAGCATGCCATAATGGACTCTGGTGGATTGTGAGGTCCAGAGATGGCCTGGATCCAGGCCCACCTGGCCCCCATTCATGAAAAGTTCACCCATGAGACACAGACCAAGGTCATCTCAGCTGACAACTGTAATATTAGCCATTTGGCATTTGTGGTGGATTAGGAGCAGGGGTCTTTCAAATGTCTCCATCAGCTTCTTCATTCGGAGACACCTTTTACTGGCTGCCAACAGCTTATAGGGGACTTCTGACTAGCTGGTCTGGAGAATAAAAGTGGAATTTTCAGAAGTTCTCAGTATTGCTTCTTAATTGAAGTTTTACCATTGACTTAAATAAGAGCAGAATTAAAACAAGTTAGTGCGTTTGAAAATCCCACCTCTTAAAGATAAATTTCCTCTTACACTTTTTTAAAAGATAATCTCAGGAGCCAAGTCATTGAGCATTTACAATTATGCAAAGTTTCAGCTCTTGTTTTCCTTGCAGGTCATCTCATTAACTTTAGATAATCTGTTGATTGGTGGTGGAGTGATATGAGCAGGGGAACATATAGACATTTACTGCTATTTAATCTTTCAACAAACTTGCTCTTCTCTGTGTTTGCTGAGATCAGAAGATGGGATTTGGTTTAAACAAACACAGACTATGTTAGTGTAGGCACCTTCCTCTCCCACTCAGGAATCAAAAGTGGCGTTTTATACACATCATAATCTCTTACCTAAAAGTATAGAGCAATCTTGACTGTTTAACTACTCTGTGTGGGAATCTACTGCTTCTCTCAGTGACTGCCTCCAATCTAAACACTGGTTTGTAAATTACACGCTTACAGCCCTACTGCCTGAAACTTCTTCCCTGTCCAATGCATCAGGTGCTTATTCCATGAAATCTTTCCCTGCTAATTCCCTATGCATAGAAGTATGTTTTATTTATTTACTTACACAAACAGGCCAACCTACACTATCAAGTGCCCCGTGTCTGCCACATAACGTTTGTCTGTTTGGGACAGGAACCACATCTTCTTTGTTTTGCACAGTGCCAGTTACTATGGTATTCAGTAAACCAATTCTGAAGGCCTTATGCAGCTTTTACTTCATCCTTGCATAGGCAGATTTCCCACTGAGCAGAGTGACAACTTTCCCTGAGTAAGGATTCAAGGAGAGGAAGTATATTTATTGCTGTTGATTCTGTCAAGGAAGTCAGGTGGATGCTATGACTGGAGATGGAAGACAGCAGCGATACAAATTTATTGAATCATTACTTAAATGTTGAAGGGAGTTTATGTAAAGGTTCTTTTCGTTAAAGGAAGAAAAAATTGTATTCGCTTACTTTGACATTCGATACTCCAGGTTGGTGAAACGTGAGGTTAAAAATGTGATTTAAATCTTTTCCTCCTGCTGACTGATCTAGGCAGAACTACCTGATGCATAGCAGAATTTGGCAGGTATGTTCCAATAGTTTATTGGTTTTAGTGGACTTTTAGGCCACAGCAGCATAAAAGGGCTGGATGGGGAAGGACCAGCAATAAAATGGTTATTAGTAAAAAGTGGTCAGGTTATATAACTAAAATGCCTTTCTGTAGTACAGGAGTGGCCAAACAGCGGCTCGCTTACGGCTCTTTTACAGTTAAAGTGCAGCTCATGGAGCACCCCACATCCCTCCCCCCATTCTCTGCCCACGAGACTGGGGGAGAGATGGGAGCTTGGGACTTCTGCCTTGTGGTGGGGCTTCAGCCCCATGAGACATGACTGACGGGGTTTGGGGCTTCAGCCCTGCCAGGTATCTACTGTGCGGCTAAAGCCTCAAGTTCCCCCTTCCCACAGGGCTGAAGCCCTGAGCCCCAGCAGGCATGCCTGGCTCTCAAACTTCTGAAGATTATTGTATGTTGGTTGGATGGTCAGTAAATTTGGCCACCCCTGGTAGTTAGATCATCTGCCTAGGAGTGAGGATTCCAGGGTTCTAGTCCAAAAACGTAATGGATCGTAAGTGCTTTGCTGAATAGGGATGGTTTGAGTAATTTGGTGTGTTGGTGCCTATTAACCTACAGTGGCCCTGCCCTTTAACTACTCCAGATCTGTGTCCAGGGAGACTCCTGGAGGTCCAGAGCTGATCAGGGTGTAAGGGAATTAGGGAGAAGTTATACACCTAACTCACTGAAAGTCAGTGGGATTTGGGCATCCTGCTGCCCTTAATACCTTTGAAATTTTTCCCCAACCCATATAGACTTTACTCATAACCTCATCGTGTAGATTTGTCATTACGTGTTCTGGTTGCTAATAGGCTGCGTGCAGCTAAACAGATAGATGTATCAGTTTGTTAAAATAAAAGGCCAGACACAGAATGAAATCATTCCAGTCTCCATGAGAAATGCTTCTCCAAGAAGTTAAAAAAATGGGAAAATAGTATGTTATCATGTGCCCACCTGCAGCAGAAATAATCCTCGGTCAGAGATGAGATGCACGGGATATATATATATAGATAGATAGATACACACACAAGGTGATACACAATCTGTGGTACACTGCTGTATGTACATGCACTCACCAAATCTCAAAGGGGTTACATTACCCCCCATCAGTCTCAGTTATAAAATATATATATATATTTAAAAATATATAAAATCCTATGGGTACAAAGTTTAAAAGCCAGTAATGCAAGGAAACCAAGATCATGGGCTACACTCTGCTTTGTGGTTTTGAGGGAACCACATCGCTCCAGAATTCCTGCCTTCAGCATGCCAAGCCATAAATTTCAGAGAAGATCCAATTCACTGAGAACTGGTGAAAAAGATGTTTCCACATGATTGATATTTACTATGTATACATTTTTGGAGGAAAAATAGTTTGTTTCCATACTCTCTTCATTGCCCACGGTTAGCAGGCGTATTCTGATTGCTTTCCTCTGGAAAAGCCAATACACTGCTCTTGGGGGATCTGGTCCTACGAACTTTATATATGCTTAACTTTATATATGCTTTGGGGTGGTTTCACATGTGGAGTTCCTACTGGATCTGGCTCTTCCTTCATAATGTGCTTGAGTATAAAATACAGATAATTTTTCTTGTGCATAACTGAGCGAATGTAGTATTGGTGAGAAGAGCCTGACTGACAATCCTGGGAGCTGAAATCCATCATTCACAGAACACTTACAGCCCAGACATCAGGAATACAAGCATCTCTGCCCTGAGCAGCCAGTATGCTAAAACTGATATGGAAGGGTGGCTCACAGAGTGAGAGAATTCCAGCCCTTCTATTGAGTCCTTGATCTCCCTAGTTCACTTGCTGACACAGTTACTAATGTCTGTTACTTGTGATTTCTGTGATGTAGACATTTGGAGTGAGACCACCAAACATAACATCATTATCAAGTCAGGTAACCCACACGGAAATCCCCTCTGTCTTCTATATCACCCTTCCTGTATCTTGTACATATATATATTTTAGAAGCTGTTTACATAATGTCACAGTCTATTATCCGAAACCCTGTGTACAACACCATTACCAACAGCAGTACACGCAGTCTCAGCCAAAGATGGTTATGTTTGGGAAATTATTTTAAGTAAGAAAATACACAACTTCGCAATTTTACAGTTTTAGAAGGATTTAAAGAAATCTACAAATCTGAGGTGGCTTCCAAAGACATTAACTTGTGCTGGATTTTCCAGGTAATGCCCTGGACTAAGCTCAAATAGTCCTAGAACATCCACTTAATTAAATAATAGAAAGTATCTAGTCTTGTAAAATAAAAGGCCAGATTAATTAATTTGGAATCTTTAAATAAAATCAAACTAGTTAGGACATTTGATTAGGGTCACCAAAAATTAGAAGAGAATCTCTCAAGTTCTAATGAATAGTACAGCTTCCTCTCACAGGTTTTTCATATCTCTGATTGAATCATCTAGATCTACCCCACTCAATGCCCAGAATCCTTCACACATCAAATGAGACAAGAGTCCCTCTCCCAGATGTGCAGTCAGCCCCCAAAAGGGTCCAGAAACTGTACATATGCACAGTTAGTCTGTCTCACAGTCCCAGAAACCCCTGTTGCATCCACAGTGATTCTCTTGACATTCTTCTCTCTAGACAGAATGGAAACTTGTGCAGAAGGATTTTCAGCAGGAAGGTATGGGGAAGACACAGAGAGGAATGGGGCTTATGGGTGAAGGTGTTATAGTTAAGCCAGAATTGTAGTGGGTTTAAGAAAAGAAACAGTAAAAGTAATTTGGTTTGAAAGAGAGGGATGGGTCAATAGCTACTAATGGGTAGGAGGAGAGGCATGTAGGGCATAGTTTATATAGACAAGGAACTAATAAGATACCTACCAGGCATCACCATAGTCATTTTACGTGCATGTTGTATGCCTCTCTCTAACCCTCTGTAAGTTCTTCAGGGTAGAGGCCATGGCTTCCTATATTTCTGTACAGTAAATAGCACATTTCTGATTGATCCTGTAAAACAGATAATTAATAAGAATTAGTCTACATTTAAAAACGATCTCAATATAGCTGCGGCTCTTGGGGGGAAGGGGAAGAAATTCACACACACCCAGTGCTGTAGCTATTCCGATCTAACCCCCGGTATAGGCTAGATTGACAGAACAATGCTTCCATCAACCTACCTCTCATTTTTCGAGGAGGTGGAGTTCCTCCAGCAATGGAAACGTCTCTTTTGACACAATATGAAATGTCTACAGCAGCATCGCTACGGCACCATAGTAGTGGTGCCGTACTGTAGATGTGACTTCAATCTGCAGAATCTCACTTTTTGGTTACGATCTTTTTCAGTCAAAGAGGAAATCCAATTGAAGTCTATTAATGTTTCTCCTTAACTGATGGTGAAGTGAGACTGTGGGTCAATTTCAGCCCTAAAATGAGTGAACACAATGCATTTGTACTGTGTAGAACTTGTTTACACCTGGGCAAAATTTGCCCCGCCGTCACCACCAGCTGCTGAGCCTGGTACCTGTACAGCATTTTGGACCAGGGAACAATAAATTAGGAACAATAATCAAAATCTACTTTTTGTTAGGCAGTTCAGTGAGCTGCCTCTAGGTAACTAGTTGGCCGAATGGACATACACTTTGATCAGCTTGATTTGAATCATCCTTCCTTCCCAATAAAGTCTACATTTACCTCTTGCCTAACCAGTTCTCTAAAGTGTGGCAGTTGCCACAGCTTGAAATATAACCTCTGTATACTTGTAATAGCATTAAATCAAATATGTAGCTGATGTGTTGTTGAAATAATAAAAGAACATCAGTGGTTTATCCTTCCATTAGACTTCAGTGGCTGCAAAAGCAATTAAGATTGTACAAGCCAACTGTCTGCTTTTCTCTGCTTTTGTTGATTTCTCATGCGTAAGCCATCAGCGTTAAGGTCTGTTTGTGTGACATGGATTTATAGTGCCATGTACAAACTAAAGAAGCTTACTCCTGGATCTGATTGAGAGGCTTGATTAGTATTAGGTTTATAATTCAGAAATAACATGAGAGTGTTTTTCATATTGATTGTTTCCTTTGGACCTTTCAAGAATCAGCAGTTTCTAATCTGTTCATTCTCTACAATCTTGATGGGTCTGGGGTTGACTCCCATCAGTAAAGTCACAGCACAAGGCCTGCAGTACTTGACTATATGACAAAGGGTGAGATTTTTAAAATCACTCATCGTTGGCCTAACTCTTGCTTTTAAGATCAATGGAAATTTACTATGGGAGCTGAGTTAGGCCAATGCTGAGCATGTTTGAAAATGCCAAAATGTTGCTTGCAAATATGCAAACAAGCTTCAGCTAGACTCGGACTACAACATTTGCATCTGATCTTTCCTAAAGTTTAGAGGTGTTCTGAACCCGTGTGGGCCCACCTCTGAAGCATAGAAGCATAACCGTGGTTAAATCAGTTTCTCTCCATTGCTGTACCTGAAGAGACATTTAAGTGAATGTTTCTGAGGTTTGTTTGTACATTTTAAAGCTTTTGTGCGGATTGATTGTGATTCAGGATAGGGACAGCTGTCATTCAATCGTCTCTATGCTGCCCCACCAGGGTGTGTCAAATCTGACCTAAAGGCAATCCCTCTGGCCATGAAAGGGAATGCAGGCTCCATGGCCTATTCCATCCTTGGCCTCTCCTGAGGCTGCCAACAGGTGCAGATTGTTGTGGTGTGTTTTTTAATTTGGATATAATAGGCACTGCACCGAGATCACTAAAGTCTTCTCTGCGGCCACCAAACAGCCGTCAGATAGTAACGTTTAGTCACTGTGGGTACGTCTACACTACGGGATTATTCCGTTTTTGCATAAACCGGTTTTATAAAACAGATTGTATAAAGTCGAGTGCACGCGGCCACACTAAGCACATTAATTTGGCGGTGTGCGTCCATGGTCCGAGGCTAACATCGATTTCCGGAGCGTTGCACTGTGGTAGCTATTCCATAGCTATCCCATAGTTCCCGCAGTCTCCCCCGCCCCTTAGAATTCTGGGTTGAGAGCCCAGTGCCTGATGGGGCAAAAATCATTGTCACGGTGGTTCGGTAAATGTCATCAGTCATTCCTTCCTCCGGAAAAGCAACAGGACAATCATTCACGCCTTTTTCCCTGGATTGCCCTGGCAGACGCCATAGCACGGTTACCTGGAGCCCGTTCAGCTTTTTTTTTTTTTTACGGTCACCGTATGTGTACTGGATGCCGTGGACAGAAGCGATACTCCAGCGCTACATAGCAGCATCATTTGCTTTTGCATGAAGCAGAGACGGTTATCAGTCATTCTGTACCATCTGCTGCCGGTTGTAAATGGCAATGAGATGACGGTTATCTGTTCCTCTGTACTGTCTGCTGCTATCATGGGTGCCCCTGGCTGAATCGGCCAGGGCACAAAAGCAAAAGGGAATGACCCCCGAGTCAATTCCCTTATGGTTTCTAAAAATAGAGTCACCCTGCCTAGAATATGGGGCAAGTGTACTAAAGAACCAGTGTATCAGAGAGCACAGGTGCTCTGTGTCAGATCCCGCAGAAATGATGAGCTACATGCCATTCACGGGGGTGCCCCTGCAACAACCCCACCATTGCTTCCTTCCTCCGCCAACCTTCCTGGGCTACGTGCAGTGTCCCCCCCATTTGTGTCATGAAGTTATAAACAATGCAGGAATAAGAAACAGTGACTTGTTAGTGAGATAAAATGAGGGGGAGGCAGCCTCCCAGGCTATGAAAAGCCAGGCAGAACATTAAGCGGTGCGAGGAGAGAAGCCCAGCATGCCACTGCTATGATAGTCCAGGCAGTACACATCTTTTCTTTACACGAGAAGAAGGGAGGGGGGCGATGGAGCTCAGCCCCAGTTGCTATAATGAAGACAGTTACCAGCCATTCTGTATCATCTACTGGGAATGACCGGGAGTCATTCCTATTTTTACCCGGGCGCCCCCGGCTGACCTCACCTGAGGCCAGCCAGGAGCACTCACGGGCTGATGGTGACGAAGGATATCAGTCATATTGTACCGTCTGCCACTGCGGAGGGGAGAGTAGCAGATACTGCTCTTCACTGCTGCAGCATCGCGCTACCAGCAGCATTCAGTAGACATAGGGTGACATCGAAAGAAGTCAAGAAAACTCTTTCACATGGGGTGGGGAGTAAATTGAAAAGCTATTCCTGAACCACGCCGGACAGTGTGGTTTACCCTACAGGCATTAGGAGCTCAACCAAGAATGCACAAATACTTTTTGGAGACTGCTGTGAACTGTGGGATAGCTGGAGTCCTCAGTACCACCTCCTCCCTCCCTCCATGAGTGTCCATTTGAGTCTGTGGCTTCCCATTACACTTGTCATGCAGCACTGGTAGCCTGGAGATTTTTTTTTCAAACGCTTGGCATTTCGTCTTCCTGCTTTGATAGAATAGATTTGTCTCATACAGCGATCAGATCCAGTATCTCCCGTACAGTCCATGCTGGAGCTCTTTTTGGATTTGGGACTGCATTGCCAACCCATGCTGATCAGAGCTCCACGCTGGCAAACAGGAATGAAAATCAAAATTTCGCAGGCTTTCCTGTTTACCTGGCCACTGCATCTGAGTTCAGATTGCTGTCCAGAGCGGTCACAGTGGTGCACTGTGGGATACCGCCCGGAGCCCATACCGGTCGATTTGCCGGCCACATAACCAAAATCCGATATGGTAATACCGATTTTAGCGCTACTCCTCTTGTTGGGGAGGAGTACAGAAACCGATTTAAAGAGCCCTTTATACGATATAAAGGGCCTCATAGTGTGGACGGGTACAGTGTTAAATCGGATTTAATGCTGCTAAAATTGGTTTAAACGCGTAGTTAGACAGGCCTGTGTGTCTGGACAAATTGAGACTGACAGTTTAGAAGAAAAAACTAATTCTGTGACATTGCCGTGAGCCAGGCAATCCCTCCAGTTCCCATTTGCACTGTGGGCTAAATTACAGCAAGTCCCTACACAGAGGAAGGCACAGGCCAAACACAAATGTAACCCTGCATTCAGGAGAGGTGCAGGGACCATTCCTCTCAGTTCCACTAGGAACTGGCAATGCCTGGAAGAGGGCCAGGAAAGGGGCTGCATAATTTCTCCTGCACGACGTGCGCACCGAGCGTGCACACACGCCACACACACACAGCCAGTGGAGTAGACTGCCACTTGCAGACAAGTGAACTACATCCTGTGAAGGTGCCCAAGTTCTGTGGTTCTGAGCCTTCTAAGTAGCTACACAGAGAGTAGTAGCAAGCATGCTGTCTGCCTATCAGGAAGTATAGGGAGCATTCTGGGAAGAGTGCCTTCCAGTGTTTCCCCTGGCATCCCCAACTCAGAGCTAGTCCTATAGGCCCAGCTGAGCTCCAAATCAAGGTCCAAATCTGAAGCCCTTACTCACACTGAAGGGGCACTATACACACACACACACACATCAAGGAATTGCAAAATCAAACCCCTAGAAGCAGTGGAACATTTTTTAGATTCACCTTAAAAACGTGTTTCAGAGTAGCAGCTGTGTTAGTCTCTATCAGCAAAAATAATAGGAGTACTTGTGGGCACCTTAGAGACTAACAAATTATTCACATAAGCTTTCGTGGACTACAGCTCACTTCTTCGGATGCTAGCACACACAGACAGAAGATATACATACACAGAGAACATGAAAAGGTGGAGTATGCATACCAACTGGTAAGAGTCAATCAATTGAGATGAGCTCTCAACAGGAGAAAAAAACCTTTTGAAGTGATAATTGAGATGACCCATAGAAGGTGTGAGGAGAACTAACATAAGGAAATAGATTCAATTAGTGTATGACCCAACCATTTCCAGTCTCTGTTTAAACCTAAGTTAATTGTTCTAATTTTGCATATTAGTTCGTGTTCAGCAGTGTCTCTTTGGAGTCTGTTTTTGAAGTTTTTTTTGTTGCAAAATTGCCACCTTCAAGTTTGTCACTGAGTGGTTAGAGAGGTTGAAGTGTTCTCCCACTGGTTTTTGAATGTTATGATTCCCGATGTCAGATTTGTGTCCATTTATTCTTTTGCATAGAGTCTTTTCTAATACTAGTGATTCTGCAGTTTTAGTTCCTCTTGCATGATCAATGTAGTTCCAACTTGGCCAAAGCACCCACCTCTGGCATCAGTTAAATATTTACATTCCCCCATTTTTATATAAATTGTGCTCTCTTAGCATACGCTTACAGTATATCCTTGTATTTCAAACCTCTTTATAAATTTGGCTGTTTGTACATGAATCAGCGTCAACCAATGTAAAATCCTAGGTGAGAGGTTGAGGTCATCAAATGTGCAACATATACTGCTTTGTCATAAGCAGGCAATAAGTCCTGCTGAAATGTATGCCTTGTACCAAAGGGATATGGTATAAAATAGAGTGTTTTTACACTAGAGAGACTTCTGTGTATTTAAGCTGTAATTGTTTCAAGACCATTCATTAATTCATGAGCTGACATGGGTACGTTTTTTTTTCCCCTCCGCTACAAAAATAATCATTATGCTGGAAAAAAAATGAATTTGGACGTGGAAAATATTTATTGTAATTTTCCTCACAAATTAGCAGAGAATCTAATTGTAGATCAGCTGTAGCCCTGTCCACCTCAATCATCTGTGGTCCCTCAAGCTCTGAAACTCAATGAGCTACAGTATTCTACATTTGGGGTGAGGGGAATAATTTCTTGTTTATCTTCCTTTTAATTGTCTAGGATTTATTTCTTTTAATTTTTTTGTGGGCAAATTTAGTGCCGTGGTGCTGACATGAGCCGGAGACAGTGCAAGTAGGCGCAAAGCACACTTCTGTCAATGCACTTCAGCCTTGGCCTGCAGTCATACTTTCTTTTCCAATCCTGGACCTCTCCTCCGCAAACACTGCTAATTGTATCAAAGGGTGCATTGGTTTTATCAGGTGGGGAAATGGGGACTTTCCTAGGGTGACCAGATAGAACGTGTGAAAAATCGGGACGGGGTGGGGGGTAGTAGGCACCTACATAAGAAAAAGCCCTGAATATCGGGACTGTCCCTATAAAATCGGGACATCTGGTCACCTTAGATCTTTCAGATGTTAAGGCAGCAGAGTGACAAATGGCTGCAGCAAGAACCAAAAAGGACGCACATCTGAGTGATGCTAGGGGAGGGGAACAAATCCTTTATTTAAAATAATAAGCAAAACATTCATTGGTACATATTGGGAATGGACTGATGCCAGTTTCAGACTAAATGTGAATTATACAGGAGTAATTTCACCCCTCTGAAACGGACTCCAGCCCATATCTAATATGGATTGATGGATGTTTTGTTTATTTTAAATAAAGGGATTGTCCCAAAGGTGTACCTCACAGGAGCTGGTGGCAGGGCATTGTCAGTGATGGATCCATGTTTCAGAAATTCACTCCTGCCAGAAATGTATCGAAGTGTGATTGTAGACACACATGCACACAGTTCAAGTCTACAAAGGCTCATTGGTGAGCTCTGAAATCATAGGCACTCAGACAATTGGCACATTTTGTTTCTCTTTTCCCTGTCTTTAAAACTGTGGGGTGCCAGAGAATGGGGCATTTTGCTATGAAGTGGAAATGTTAATGACCCCAATATAAGCAGTGCGCCCAAGTTCCACAGTCATTGTGACTCGTAAATCCATATAACATAAATCCATAATGATAACCTGTAATTAATAACCCTGATGAAAAGCATGTATTAGCTCAGTATGTAGGATCACAGGACTAGAGCACTTAGAGATAGAAAAGACCTGTTAAATGATTGGTAGGTACGTCCTCCTCCCAGGGAGTGATCTAGCGCCCCTGACAGAACATATGTTCAGTATTAAACTGATACTACATTTGACCTTAACCAAAGGCCATGTTACTAAAAATATCTAAAGTAAATGATGATATGTACATGCCATAAACAAATCTGCTGAAATGCATCAAGGTACTTTTACAGTTATGAGTATTGTGTGCAGCAGTTACTACTGTTTTTATCTGATTGCTAAATAACTGACTGAATATACCCTGACTAGTAGCTTTTATGGAATCAGATTTGAAAAAAAAACAAAACAGATTTTTTTAGCTGCACGGCCTCCTCCAGCAGGTAAAACTTCCAGGACAGGTGTTCCTGGGGTCATATTAAGTGCAGTGAGCCAAATTCTGCCTTTACAATCCATCGTGGGACTCCAGTGTAACTCCATGGAAGTCATAAAGAATGAGAAAGCAGACCTGCAAGCAATTAGGCTGGGGTGTTAAGTGCGTTCAGCACGTTGGTTTCCTGTGCGTAGTCCCCAGGACAGACAATTTTGTGATGCATCATCATAAACAAACACTATAATTCATCCATCACCCAAAACAGTAGCTTTAGGCATTAGTGATGGTTGATTGTAAAGGTTCATAGGTAGAAAGGTTGCTTATTGTATACATAATCATGACAGGTCCAGTGTCACTGATAAGATGCTCTGATAGATTTAATCTGATGTGGTGTAAATGGAAGTTTGTAACAAGCAGCCATATTGCACTACATTAGAACATCTTGTTGTGCTACTTGTTTTAAGTGTGTTCTCTTGATTATATTTATATTATAAATCCACAGAGCTGGAAACATACATATCTGTTGAAAGGTTTCCCTGTGTAAAGTTAGTTATTGATATACCCCACACATACACAGCAGATAAGTAGTAGATAGATATGTTAAACATTTTAAATCTTAGCATTTTGAGCAAAATTAACCATTTGAAAGCTTCCAGACACCACTGTCACATCATATCTTTTCTTGTCTGGCCAAAATTATACAAATGGCTTGAGTGGTTTTTGAATCTTATTAACTTAAACAGTTCTTTTCTAAAAACATTTGCTGGATGGAGGTATGGATCCTAGGGCAATGATACTCTTTAAAGAAAATAGTTGCTAGCTCTTCAGTAGGGCCAGTAAAGCATATCTGTCATGACTTGCTTGTGCAGGACTTCAGCTAAACAAGCATTTGCGCTTAGTTCAACAACAGCATAGGAACCAGATAGGAAAAGGGGAGCTACTGTAACTTTGACATTTTGCAGAGAAATGCTGTAGTTTGAAATAGCTCTTCAGCTCAGGTCTGTTCACATCCAGTAGAGAATTATATGGGACTTGTATGCTTTTCTCTTTCAGAATGTTTAAAGGGACATGATCGAGGTTAGCAGGCCTAACCTCACCCCTTCCTGTGCCCAAGTATGCACGTAGAAAGTAAAACCTTTTGATGTAAAACAACTTACTTTTTAAATATTAACTTTGCTATCGATGAGGTTTGCTGCATTTTTGCATATGAGAGTGCACAATAGAAAGGGGGTGGGGGTGGGAGAGCATGTGCTAGAGGGGGACAGTGATGCCCTCTCCCCCATTGGCCAGCCAGCCAGGAGGAGGAGAACTGATTGGTCCCTTGCTCTCCCCTTTCATTAATTTATGCCATAGCCAAGGCCATGAAGGCCGGGCTGGGTGTCTTAGTTATCTCTCTGCCATCTCCTTTTCTGTCTTTCTGCATTCTCTTCACACCTTCTTATAGATGCAGAAACTAGGGCACAGCACAGAAAGGACTAATTAATTTGTTCACAGAGGCAGAGCCAGGAGTAGAACCAGGAGTAATTTGTGGTGTTGTCCTCTTTCTAATGGACAAGTCTGTCCACACCCACTCAGTGGGCCTACTCATGATACTGTGCACTACTGTGTGAGTAATTGTTGCTCATGATGAGAGAAAGGGAGGAGAGTGTGTGTGGGAGGGTGTCTAACCCTGTGGTTTGAGTTCAGAAAGAGATTTATTTAACTTGCAAAGTTTAATTGATCACAAAGGCTCTTACAGGGTTGACTTGTGTGAAATTCAGTCTACACACATGCAATATATTAATCAAATCAGACATTAGCCAACTTCTCTACAGGGAGTATATTTGAACACACCTTACTTGACTTTCTATCAAGTGTTTATCTGACTGTAGTGATATCCCATTAACTAAGACCAACATTTTAGTGAAAGTAAAGGTTGTAGCGGATATTTATCTTCATATATAAAGGTAGATTTCATCACTAATTGAAATGATTGCATTTATAAATAAAATCTTAATGGCATAGTGGTTCTTTCGAGTGATCATGATCCATAGGTTGGCTTTTTAATAAAAAATCAGCTGCTGATATAGTTAAGATTTAAAGCAGGATATAAGAAAAAAGAATTTTAAATACTGAGATCCGATAACGAAGGATTAATTTTTAAACTCTCCTTTCAATGTACAAATGCTGAATAATTTTTTTTAAATGGCAAGAGTGAGTGCACTAAGGCCGTTCGATACCCCAGACATATACCAGTATGTATTTTTCTCACACACAGCATAACATCTTTGATTCAAAATCCAAGTGAGTCTATGTACATGATGGGACTATTCAATTCTAGAAAATCTTTAATATAATCCAACCTATACCTCAGGAACCTCAAGTTCAGACAAATACATGTCAGAGGAGCCTACGCTCTATTAATGATGGTGATAATATTATCATAAAAATAGCCTGGTGTACTGTAAAATCCAAACCTGTAAAGACGTAAAATCCTGCATAACTTTGTCAATAGAAATAGTCATTGTGTAAAGTTGAGCATGTGCTTAAGTGTTTGCAAGACTGAGCCTAATCCATACACCCTTATCTGCATGCATACCCTTCTGGGCCCAGATCACGTGAAGGCTGCAAGAGTGGTTGTGTGCATATTAGTGGTTCATCTGAGTTCGATGGGAATATTCAGCTGCATACGTTTTTGTGAGATCTTGCAAATTTCTGGAGCCAGCTATGTCTATGAGAAATATTAAAATAAATGAGTGGTTACTGATTTTATTGTCCCCAGACTCCCTTATGTTCTTTTCTCCATTTCAGACACTCCTGGAAAGTTTTCAGTACCTGGGAATCCAGATAATTTCTCAGATCTCGAGTATGTTAAGGCCCAGTTATTCCCTGATCACTTATAGATAAAGATAGATTTAGAGGAATGGTTTTTTCCTACTGATTCTGTGGATTAAACTGAACTAGATGGAAGTAGTTCCCAGACTACTTTATTTATTTCTCCCCATCCCAGGAAATACTTCTACAAAGGAATCTTCTGGCTTCCATCAAGAGTTTTCTAAATATATTTGGAGAGGAGAGAAAGCCAGGATCCAGCTTAACAAACTTTGGTTAAGGAAGAAGAGTGGAGAAGGCCACTCATTCCTAATCTAATATTTTTAATGGTTCCGCATCTGGAGGCATACTACCTGGATAGGTGGACCAGGCGGAACAGGAAGTAATTGAGATAAGAAAAGCAGGTTTGTCCTTAGGTAGCTTTGATCAGTCTCCCATTCACAACTCAGACTATTTCTACACTAGCACTTTTGTCCGTACAACTTATGTTGCTCAGGAATGTGAACCCCCTCCTCCCCATGAGCAAGATAAATAACACTGACAGAAGCACCGATGTGGACAGCGGTGTGTTGGCAGAAGAGATTCTCCCCCTGATGTAGTTATCACCGCTTATGGGAGGTGATTTAATTATGTCAACGGGAGAGCTCTCTCCCATCAGCACAGAGCGGCTACACAAGCGATCTTACAGCAGCACAGCTGCATCGCTAGTGTAAACATGGCCTCAGTTACCTCTTTCCATTAGAAACTGGCTGGCAGCACATCTTTGAAATTTGGCCTATAGCTTAAAGCATCCTGTGTTTTGCAAGGTGCGGCGTAGATATCTCTCCTCCCACCTTGATTTACAGCAACCCTGGCTTCCCCAGTCAGACCTTTGAGTGGTGTATTCCGCCATGTCTTGTGGAATATTTTCTTAGTTACATTGTTTGTTTTTTTATGTATGTACTAAATGGTTGTGTATTCCCACCACATGTAGCTGCTCTGCATGTTCCTTTCCTTCAGATAAAATATTTACTTTAAACAGTAGTAATATTTTGCTCATAAATAGCATAGCAATTTTATTCCTGGGCTTTTGAAGCATTTTACACTGACCCAGGAAGGAAAAGACCCAAGAGGCAGAAATGTCTTTTAAAATTTGACTTACAGTAAAGCCTATGCTGAGCAACCACCCAAGAGATGAGCTAAAACATGTTAAAGGTCAAACAAGATTGTCCTTTGGAGAGAGACTTGGACTGCTGACTTTACACTACTCACTCCTGACCATAGACAGACAGGCCAAGTGACACACACCTTGCAGACTGTATATGAAAGATTGGTCACTGGATTCTCCCTTACCCAGTACCCTGGGGGAACATGAATTAACGTGTAAGCCAGCTGCCCATGAGTTCTTGTCCTAGATTTTTTTTTTACTCCTACTTTGGGTCAGGCAAATATTGTGCAGATTAGAAATTGAGTGGTCACACTAGATCATCCTGGAAATAGAACTCCACCCTGTAATATAATAGACTCAAGTCACATTCATTCAATCATACTGCATTTTAAAAGGAATGGGCCAAATTATGTGCTAGCATAGTCCATGCCAACACAGAATGGCTGGGCCACATAGACGTTTGAGTTCACTGCTGTCTCTGTGATGGTGAGTCTGGTTCCTTAGCTCAAGTGGTAAAAGCCCATCCTTTAAGACCATGTTTCCAGGTGCCGTCCCTGCAGACAAACTAAACCAGGTATTGTTACACTTGGCTGTTCTGTCTCTGACCCTGGACTGCTCTGTTCCCAGACACCGAAACAGAATGCTGATTCATAGATTCCAGTGCCCAAAGGGACCATAGTGATCATCTAGTCCGACCTCCTGTATATTGCAGGCCATAAAACTTCCCCACAATAATTCCTAGAGGAGTATCTTTTAGAAAAACATCCCATCTTGATTTCAAAGTTGTCACCATGACCTTGGTAAGATGTTCCATTGGTTAATTACTCTCACTCAATTTGTCTAACTTCAGCTTCCAGCCAGTGGTTGTCTTACACATTTTTCTGCTAGATTGACAAGCTTAACACTGAGAAGTTTATGGGGTGACTTGATTACTTATAAACTGTAATCAAGTCACCCCATAAACTTCTCAGTGTTAAGCTAATGCCTAGCATTCTAAAGGCTATCTCACAAAAAGTAGTGTAACCCACTGGTAAAGTATGCGTTGGGTCTGCCTGTCACGGTTGGTCCTCATAGATAACAGCCTGTTTCCTCCACCAGTTACTCCTTTAGGTCAAGCAAAAGAGAATCTGAAGGTTGTGAATTCAAAACTGGCTGATGACCCATATTGGGAAAATATACATTAATGTGAAGATAGTGAGATTGCTGAAATGATTTTGAATGGTAAAACATTTTATTTAGAAGTGAATTTCACTCTTGTGTTGGTATTTAGTATTTTTGGCATCTTTAGTGTTTATATTTGCTGAATAGGGGTAGCTGTTTCTGTTAAGATTAGGGTTGGTTGTAGGCAGTTGACTGTAGTGTTTTCAGGAGACTGAGAGAGACGTATGGGAGGTTTTGCCTGTTGATGCAGAGTGGAAGATGCTATCTGCATGAGCTCTGAAAAGGTCAGAACTTGATTTAATAAATTCATTGTTGCCAGTTCTTGTGATTTTTGTTTTTACTGTGAATTTCATGATATTTGGCGGTGTTCATAAAGCCCCAGTTCCTGGAGATACGTAATTATTAGAGAATCTCTGCTTTCATTTTAACAGCAAGTTTCTAGCTCTCTTGGTTATTAAACCAAGCTTGAAAACGTGACTGGAATGTGCCCCAAAGTCTCAGAAGCCAGAGGCAAATACAAACCCTCAAAAATTATGTCATATATCTCATGAGTTTTAAACCAATCTCATGAGTTTTGTGGTGTGACACATAATTTTTGAATGTTTGGGGGTGGCAATATTACCTTTCCAGAAAATAAGCCTTATTCTCAGAGGGTGTGTAACATTAGCACTGCTTGGGGGACTGGATGCTTCAGGGCAATGCTAATGAACTGCAGCGCTTTTCATTTGTAAATCACCAGTTTGAATTAGGCCATCTCAGCAGCAATTAAAAGCTGTTGCTATCTAATGGATGACTGGCAATCCCTACATGAGATGAGTTGGGTGATTTGCACATCATGAACTGAGCACCACAAATTTGCACTAATTGGCAAACCCAGAAAAGCAGCCATGGAAACTGAACTATCATGTCTACCCCAGAGGAGGCCCCATGCCCATCAGAAGAGAGCCATCTTGGCAAAACAGGGCGTGTGGGTTGCTTGATTGCCTGCTGCCCTTTAGGTAAACAGAGGACTTCATTCACCAGGGCACTCAAGCCAATGTGTCTCACCAACTCTAAATCCACACAATTTTTGGAAAGTTGAAGGGTATGCATATATGCAAATTACTTCAACATATGCAAATTAGCATATTCAATTATTTGCATAAACGACACCAGTGGGCAGCACAACGCTTGGTAGCTATATGTAGGGAGATGCTTGGAAGAGACAGAGCCACAGCCTGCAGTCTTCTAGCTTATCCTCAGCTGGGCTGTCAGGGGCAGTCCGGGTGGAACTACTGCTACCAGCATATTTTAGAGCAATACTTAGGCTGTGGCTGCTGTAAGCTGTGTGCTGGACTATGTCAGCCTCTGCATCAGGGAAGTGAAAAGGTGGCACGGAGGTGACTTTCCTCAGCAATCACGCTCCTTATATGCACAGGATGTAAGCTCAGTGAAGGTGAGCACCTAGCTGGAGGACGAAAGGAATTCAGTGTAAACCCACTGTATTTTAAAAGGTCTTTAGGGGTCTTGAGTTTGCTTAGAATGGACATGAATTAAAACAACATAAATAACACTTCAGTTCTGTGAGAGACAAGGGGGTGAGGTAATATCTTTTATCTTTCGAAAGCTTGCCTCTGTCGCTTCCACCAACAGAAGTGGGTCCAATAAAGATATTATCTCACCCACCTTGTCTCTCTCATATCCTGGGACCAACAGCACTGCAAACTTCCATTTTTGTGGAAGACAGGCTTTTTTTTAACAACACGTAATATTTAAAATACATTGTGTTTGCTATATCCTCTGGCTGAATCGTTGCATTTAGCGCCACACCCTTCCATGGTTCTTCAAAGGGAATTGCCCTGGCAGGGGAGAGATGCTGGGGCAGCCCTGCCTGTAGGCAGCATACAGGATCTGAGTCTGAGCAGTCTATTTCCAACAGCAAGGAAACAGTCTTGTAGCTCTCCCATTTTCCAGCTTTCTTTAGTCTTCCTCATTCTTGTTCCACTGCCTGTCTTGAGGTGAGAAGGCCTGGGGCATGGCTACCAAACTCCTCTGCCCTCCTCCTGCCACCACTAATCCAGCATCATGGAGACAGAGCTTATGTTATGGTGGGCTCATGTAGCTGCTGCTTCCTATTCCACAACTGGAATATTTTTTATAGAAGTAACACATTTGGGATTTCCCCCCCCTCTATGTTTTGAGCCTATGTGGTGCCCTGAAGTTATGTTTGTGAACTTTTCTCTGCAACCGCAAGGGCTAGAGCTTTTCAAAATAAATTCAGTGAAAAATTTTCATGTTGGAAAATAGTGCTTTGTCAAAATAGAAATTTTCAGTGAGGAAAGCGTGGGTTTCACTGGAATTTTCTATTCAGGGAAGTTAAAACAAAATGTTTTGGAACAAAAATTTTAAACCGTTTTGTACTTTTTCATTCATTTCACAGAAAGGTTTGATGTTTCCAATTTGGGATAAAAATAAATGCTTAACTATTGGAATTTTCCACAGGACAGAAATTCAATTTTTCGCTCAGATCTACTAAAAACATAATTTATTTTAATGAGAGCTGAGATTCTTCTGTAATCACATCACTCTGGGAGGTGCGGCATTCAGAGGAGCACCAACTATTGCAAGAACTGGCAACACTGCAATTACAGCAGCACTTGAAACAAAGGTCCAACATGGGAGTCATTTGGGGATTCATGCTGCAACTTACTTTAAACAGGGGAATGGTAATTTCTGAGGAAGCAAAATCTTTGAGGCTGACTGGAAAAAAAAAATCCTTTTTCCCTTCAAGGACCGACGCATAAAGGGATAAACCTGAGCCAAGAGAAGTGTTTTGGCTTGCCAGTTGCATTTTAAGTTTCCAGATGGATTCTGCCCAGTTTATATTATTATAATAAAGACACTGCTTAGCTCACTGCTGTACGTGCATCACAGGTTGTAACCGTGCTAACCCTAATGACCAATTGTGCAGCAGCAATATGTATCTCTCAATACACTCAAGGCAATATCAGACACAAGCTTAGTTAACAACATGACTCAGAGCGCTTGTTCTCCACCAAACATTTATATATTTTCTGGGGATTAGGAGGAAACTTTCAGTGTTGCCAACTCTTGCAATAGCTGGTGTTTTCTTAAAACCGCAGTTGCTGGAATGAGGATATTATTATGGAATCTTGGCTTTAATTTTGTGTTAAAAAAAGCAAAAGTATGTTTCTAGCCCTTACAGCTGTGAATAAAAGTTTGAAAAGGTGAACCCTAAGTGCTTTGACATCTGAAAATGTATTATTTTTTAAATCTCATTTTTAAGCCCATCTCATGATTTTTGAACTTCTGGGGGGCAGCAATATTGTTTTTCCTGTTTGCAGGTTATCCCATAACTACTTCCTGTAGGATTTCATGCACCTTCCTCTGAAGCACTTGATATTGGCTACTGTCAGTGACAGGATACTGGACTAGATGGAGCATACTGATCTGAATCTGTATAGCAGTTGTTCCTAGGTTTATAAGTGTAATCGACAAAAGAGTTTTTTTCCTACTAGTTTGCTCTTCTTGCAGAAGTCATTTAAGCTGTTAACATGTACACAACAAATGTTAATCCCATTTCGATTTCCTTATGTTGTTGCTGCACAGTAAGATGTAATCATCGGTATTTCTGAAAACATTCATGAGATCAGTTTTCACATGATCCCTAGTTTCATGGGTTGTTTGTTGTGTTTGTTTTTTTGCTAATGCTCTGAAATGTAATGGTCACACACTCCTCTCCTATACTGATTTGTTCAGCGCTTGCTTATATGATAAAGCTCAGACGCTGGCCTGTGGAGCATTCAAGATTGCATGTTAGTGATGCCGTCTCCTCAGCTTGTACTGAGTGAGACAAGAGTTGTTCTGTGCTCTGTAAGGTATGTGACTGACCCACTAATGCTCTGTGACCTACCAGCCCATTTCTTCTCTGAGAAATACAGTCGGAAATCCCGCCCACCCCAGTGGGGTTCCTAAGAACTGATGTCAATGGTGCAGATCCTCCTCAGATGTCTCTTCTTGTTTGGCAGGATCTCCTCAACTGAGGAGATACTTAGGGTGCCTACTAGTCCCAGCCTGAAGGGCTGATATTTGAAACACAGCTGAATGTCCTCTTCCTAAGAAATAGGACGTGGTGATGGGGGGAAGCAAAGCACCTCAAACCCCTCCAATATCACACATACAAGCACTGATTTTGGGGACGGGGGGCTCATAAAGAGCACCCCAGTCTAAGAGCCCCTGTGTTTTCCCTCTATTTCCTGTATGCGAGTTTGCGAGATTATTGCCACAAGTTTATAGAAGTCTCTAGGCTCTCTGAGCAGGGATAATCCAAGGGTCAGATTCCATGAAAGATGGACAGTGGAGAGGACAGAGAGTAGCTCGTTTTCATGAACTCAGCCCACTTCCTTTTGAGCCACATCAGATCCCTGCAGAGTGTGACCTAGCACCCAAGCCTAAGAATCAAGCTGCTGTGTGGAGCTCCCCTAAGTGGCAGACAGGGACCATTTTCACTTCAAGATTAGCACATTGTCTCTCAGTTTTTGCTGCCTCTCAGCTATTGCTGTGAAAACCAAGAACTAATTATCTCAAGGTCCAATACAGTCACTTAATGCATCTCTCCAAAGGGATTATCTCCATTACAGCCTCAGATCGAAGGCTCTCTGAGTAGTATAATTAGTGCAGGGGGTGTATGGTGGCCATGTTTGCTCTCAGCAATGCCATGAGTCTATGCAGTAGACAGCAGTCTGACGTTATATTCAATCAGCAAGACAGACTACTGTTGGGGAAGCCATGAGAGATTCAGAGAACTTTTCCCTAAAATCAGTATGGCATGGTAGGTATATATGACAATTATTAAATCTAAGCATTAACATGAATAATGCAAGAATCTGGAACAAAGTCAAGTTTAAGTTTAATCCCACAAAATCCAAGAAATTCAGACAGATAGACTATGGCATCCTGTGGCAAATCTCTTGTGCTTAGGCTGTGCAGCAAAATGGAAGATCCTGTCATCGAGTCTGCGGCACTGGGAAATATGACATATCTGAGAAAATATTTATTACACACACACACACTAGCTAAGAGTGCACAGGGATGTACAGACTTGGCCAAAACTGCAGCTGGTGTAAATAGATGTCTCCACTGATTTAGGTGGAGCTATGCCAGTTTACATTAGCTGAGGATCTGATCCCACTGAGTGTGTTTCTATCTTGTATATCTAGTTTAGCCCCATGAAAATGGATGACTTATAATGCCTTCAAATACTGTGTTTACATTGGAAATGCTTGACAGACTCTTAAATAAGCAGTGCTACCAGGTGGGCTTGTAAGAAAGAGGGCATTTATAAGGAAAGGGTAGTGACCATATCTTATTACTTTGTGTATTTGTGTGAGTTTGTGCATATAATTATTAAATAAAAAGGCCGCTTAAAAGATGGAATAAAAGTAGAATAGATTTGAATATCTTTGTGCTGACAATTTTTATCCATGAAATTATTTTCTAGGTATAGAAGACATACTCTGTTTTGATTGTTTGGAACATGTTAACGCGGCAGTGTCAGAATACAGATATATACTTAATAATATATTTATTTCAATCTATATTAACATCTTAGCTTCCTGATCCCACCTTCCGTTAACTGGCCCTACTGAAATCAGCTGAAGCTTAGGTGCACAGTGAATGCAGGATCATGCATTGGCTGCAAAATGAATACAGAGTATTAAAACGGAAGAAGTATAGAAATCTTGTTTACTTTCCACTATTATTCTGGAAATTTCCTGTGTTTCAGTTTGGAACGTGAAGCTGAATTCAGTTTCATTTTTTTGTTGTTCCCACATGTATTAACTCAATCCCACTGTAATGCATCTCCTATTAGCCTTGGGTGGGTTATCAGCAGTGAACCTAGACCTCTGGCTTGATCCTCTGACATTTCAGCTAAAAGAGGTGATTCTGCTAGCTCACAGGCTATAAGCCTCATAAACTCTGGGCCAGCCATGCTAGGGGGGCACACTTCGTAGGTGTGAGTTACACCCCTCCAGCTCTGATCCTGCTACTGGACTGGTGCAGGTAGAATCCAATAGTGGGCTCCAAATAGAGAGGCAGTGCTCTGCCCCCTGGATCCTTTGGGCAGTGGATTAACAGCACTGCAGTGGAGTTTACACATTTTAAAAAAGGTTTCATTGTTTTAAAATGTAATGGACACATCTGTGTTCCTGCTAGGGGTGTGTTTTTAAAACAAATTTTGGGGACTGAACTGAGTTGTCAGTTTTCTTTAGCAGGATTCTGTGTAATGTTGCTGTGTGCATGGATAATATAATATTTTAAAAATAAATAAATATGAAGCCCTGTAGCCATAAATGAAAGAGCCGAGGTTACTGAAAAACATGCCTAGACGGTGTTAAAAATGAAGACATTTCGGACTGACCCTGCAAAATAAAACTTACCCAGAGCCTTTTCTTTTTTAAAAAAAATTAAATTAGTAGTAGCAACTATACTTTCCAAGAGCTGACTGAGATAGGATGTTGTTGATGCACAGATCAAGCCCTTACCCATGTGAGTAGGGATTTCTCTCACAAGTAGTCCCATTGACTTCAGTGGGATTATTTGCATAAGCAATAACTATTTCTGTGAGCATGGACTTGCAGGAGTAGGCCCCTTAGAAATGTTAATTGATAACACGTTCAGCCACCTTGTAGCATGCTGTGTTTTTCTTGTCAGAGTACTGGATGTGATACTGTAATATTCCACCTCTACACAGCTAGAAGAGAGGAGCTATTTCCCCAAAAATGTATTGCTTAATTAATATGAGGTCTCACAATCATACATTTTAAACAATGACCGCATTGCAAAACAAAATTCCAGGCTGACCTTGCCTTTTTCCCTTGACCTGCACTGTTACTCATACACTTCAGCACAGCAAGGTGGAGCATCCATTAGATTTTAAAAAAAAGTAGTATTCAAATTATCTTGTTCGTAAGGCATTGTCTTTGGAAAGATCAAGTAATTCTGTAAATTAATATATTAACTGTTGTGGTTTTCCTCTCCTTTCCAGGAACAAATTTGTCAGTCTCTGCTGATTTAATGCCTACATCATCATGGAACGTTTCAAGTGAACTAGACAAAGGTAAGTGGAGAGAGAAAACAGAAAGATGTAAAACCAGGCTCTCCTCCTCACATATTCTTTTTGACTGTCTTATTCAAATCAGCAAGTAAACGGGAGGAGAGTGAAACTAAGACAAACCTTGTTTGTCTCATGATCATTTGACATTCAATTACATGCAATTCTGTGACTTTTGAAGAATGTTGGGTTCCTCCACGCATCAATCAATAAAATGTTCCACATGGTAAAAATATTTCAAGATGTGAATTAAAGAAGTTTATGACCTGCCTGACATTTCAGCTGGTGGATCTTAGGATCTGGACTCAAAATTAATAAGCATTGGCCAGAATCAGTTTGCCTGTATGTGTTTACTATGAAATTTCAAAACATTAGATCAGTAGAAGAGAAAAATACTTCTAAATGTTTGTAAACAGTAATTATGTGAGAGTTTGAACACACCAAAGGACATAAATTGTGAGAAAAGAAAGAAATGTGTTTCTCATCCTCTTTCATTTAATGAATTATGCAGCATAGATAATTTAAGACAGATTGTTCAGCTTCTTTCAGTCTTTATTGGAAACCTGTGAACTGCATCTTTCTGGACCAGCCTGGTCTCTCAAATACTTCTAATGTGATTTTATTTTTTTTCGGTGGCAGTGGTAGAACAAGTTTAGTGAAGTTTGCCTAACACTTTCATTTAAATACCCTGTTTTCAGTTGCTTGTAACTTTGTCAAACTTTAATAATTTGGGTTGAAGTGTCCTATGACAGGTGTCTGCCATTGCAGAGAACAAAATTAGGGGAAAATATGTTGTTTTGCCCATTCTAAAAAAATTGTACATCTGTTTCACCCTCATGTCATAGATGTACTTTTTGCCATTTTGTGAAATTCTGCCAAAATCTGATCACATTAGAAAACTCTGAAAAATCACAGTTCACATTTTCTCAGTATAGTCTTTTTAGAGTTTGGCTGCTAAATGCTTCAGAGATTCTGTCTGAACTGAGCATGTTCCAGCCCATCCTAGCTCCTTTGTCCTGGCCAGACTACAAAGGCATCCTCCCCACAGAGCAACTGCAAATGTTAAATCGCAGTGCTGCAAGGGCTCAGCATGACTTTCCTTGCAATTGCATCTGAGAGAGAGAAGTGCCAAGCGGCAGAACTGAGAGTAGGAAGATGTCTCTCCTGTCCTCTTAATGCTCCCACCACTGGCACCAAGACAGCATGGAGGAGAAAGAAGTAGCCTTTGACTGCGATGCAGAGGGGTGAGGAGGTGGTGAGAAAGATGGCAAGAGCTGTGAGAAGAGGGGAGAGCTAGACTGGAACAGGAACTGGTTTTGTGGGAGGAGGACTGAGATGGGGTGAGCTGGAGAGGACATGCGTAAAAGGGATCAGGCTTGTTGGGGGACAGATCAGAAGGCTTTTGTAAGCACTAAAGCACAGGATTCCTGAGTCTCAGTATTCCTGAGCTGTCAGCAAATAGCTGTGAAACCCACTGGCAAAATGTGTCTTATCTCCCTCCAGTGGTTGGTCCACAGAGGATGACAACATATTACTGTATCAGTTACCTTCTTAGCTCAAGTGCTATAGATCTAAAACGTTCCACTGCTGATAGCCCATGTGAAGGTCAATATAGTTCCACATGAAGGAATTTCTGGGTTCAGTGGTTTGTTTTCAGTTTTTTAGAACATAGGAAATTACATAGAAAAGATAGAAAAGATAGTGCATTAAAAACATAAAGGTCACAGAGTCAAGCAGGCAAAAGTTAGGAAATTCCAGAATTATGGTTGTGTATGCAATCTTATTTTGAGCCCTTTGTGTGTATGCATTAGGATACAGCCTTCATTAGGTGATCTCATACTATTTTGTTCCTTAAGACCCGTACACAGGGATGGACCATGATCTGGGGATGATTCAGGGTTGTGTAGTGAAGGAGACTGTTGTCTGTAGGATCACAGCTTTCTTGCAGAAATTGGAAGGTGTGTAGTGAATGAGGCACAAGACCACAAGAAGAGTAAGGAGGAATTGGATTCTGTTCCAGTGTCTGCTGCGGAGTTCCTATCATGCTAAGCGAGTCCCTTAAACCAAACTTTTCACAGGTTGCCACCTCATTTTCTGTTCCCCCAACTTGAAATACCCAGGGTCTGATCTACAGAAGTGCAGAGCACTTGCAATTGCAAATGAAGTCAATGGGTGGTGTGCTCGGATTATGGAAAGTAATTTAAAATGCTAAATACTCTGAAAAATTAGCCCCTGGCTTCATGGTAGGTTCCGTCCGGCTGCTGGGCACTCAGAGTGGGTACCAAACTTAGGCTTTGTCTACACTTACAGTTTTGCAGCGCTGGCCGTTACAGCTGTGGTCGTACAGCTGTGTACGGCCAGCGCTGCAGTGTGTCCACACTGACAGCGACCAGCACTGCAGTGTGTCCACACTTGCACCAGTTGCAGCGCTGTTGTGAGTGGTGC